>NW_028270141.1:117376083-117679416 GCF_037043375.1 Chiloscyllium plagiosum | reverse complement strand
CTGTGACAGAAAATGGGGGGTTCCTTGTACAATGGGTATTAAGATGCCCTCGCCATAGCCAGAGAAGTTCTCTCACAGGGTTCTTTTTACTTTGTCTTCTGTGTGTCTGTGTGCGTGTTAGATTATAGGGTCGCACATTTGTACAGCATAGAAACAGGGCCCCCTCCTATTCCAACCACAAACATCAAACTGCACTAATCTCATTCACCTGCACTTAGTCCATTACTACCTATGCACTGGCATTTTAAGTACTCATCCAGATGCCAGTTAAATGTTGAGAGTACCTGTCTCCATCATCCTCTCAGGCAGCATGTTCCACATTCCATATTTTTACCATTGGCTGGTTGAAGAAATTTTTCATATGTCCTCTGAACCACCTATTCTTAGACATGGAAAAAAGATTCTCTTGGATCTATCTGATGTATGACTCTTAATTTTGAATACATAAGTCAGATCCCCCGTCAGCATCCACACTCCAAGGAAGACGAACACGGTCTATCCAGACTCTCCTTATAACAAAGGTTTTCATCCCAGGCAACATACTGGTAAATCTCTTCTGCACTCTTTCTGATGGTCTCATCCTTCTGATGGTCTCATCCTTCTGCATACAGTATTCCATCTATGCCTAACCAATGTTTTACAAATTTGTAACAAGATTTCTTTGTTCCTATATTGTGTGCTCCAGTTAATGAAAGCAAGCATCCTATGTGCTGACTTCACCCGATCTCCTGTGCTGACACCTTCTGGGTCTACGGATTTGTATGCAAATAATTCTTTGTTCCTCAGTATTCCCTAGGAATCTACTATGCATCCTATATATCCTTCCCTTATTAAGCTTCCAAAAATGCATCAGTTCATACTTATCAGAGTTAAATTCCATCTGCTGTTGGTCTGCCCAATTTGATATTATACTATAGCTTGAGACCATTGTCCTCATTGTCAACATCACCACACGTTTTTGTGTAATCTCCAAATTATTAATTATAGCTTCTATGTTCACATTCAGGTCATTAACATATATAACAAACAGCAGGAGTCCCAAAATCTTGGTACATCGCTGGTCACATGCTTCCAATCTCAAAAATAACCCTCCACCATCAGCCTCTGCCTTTTGTTTGGAAGCAGATTTTGGATCCAGTTTGCCAACTTGCGTTGGATTATATGGGCTATTATCTTTCTGGCCAGCCTTCCATCTGGGACTGAAGTCCATATAAGCCATCGACTGCATAATGCTCATCAGTGTATTTTGTCACCTTCTCGAACACTCAATTAAAGTAGACAGAATCCTGCTCAATAAACTATGCTAACTATCACTAATAAATGCCTCCCTTTCCAAGTACTGATTGATCCCATCCTTCAGAATTTTTTCCAAACATTTCCCTACCACAGGCATCAGACCAACTCATCCATAATTAGCTGGCCTATCTCTGCTGTTCTTCTTGAACAAAAGAACTGTATTAGTTATCCTCCACTCATCTGACACTTAACCTGTGGTCAGCAATGTGTTAAATTCTCTGCCAGGGCACAACAGTCTCCTCTCTTGCCTCCCATACCAGGCTGGGATACACATCATCAAGCCCTGGGGACTTAGCCATCTTTATGCCTGCTAAAGCATCTAATATCTCCTCCTCAATAATTTTAACATGTTCTGGACTTTATCATTCCAACTGAAATCCCTGGCTACAGTGTCTTTCTCCTTTGTAAATACAGATGAGAAATATTCATTTAAGACCTCCCCCTGCATCTGTTGTTTAGAAGAGTAAATGTACTTTAAAATTCAAACTATGTTAATCAGTTTACATATTTATTGAATAAGTTAGTTTATTTGCTAAAAATCAATGTGTACTTGTTTATTAAATAAAGTTGTATTTTTTATTTATTTGCAGGCGGCACAGTGGTTAGCACTGCTGCCTCACAGCATCAGAGACCTGGGTTCAGTTCCCGCCTCAGGCGACTGTCTGTGTGGAGTTTGCACATTCTCCCCATGCCTGCGTGGGTTTCCTCCGGGTACTCCAGTTTCCTTCCACAATCCAAAGATGTGCAGGTCAGATGAATTGGCCAGGCTAAATTGTCCGTAGTGAGAGGTGCATTATTCAGGGGTAAATATTGGGAGTAGGGGAATGGATCTGGATGGGTTACTCTTCGGAGAGTCAGTGTGGACTTCTTGGGCCGAAGACTCTGTTTCCATACTGTAGAGAATCTAATCTAAGTTATTAGATAAATTAATTTATTGGCCATATTGGTATCCGGTAACTCCCTATATCTTGGAAAGATTGGAAAATGGTCCTGTGAACACCTATTTCTTAAAGTCATACAGCCTGGAAACAGACCCTTTGGTCCAACTTGTCCACGCCAACCATATTCCCAAACTAAATGAGTCCCACCTGCCTGCATTTCTCCCATGTTCCTCTAAACCTGTGCTATTTATGTACTTATCCAATTGTCTTTTAAATGTAGCTGTACCTGCACCTGTCACTTCCTCTGGCAGTTCATTCCACACACTATCCATTCTCTGTGTTTAAAAAAAAGTTGACCTCTTGTCCTTTTTAAATCTTTCTCCTCTCACCTTAAAAATATGCCCCTAGATTTGAAGTCCCCTACCTTAGGGAAAAGACCTTTGCTAGTTACTTTATCCGTGCCTCTCATGATTTTATAAACCTCTCTAAGGTCATCCTTCAACCTTCTATGCTCCAATGGAAAATGTCCTAGTCTATCTCCATAACTCAAACCCTCCATTCCTGGCATCATCCTGGTAAATATTTTCTGAACCCTCTACAGTTTAATTGTAGCCTTACCATAACTGGGTGACCAGAACTGGAATAGTACTGCAGAAAAGGGCTTATCCATAGCAATATAATTTAAACATGATGTCCCATATCATATACTCAAAAACTCTAAGCAATGAAGGCAAGCATGCTAAATATCTTCTTAACTACCCTGTCTACCTATGACACAAATTTCAAAGAATTATGTATCTGAATCCCTGGAACTCTCTGTTCTGCAACACTACCCAGGGCTCTGCCATGAGTTATATAAGGCTTCCCCTACAACACCTCAGATTTATCTAAATTAAACTCCATCTGACACTCCTTAGCCCATTGATCCAACTGATCAAGATCTCTTTGTAATCTTAGTTAACCATCTTTGCTGTCCATTATACCACCAATTTTGGTGTCATCTGTAAACTTAATAACCATGCCTCCTGTATTCTCACCACCACACTCCACCACCACCCTCTGTCTCTTACCGTAAACTCAATTTTGTGGCCAATTGGCAACCTCGCCCTGAATCCCTGTGATCTAACTGTACTAATTAGTCTATCATATGGAACCTTATCAAAAGCTTTACTTAAGTCCAAGTAACTAACGTCTCCCTCTGCCCTTATAAATTTTTTTGTCACTTCCTATTTCCTCACTGACTTTCTTCAATAGCCTGGAATGTAATTTGTCAAGCCTTTGTGATCTATCCAACTTCAAGGAGATCAGTCCCTCCAGTACTTCTCTTCTCATTATTCTTATCTAATATTTCACACTCCTCCTTTTATCTGCATTATCTCTCGCCTTTGTGAAGACAGAGACAAAATTCTAATTTAGGACTCTGCCCACATCTTCTACATTCATGCACAAGTTTCCTTGTACATCTGTGGTAGGCCTCTTGTTTAGTCATACTTTGCTCTTAATGTACTGACTAAAGAGCTTTGGATTTTCCTTAATTTCACCAGCCAAAATATTTTTGTGTCCTGTCTTTGCTGTCATATAGATATGTAGCATGGAAACAGACTGTTCAGTTTAATTTGCCCATGCCGACCAGGTATCCTAAATAAATCTAGTCCCATTTGACAGCATTTGGCCCATATCCCCCTCAATCCTTCCTATTTGTATACTCTTCCAGATTTCTTTTAAATGTTGTAATTGTACCAGCTTTACCACTTCCTCAGGCAGCTCATTGCAGACACGCACCACCCTGTGTGTGGAAAAAGTTGCCCCTTAAGTCCCTTTTATATCTTTCCCCTCTTACTTTAAACCTATGCCCTCTAGTTTTGGACTCCCCCACCCTGGGGAAAGAATCTTGTCTCTTTACCCTATCCATGCCCCTCATGATTTTATAAATCTCTATAAGGTCACCCCGCAGCCTCTGATGCTCCAGGGAAAATAGCTCTAGTCTATTCAGCCTCTCCTTGTAGTTCAAACCCTCCAGCCCTGGCAGCGTTCCTGTAAATCTTTACTGAATTCTTTCAAGTTTCACAACATCCTTCTTATAGGAGGGAGACCAGAACTGCAGACAGTGTTCCAATACAGGCCTAACCAATGTCTTCTACAACCACAACATGACTTCCCAACTCCTAAACTTGATGCATGACCAATAAAAGCAAGCATATCAAACGCTGCCTGCGACTCAATTTTCAAGGAACTTTGAACGTGCATTCCAAGGTCTCT
Organism: Chiloscyllium plagiosum; assembly: GCF_037043375.1. Lineage (NCBI taxonomy): Eukaryota > Metazoa > Chordata > Chondrichthyes > Orectolobiformes > Hemiscylliidae > Chiloscyllium > Chiloscyllium plagiosum. The sequence goes on along the minus strand of NW_028270141.1, from coordinate 117,674,980 downwards.
TTGGTCAGCAGCACTCCTCAGGACCTTACCATTCAATGTATGTCATGCCTAAGATTTGCCTTTCCAAAATGCCACATCTCACATTTAATTAAATTAAACTCCATCTGCCACTCCTTGGCCCATCTGATCAAGATCTTATCGTACTGTGAGGTAACCTTCTTCACTGACCATTACACATCCAACTTTAAGTGAGGACTGCAGATGCTGGAGCTCACAGCCGAGAATGTTGTGCTGGAAAAGTAGAGCAGGTCAGACAGCATCCGAGGAGCAGGAAAATCGACGTTTCGGGCATAAGCCCTTCATTAGGAACTTCGGTGTCATCTCCAAACTTACTAATTGTATTTCCTTTGTTCACATCCCAAACGTTAATAAAAACAATGAAAAGCAGTGGACCCAGCAACAATCCTTGTGGCACTCCAATGTTCACAGGTCTCCAGTCTGAAAAGCAACACTCCACCACCACTGTCTTCTACTTTCGAGCCAGTTCTGTATCCAAACAACTAGTTCTCCCTTTATTCTGTGAGATTTAAACTTGCATATAGTCTACCATGAGGAACCTTGTCGAACACCTTTCTGAAGTCCGTCTAGATCACATGCACCACTCTGCCCTCATCAGTCCTCTCTGTTACTACTTCAAAGAACTCACTCAAGCTCGTGGGACATGACTTCCCAAAGCCATGTTGACTATCTCTAATCAATCGTTGCATTTACTGTTTTCCTTTTCCTCCTTCCCCTGTACATTCTAAACTTCTGTAAGCTTCTTAACATTTTTTTTGAGACTGCCCCATAAACTCAATTTTTTTTTCAGTTTTATTTTGACCTATGTACTTATGGATGTCCACAGGGAATTCTAGATTTGGCAAAACTGCGTTTTTCTTTCCGGGTACATGTTTACACTTTGTGTCTGTAGAATCATGCTTTTGAATGCCTCCCACTGATTTGTTACTAACTTTCCTTAAAGTGGCTTTAACTTGGTAAAGTTTTTCTTTCCCCAAAATAGTACTTTTATTGCTGTTCTACATTTATTCCTTTCCACAATAATGCTAAATTTAACTGCATATGATCACAACCTTCAAAATGATCACCCACTACTACTTCACCTACCTGCTAAATTTCATTTAGGTGGTAGAAGTTGAGTGTTTAGAAGGTGCCGTTGAAGGAGCCTTGATGAGTTGCTGCAGCATATCGTATAGAAGATACATACAGTCGTTACTGTTCCGTGGTGGACAGAATAGCTATACTAGAACAGTGCCAAGCAGCATGGCTTATTGAAGAACTTCAGTACTTCAACTGAGATATTGTCAAGGCATAATCTTTGCTATATGCTTTGTAATATGCTGTAGTTCTGTTCGCCGAGCTGGAAGTTTTTGTTGCAAACGTTTCATCCCCTGTCTAGGTGACATCCTCAGTGCTTGGGAGTCTCTTGTGAAGCGCTTCTGTGGTGTTTCCTCCGGCATTTATAGTGGCCTGTCCCTGCCGCTTCCGGTTGTCAGTTTCAGCTGTCCGCTGTAGTGGCCGGTATATTGGCCACTACAGCGGACAGCTGAAACTGACAACTGGAAGCGGCAGGGACAGGCCACCATAAATGCCGGAGGAAACACCACAGAAGCGCTTCACAGGATGTTCCCAAGCACTGAGGATGTCACCTAGACAGGGGACGAAACGTTTGCAACAAAAACTTCCAGCTCGACGAACAGAACCACAGCAACGAGCACCCGAGCTACAAATCTTCTCACAAACTTTGAGCTTTGTAATATTCTTGAAATTACACGTTCTGAGTTGAATTGGCTGAAGGCTGGCATCTGTAATGCTGGGGACCTCAGGAAGAAGCTGAGATGGATCATCCACTCAGCAATTTTGGTTAAAGGTGGCTGTAGTTGCTTTAACCTTGCCTTTTGCACTGATGTGCTAGGCTGCACTATCATTGACAGTGAGGATAGTGGTTCTTCTCCAGTTAATGCTTTAATTGTACACCTGCATGCCAAACTAAAATGTGCCAGGAGTTGAGCAGATGCCAAGACCTCAATTGTGCAGAAATCCTGGAAAGTTGTACAAAGTGCAATAGTGATATTAAAAAGAAGAATATTAAGAAAGCAAAGAAAGAATACGAAAAATGTAGGCAAGCAAAATCATGAAAAATGATGACTTGAAATGCATTAGGAGCAAGACAATAGCTAAGGAGAAAGTAAAGCCCATTAGAAACCAAAAAGCTATCTTCTGTGTGGAGGAGAAAGAGAGAGACCTCTGTGTGGAGGAGAAAGAATTGGCCATCATTATTGATTAATACTTTGCATCCTTCTTGACAAAGAAAGGGGATGTTTTAGTTGAGAAGCAGGGATGTGAGATATTGAGGGAGGTGAACAAAGAGAGGAAACAAATATTCAGGGGTGTTAACTCTTTGAAAATGAGTAAAACAGGTGTAGATGAGTGCTAATGAAATGTTAAGAGAAGTAGGGGATGAAATAGAGGAAGCTTTCACCATAATTTTCCAATCCTCTCTGGCTGTAGGTGTGGTGTCAGTAATATACCTTCCTTTAAAATGGGAGCCAATGACAGATTGAGTCATTAAAAGTCAATCAGCCTAACCACCGTGGTGGGCAGATAATTCCCAAAGGATCATCCCAATAAATCATCTTAATTTTATGTTTTGCTTAACTAGCTGGCTCCCTTCAGCCTGTCTGTGGCTAATACTTTCATCCAACACGAATCTGTGTTGAATGCAGATAAATATTTTGATACCTCAAAATATGCTAACATCAAAGTAAGGTCCTTCAAGTTCCCATCTACCTTAGATTATTGTGAGGCAAGAGAATCAATCTGTTTCCATCTTAAGAAAAAATTCAATAATCCACCTCCACTGCCTTCTGAAAGTGAGTGCTCCAGAGTGTCTCAATAAAAAAAACCCTCTTCACTGTCCTAATAAGGTGATCCCTAATTTTTACACAATATCTCTTTGTTCTGGATTCACTCACAAGAGGAAGAATCATGTCTACATTCAATTTATGAAGACCTTGAATACTTTATTCAAGTCATACCTTATTCCTTAAAACTCCAGTAAAAAGAAGCCCAGCCTGACCTGTTTTTCATCAAGACAACCTATTCCTTTTAGATGTTGGTCTAATAAACCTCTCTGAATTACCTCCAACAGAACTAAATCCTTCCTTTAAAAAAAGGTGACCAAAACTACCATTGTGTTTGAGTTGTGATCTCAACAATGCCCTATAGATATTTTCTAATCAACCTGTTCAGAGATGTAATTATACATCTCTGGAGTTTTTTTTAAACTCCCTATCCTTTCCTGTCATTCTCTGACCTTCATTTCCCATTTTATTGTTTAGCTTATCTGTCTCAACTCTTGCCCTGATTTGCCAATTCTACGCAAGCTTTACCTTCATTGAGTAAATGGGGCAGTTCAAACATAAGTGACATTAGTCTTAAAAGCTTCTTTAAAAAGTGCTGTAATTAGTATATGCATTCTCTGCCTGTCCTTGATATCTGGAATAATTTTCTGCAGTTACCAATAATGAAAGCTTACAGAGCAGTTGATAACTAAATGATATCTGGATATGGTTCCAAGATTATTGCATACTTGAAACAGGATATATTTTGTAATATTTAGTAACCATTACACAAATCAAACACTTTATCTTCTATCTCTATCCATCTCATCAAAAAGTGTCTTCATTTTATCTTGTGTTCAAATCATTCTTTGCAACTCCATCTCAACAGGCAATTGTTCCAAGGTATAGTAGATTTCAAATACACTTTTTTTTTGTCTGTACAAGAGCATTTAGAGGGTTTCATGGGCCACCTTATTAAGGCAGTGATGATATGAGTCATGTAGACCGGGAAAGTTCCACATTTTAATTCTTAAAGTCTGTAGTGAATAAACTGTTTTTTGTGAAGTTGGTGGTATTAGACTTGAGCTATTCTTTTCCAGATTAGCAAAGGACTACTTAGGTGGTGTATAGTGGCCCAGCATATATAAATGACAGATGAGAGTATAGAATCACCAGGCTTTGTTACGATATTCTATGTAGCTGAATAGCCTTCTGTTATCCCATGTGCAGACTGAGGACAGTGTCTTGGGCAGGTGTTTTTACAAATTTTCTTCAAAACACAAAATCAGAGTAAAGAGTGTGATGCTGGAAAAGCACAGGTGGTCAGGCAGCATCTGAGGAGCTGGCGAATCAACATTTTGCCCAAAACATTGATTCTCCTGCTCCTCTGATGTTGCTTAACCTGCTAAGCTGTTCTAGCACCACACACTCGACTCTGACCTCCAGCATCTGCAGTCCTCACTTTCTCCTAGCGAAATCAGAATTGGCAACCAGCTCAACTTGATAACATAAGTGCTGATCAAAGATCCAGATAGCCTTATTTTTCTCTTTGGTGTCATGACCGCAATACATAACACAAGGAAGATGGTCACATCAGAATTGTCCGTTGCTGATTCAATTGAAACCTAAAAGACATCTGGAAAAACAGTGTATTCAAAAAGTTTGACCTTTTGAAAGACTGAAGTAGAGAAGAAAAGAGAAAGTGACATTTGATTTATTTTTAATCAATTCTTTCTGCAGGTCTGCACTTTGACTATCCCTATAAAATTTGATACAAATTTGCTTAATGTGTACTCCTTTATGGATTTGTGTTTTTATGATAAACAAAACTGTTTGTTCGCTATCACAGGATGAAAGCACTTAGCCCCATGTGTATATGTTTGTTTTACTGCTACATCATGTATTGCTTGTAAGATTGAGATCTCATTCACCAGGAAGCATTAGGCCAAGTTTTCTTTCAAGATTAATTACCCTTTTAAAATGTGTGTTTGATGTCTCCCTTTGGTGTATCCTGGCTTGGTTAATCCGCTTTGACCTGACCCACTGGCTATTACTGCAATTGCCATGGTAAAATCTTTCTCCGTGATGTATGGGCTATAGACGTCAGCCTGTGGTTTTTCATGTAGATGGATTCAATTAAATAGATTTTTACTGATGAGTAGAATAAAGTTTAAGCATTTGTCAGAACCTACACAAAACTGTCCAGACTTTCAACTCAGCTATAAGGCTTGTCTGGTATTCAGTTTTTAATTTCCCACTAACTCTGAAAATGTAAAGTTAAAGCAACTTTTCAAATCTCAACTGCTGTAGTTGTCCTGTAGTACTGTGCTCTTAGCTTTGATTTAATTTTCCACATTTAAGCAATAGAATGTTTGAGGTTCCAGTTCTTCTTTCACCACCTAAATACAGGTCATTTCATTGTGATTTAATTGAATTGAAAAGATTGGCATGTCCAATTGTTCTTGTATGTTAGAATTTTTACTCATGCGTGGACACACATCCTAACATTACTTGGCACAGCTGTATAACCTCTCTGTTTTAAATCAAATTCCCATTTTAAGACCTGATTTTGCAGAAACTACAATTTTAAAATGAATCTTTTGAGTACCATGGAACATTTTATGAACACTTTATAGGGAGTTCATAAAGTGATAAAAACTGGGCAATGCTAGGACTAGGGTAGGAAGTGATATGGTTAAGACCCTAAGAACTAAGATGTACTTATTTTTACATGTAATGCTCTGCAAATTAACTTGTAATAATGTGTATTACCAACAATCCTAATGTTTTTGAATTTGATGCATTCAGAAATGTATCTTATCCCTAAATTAAAAGTGTATGACATCGGGACATGCCATAAGCACTGAAATATCTAAATAACTGTGGTGCGTTAGTTTGGCTATAAAACAGAAGTTGTTCGGTGTTTTTGTAAGATTAGACATTTCCACTGAACTGTGAATATTTTATATAACTCTGTTTTGTTTATACTTGAACTAGATATGGAGAAACAGTATCAAGTAGTGATTCACGGAATTGAACCAATGCTGGAAACACCAGTACAATGGCTCAGTGAACATCTGAGCTACCCAGACAATTTTCTGCACATTAGTATCATTCCTTTACCTAGAGACTGAGGAAGCAGGCAACTCTGAACAGGAAAGAAAAGCAAACCACCCTGGACTTGCCAGAACAGTTCTATCTTCCACTTCTACAGAACTTGTCAGAAGCAACTTGACCAGAAATACTCACTGCTGCAAGCCAAACAGGAAGAGATCTCACAACCTGATAAGGAGCTGGTCCTAGTTTTCATCACTACTGTAATTCTGCTGTCGTCATAAAACCTCACTTGCAGCATGAAAACTTCTCAAGACCACTTCTATCATTTTCTAGTAAAATGGTAAACATATTTGCTAAGGCACCAAGCAGTGGAAACATGTAGTGCTTATATTGTCCTTCTGATTAACAAATAACTGGGGGTATTTCCAAAAGTGACCGTGACCATATTGAAGAATGAGAGAATGGAAAGAAAAATGTTTGTACTTTCCAAAGGATTGTAATGGCTCACAGGAAAACAAGTAGCATTCTTTGCAATGATGCTGGAAAGCATTATACAGAAATTGTTCAGTCTCTATCTCTGTGTCTCTCTTTTGCTCCTCACTCTTACATCTTTCTTCTGTGCCTACTCCACTCTCTCCCTTTTATGCATTCACCCTCCTCTCTTTTCACTTTCTATCTCTGTTTCCTTCCTTCCTTCCCAATTTTTCACTTTCCCTTTCTGTATCCCCCACTTTCTCTCTCCTGGTCTCTTGTCTCCTTTCGCTGCTGTGTTATTCCAGTTATTGGGCTTGATGTATTAAACCTTGACACATTTTTATCCATTAAATGAATCCCAAACCTTAACTCAAACATTTTTGCTTAATACAGTTGTTTGCATTCAAGATACTGAATTAGACTCAATTTGGTATTTTTAAATATATTCATCTGGCAATTGTTTTGTAACTTGATAAATAACGAGAATGTAAAATTTTTATTTCAGTTGTAAGACTGTATAACATTTTAAACATGTCATTTGCACTTCAATAAGTACTTAACACTCCAAGTTTTCAGAATCATGTGTTTTAGGCATCCTTTTGTCCCTATAAATAAAAGTCTCAAAGTCAATAATACATCGTGCAGATGACTGTGAAATATCCTCTAATCTAGATTCCTTGTTTGTTGAATGCCCTTACTTCTTCTGGGGCATGCAGTTAGTGGGTTTGGGTTGCTCTTAACAGCAGTCGCGAAATTGCAGTCTGTAATTATAATGGAACCAAATTTGTTTCCCAAAGCTGCATTCAACATTGTGGCTAAAAGAAAATATTGGGGTGCACAAGAAGGAAATAGAGAATGATTATAGAGGAACCTCAATTATCCGGCATTTGATTATCCGAATTTCGGATTTTCTGGAAAGATCGCAAGATCCCAATGCTTGGCTAAATTATGTTATCCAGCATTCGATTAACTAAACGATATACTCCCCGCCCGTGTCCTTCAGATAATCGAGGTTTCTCTGTATTACCAAATCAGGAGTCACACATTCAAGGACAGAAATACTTTCACAGTACTAATTATTAAATAAAACTCTGGCCTTTAGAAAATATCTGCCAATGTCCTCCTTTTGCTTTAAGTTGAAATGCTGATGCCTTTGGTTCTAGCTTATTGTGTGCACACTTTGCATATAGGAAATTGTGACTATAAACAGGAGGAAAATCTGGCGTTTAGAAATGCAATTTATTCCAAAACTATGTGCAATAAATAATTTGATTATACTTGCCAGACTTTTTTTTTGGGGTGGGGAGCGGTGATGGTGGTGGTGGACAAATTCCCAGAAGTTTCCTTATAAAAGATTACTCTCATTGGTTCAACTCAATTACAGAATCACTTACAAGTAATAATGCATTTCTGTGTATTTACCAGTGTCCATGAATGTTTAGTGTTAGCTATGCTGTTTCATAAGTATGGAAAATTTCTAATTTGCAGATCCAAGTGAGCGTTCAACAAATGAAGTTAGAATTAAAACTTACCATTGGTGGTGAGATAGCTGTTTATTCTGAAAATAACGAAATCTTGAAATCTTCGTAAAACATAGCAATTTGGGAGTGCTGCACGTGATTTAGACCAAGTGCTTTCTAATATGTTTTCTTATTTTTCACTTTTGTGGTTCACTATTCAACCAGGCAATGAAGGTGCTCACTTTCATAATATATAGTAAGCCTCTCGCATATGGCCTTTTAACAAAGTTGTAAACTTTTACTTAGTTTACCACTGCTAAATGAATGGCTTCTGTCTTCTTTCAGGTATGCATGCTATTGGTGTCCTTGGAAGAAGAGCTACTATGATGAGAGTTATCATCTGCAATGTAGCATTTCATGGGTTTTTTTTTGTAGCAGGAAGGTGGGTGGCATCAACATACTTTTTAAATTTGCCATGGTATAATGATTGTATTAAGGGTTATTTTAAAGGTTTAATGTGTTGAATGAAAATAAACAACCCAACTTTTTATGTAGTGAAATCTTTTATTAATGGAAAATAGTTTGATGTATGATCACTGCCCCTTTGTGGTTGCCATACAGAAAATTCTTAAGGCATTATTTTGTTGCTTTGTGGTATTGGTCAAGGTTCAGGTTGGTAGATGTTTGTTCCACCTATTGTACAGATTCAACTGGTGAAAACTTTCTTCTAATACCTTGTACACTTGTCCAAATAATGTAATGCAATACTTGTGATACTTAAGTAATCTTGTTATTTGTTTTAATTATGCAATGAGACTAGTTCTTTTGATAATAAAAAAACAGCAATCCTGGCATTTTACTTCACATTTTTACTGGGTTTTTTTTCTCTTATTTTTGGAAAATACTTTCAATACCATTAGGTAGGATAGTATTTGGATTTCAAATTCAAATTTTAAATTTCATGGTGCTGTACCGAGCAGTCTTTTGTAAATGCAAAGTGTTTACAAGATGTGTAACTTTATAATCGCTCCAAAATTTTCCTCGCCTATTAAAATTAAGTTTGTGCAAAAATTGTGTTGCCACTTGGTTAAATATTATGTACAGGTTTATTTTGACTGTTTGTCTGAAAATTGGCCTTTACAAAATAGTATTGTACAATAGGCAGGATTACCAGATTGCTGTTAAGTCCTATCTGCTAGTGCACACAAGCTATGCTGTAAAAATCCAGACCTCTTACCTACCAGTAGTTGAATTTATCAGATACACTGCAGCACTTTAACAGAACTTCTTTGATAGCAACTTTCAAACCTGTGACCCCTACTGCCTGGAAATCCAAGGGCAGGAGGTGACAGGAACATAACCACTAGTCAGTTCCTCTTCCAGTCTGAGATCATTATGACTTGGAACTATATTACTGTTTCTTCACTGCTTACTTAAAACTTTGAACCACCTTCCTCAATGACATTGTAAATTTAGCTTGATCCCAAGGACTGAACTAGTTCGAGAAAGCAACCATCCTTTCAAGAACAATTAGGTATGGGCAATAAATGTTGACATTGAATGAATAAATATAATGGGTTGCTAATATGCCTTATCTTTAATGGTTCAGGATACTCACTCAAGTACAAATGACAGCCAGTTCCAATGCTGTAGTCTACAGTATTCCAGAAGATTGCAAAGAGCAAAATTGAAAGGAATGTGGCTATCAAAAGCTATTTTAGTTGCTCAAATGCTATACTTCAAAATCTAGGGACGTGACAACTATTGCATAACTACAACACCCGTATTGATTTGACACTGGAAGTGATTGCGTCTCTTGTTAGAGAAAGATGTGATCAGAAACCATGCATTTCTTCCCTACTTAGCTTAAATGATAGAAGAACTACTTAGGTTTGTATGATTACATTATTTGCAGAAATGACATTGACAAACTATTGGGATAATATAAAAGCAAAATGATTAAGAATATTTATGCGTAGACAAAGGTCACTAAGACCTTGAGGAAAGCTGACTAATTTTTAGAATGCTTTATATGCTGGGGACACCCCAAAGCATTTTATAACTGGAATACTTTTGAAGTGCTGTCACTATTGTTATGCAGGTAAACATGACAAACTAGTCTGTTCTGTTTCATGAATCATCTAAGTCTTTTTCTCAATTTGTTTTGTTTCTAGAAATGTATGCAGTTGTCTCTTGAGCTTGTTTATATTATGTCCTCCAAGAGCTTATCCTATTGACTTTTCCTCCACATTCCTAATACTAATTTCTGTATCATTTTGACTCTCTTACTGCTTTCACCTTTTAATAGATATTTCTAATTGATCAGTTCAGAAGTATGATGAACACAAGTGGAGCAGATGGGACCTGAATCCAGGCCTTCTGGCCCAGAGATAGGAACATTGCCACTGCACCACAAGAGCCCCTATCAATCCGCTTTGTAATTTTAATGGGATCACAATCTATCTGTCTAAAGTAAATAATCCCAAACACCTTAAGTTTTCCTCAGTAATGAAACTTTTAACATCTGAATGATCCTGGTTACTACTTTGTGATTAGTGATATATTTCCTATTGCTAGGTTACCAGATACATGTTTTTGGACAAGTCTAGTTAACATGATGCTATTACAGTTCTTTATTCATCCAGCCTCATTAACTGATTCAAAATAGCCTGATGCTTTGTTAGATCCATCATATGTTGCTCTAGAAAATGTCATGAGTACTCTTTTTATGAATTCATCCTCATTGCTACCTTTACCAATTTGATTTTCCCAATCGACGTGAAGATAAAAGTCATCCATGATGAATGTGCTGTCTTTCTTGCATGACCTCGGATTTGCTATTGAAGTTATTCAATCTTGTCCTAGCAAAGCTACTCCACCACTCTTTCCTCTCTGCCTGTGCTTTCAAAATGTAATATATCCCTTTTAGTTCTCAGCTTTGATATTCTTGTAACCATGTGTCTGGAATGACAGTAAGACCATACCCTTTAACATCATTAATTAATTTATTTTGTTTCAAATGCTATAAATATTTCAGTTTTTTAAACATTGATTATGCCTTCTTAGTCTTTTCCCTTTTTACCATTCTTAATAACTGCAGTGTGGGTAAACCTACAGTGCATGAATTGCTGCAATTCAAGAAGGTGGCTGACCACCTTGTCAAGGGCAACAAGAAATAACTTTTGGCCCAGCCAGCAATGCCCACATCTGATGAATGAGTTTTTGTTAAATTTGCTGTATTTCTCAACGTAGACTTAGTCCCTTCCCATTCTATGCTGATTATCTAAATCGCTGTCTAGCACTGCTGCCATATCTGTTGCTTTGTATGCTTGTAAATCCCCTATCCAGAACCTTTCTCACTCTCATTGAGTTTAATGCCCTCTCCACAACTTTAGTTATTCACCAGAATACTGTTTCCAGCTTAATTCAACTGCAGCCCATCCTGCAAGAACAGCTGCCTTTTACCCCGGCACTGGTGCCAGTACTCCATGAGCTGAAACCCATTCTACCCAAACCAAACTTTGAGCAACAAATTTAACTCTGATTTTATTTACCATAGGAGAAAGTGAGGTCTGCAGATGCTGGAGATCAAAGTTGAAACTTTATTGCTGGAACAGCACAGCAGGTCAGGCAGCATCCAGGGCACAGGAGATTCGACGTTTCGGGCACAGGCCCTTCTTCAGGATTCCTGAAGAAGGGCCTGTGCCCGAAACGTCGAATCTTCTGTGCCCTGGATGCTGCCTGACCTGCTGTGCTGTTCCAGCAATAAAGTTTCAACTTTTATTTACCATATGCAAGTTTGCCCATGGCCAGCTGATAATTCTAAGATTATTACCTTGGAGGTTGTGCTTTTTAATTTAGTTCCTAATGGTACAAAATCTTTCAGTAGAGCCTCCTTTTAACTCCTATCAATATCATTGTTAACAATTTGGATGATGATAAGTAGACCCCTCTCATTATCCAAGTTTCTCTCCAGCCATGAGGCACCACAGTCTCCAGGATTCATTCACAGCTACAGGGAAATGTTTCTATCCTGTAATTATATTGTCTCCTACCACTACTACATTTCTATTGACTTCACCCACTTGAATGACTTTCTGTACTAAGATGCTGTAGTCAATTCATTCAATCTCATTGCAGCGCCCAGTCTCGCCCGCATAGTTTGAAAGAGTCTTCTAACTGTTAGATAATTGCAGAGACTGTGGCTCCTCAAATGCTATTCCCTGAATTCCCGACCTGCCTCACCTGTATTCTCCTGACCGCAATCACAAATTTAAAATACCTAATCGGAGAGTTATGACTTCCTCCAGGAACAAAGAGCCTAGATAACCATCCCATTCCTTGCTGTGGCATCGCCTGCAGCTCACATTCCAGCTCCACAGCTATGATCTGAAGTTCCTAGAGCTACAAATATTACCGATGTGTTTACTGTGGATCATATGTATCCCCAGCAGTGGCCACATGCTGCAATAGGAACACCTCGTTAATCTAGCTATCACTATAATTCAATTCACTTATTAATTAATTACTCTGTTATCACCGTTTTTTAATCTTGAAAGTAATTTTTATTTAAACACCAATATCAATCTTAACTTGTTAAAGAGAGAAAGACTGAAAAAGGACGAGAGCCCTGAACACAAATTAAAGACTTATTTTAAAGATTAGAAATGTCAATCTTGTGCTTCCCTGCACTCACATCATGATATAGTTTGTGACATCACTCCGCTGCTGGCCTCACTTCTAAGACTATAGAACAGTAGAGCGCAGGAACAGGTCCTTCAGGCCACTGTGTCTGTGCTGACCATAGTAGCATTCTAAACTCATCCCATCTGTCTGTGTATAGTCTATATCCCTCGATTCCCTTCTTGTCCATGTGTCTGTCTAAATACTTCTTTAAATGTTATCATATCTGCTTTGACCACCTTCCTTGGCAACACGTTTCAGGCACCTACTATGCTCTATTTTAAATGAAACTTGCCTCGGACATCTTTAAACCTTTCCTCCTCTTGCCTTAAACCGATATCCTAGAGTATTTGGCATTTCCACTCTGAGAGAAAGACTCCAACTATCCATGCCCATCATAATTTTGTATACTTCTATCTGTTTGCCCCCTCAGCCTCTGATGCTGTAGCAAAAACAATCAAAGTTTGTCCAACCTCTCCTTATAGCTATTACACTCCAATCCAGGCAATATCCTGGTAAACCTCTTTTGTGTCCTCTAGCCTTCCTATCGTGTGGCAACCAGAATTGCATACCATATTCGAAATGTGACCTAACTGAAATTTTGTACAGCTGCAACACGATTTGCCGGAATTTTCACTTGGTGCCCCAACCAATGAAGGCAAGCATGCCATACGCCTCCTTTACCACTTTCAGGAAGTTACGGACTTGCATCCCAGGATTCCTCTGTATTTCAGTGCTCCTAAGGATCCTGCTATTTACTGCATACAGCAAATCCTGTGTATCTGTGAGATCATGACTCATGAATTCATTTATCAGTGCCAAAAAGTAAGTAATAACAAAATTCAGCATCCGTGGGCAAACTCGCATTTCCGTGATTTTTAATGAGCTCTATACTTGCAAATTTCACTATTCGTGGAGGTTCTCAGGAGCAGATCCTTTGTGCAAAAGGAGGTGTGCCTATAGTTTCCGCTTGCATTTGACCTCCCAAAATGCATTACCTGACAAGTCCATCTGCCATTTTCCAGCCCACTTTCCAACTGATCAATATTCTGCTGTATCTTTGACAATATTCCTTACTCTTTAGCCTTCCACCAACTTTTTTCTGTCATCTACAAACTTGATAATCAGACTACCTACATTTTCATCCAAATCATTTATATCCATTGTCATCAACAGAGGTCCCAGCACTGATCCTTGAGGAGCACGACTAGTCACAGAACTCCAGTCAGAAAAATACCCCTCCAAAACTACCCTCTGTCTTCTATGACCATGCTATTTCTGTATCCAGCTAACCAACTCATGAGTCTCACCTGACTTTATTTTCTGGACCAGCCCACCATGATGGAATTTGTCAAATGCTTTAGCAGACAGTATTCACTACCATGCCCTCATCAATCCTCTTCATCACTTCAATCAAGTGAGACAAAATCTCCCCAAACAAAGCCGTGTTGACTATCCCTAATAAGTCCATTCCTCTCCAAATGTAAGTAAATCTTGCCCCTAAGAATCTTCTCCAATAATTTCCCTATCACAGATGTCAAGCTTAGTGGCCTATAGTTTCCTGGATTATCCCTGTTTCCTCCTTAAACAAAGACACAACTTTGGCTATTCCTCACTTCTGGGACCTCATCTATGGCAAACGAGGATACAAACACCACTGTCAAGGTCCCAGCAACCTCCTCCATTGCCTCCTTTAGTATGCTGGTATAGATCCCATCAGGGCATCAGTACTTGTATACCTTAATGATTTTCAAGACATCCAACACTTCCTCCTCCTCAATATCAGCTAGCCGTAGAATGGCAACATATCCCTCCCTAATTTTACCATCATCCATGTCCTAGGTGAACATCAATGTGAAGTACTCATTAAGGACCTCACCCACTTCCTTTGACTCCACACACCAATTCCTCTCTTTCCTTGAGTGGAACTACCCTTTCCCTAGCTCTTTCACCTAATATATGTACCAAGGGGGTCTCCTTAATTCTACTTGCTAAGGACGTTCTGTGGCACTTTTAGCCCTCTTAATTCTTTCTTGCTTCCTCTGTATTTCTCAAGGGCCTTGACTGTTCCTTGCTAATGTTATTCTAATTAGCCTTCCATCAATTTAGCAAGTTCACATGTGGACCAGTCTTATCCTTATCCATAGCTATCTTAAAACTTGGAATTATGATCACTGTTCCTAAATTGCTACTCCATTGAAACTTTGGATCGTCTAACCAGGCTTATTCTCCAGTCTCTGCCCTAACTGGATAATCTACATACAATTGGTTCTGCTATAGCACGGTAGTTCCGTTCTTGTGCTACCCCATGTTATAAGAAAATCTTGTAACAGTAGCACCATTTAAGCTAATGGAGCCTGAATTGTGTTATAACCAATACAATCTTTAAACGTTTGCGCTATGGAAACAGTGTCCCTGATTCGTCAGTCATGTTATAGTGATTTTGCATTAACAAAATGCAACGTTATAACAGAATGACCTATGTTGTTTCAAGACTACCCCTGGATGCACCTAACAAGTTCTGCCTCTTCTAAACCCTGGGCACTGAGGGAATCCCAGTCAATATTGAGGAAGTTAAAATCATCCACTTCAGCAACTCTGTAGTTTTCACAACTTTCCCCAGTGTGCTTACAAATCTGTTCCTCTATCTCCCTCTGGCTATTGGGAGGCATGTAGTATAACTCCATCATAGTGATTGCACCTTTCTTATTCTTAGGTTCTACCCATATTGCCCTGCTGGATGAGCCCTCCAAGATATCCTTTCTTAGTGCAACTGTGACGTTCTCCTCAATTAGTAATGCAACTCCCCCACCCTTTTTACATCCCTCTCTATCATGCCTGAACCATCTAAACCCTGGAAAGTTGAGCTGCCAGTCCTGCCCTTCTCTCAATCAAGTTTCTGTAATGGGTCCAGTATCATAGTTCCACGTACTAATCCAGGTGGTAAGCTCATCTACCTTATCTATTATACTCCAAAAACTTTGTCCTCTTCCACTCACTTCTCAATCTGTTGACCTTCCTTTTTGCAGTAAAGCTCACTTTAAGCTCCTGTTTCTCCCTTGTACAATTGCCATTCAGGCGCGGTCTCCCTCACACTGACCGTGCATCTTACTTGATTTGATCAGATGCCTTCTGACCAGTTGTGTATTTGAACAGTATGTTCTGTCCTTATTTCAGGTTTCTGGCATCCTCTGTCCTTTTTTTAAAAATTTTCTATTAATCTTTTATTAATCTGGGTATGTTAGCTGTCCACGAAAGCAACATTAGCTACCTGCCTTGGCAAGAGATAAGCATACAGAAATAAAAGAATTGAGATGAGAGAATTACTGACCAACCTGGTAAATTGTCAGAAATACAAGCATAGTTTGTGTAATCTCTCCTTGTACTTTAACTCTTGGAGTGCAAGCAGTATTGCAATAATCCTGTGTGTGAACTTATGTCATTCTAATGCAAGAACATTTTCCCCAAGGTGTAGTGCCCAGAACTGTTTGCAGTAGCTAAGTTGTTTGGGTATTAAAATGATTTCCTTATCTAAGAAGCCAGCAAGCTCTTTATCACACTTCACTCAAAATAATTAAGGCAGACCGCCAGAGTAGGTTTTTCTGTCTAGACAAACAGAGTGATTCCATGAGCTAAGTATTCTGTCTTAACCATCTTGGCAAAATCAAATGCTGTTGGTTCCAATTTCTTTCAAACCATTTTGTTGTCTTAATAGTAGCTTAGAGTGGTTTCAGTTGACGAGACTAGATAACCCAGAAGGTAGAGTCCTTTACTTCAGTTTTTTAAGGACCCAGGAGACGTCAATTATTTCTGTGGTTGTAAACCATAATTAAATTCACTGGTAGGCAGACCAGTTAGAATTGAGGTGCCAAAAGGAAGAGTGAGGTCAAAGTGAAGGTAGGCCCCTTAGGAAATGAATCTAGCAGATAGTTATGAGGAACTAGGAAATGGCAAAAGAGTTAAACAGATATTTTGCATTAGTCTTTATGCTGGAAGATACTTCAAACATCCCATTAGTGCTAAAGAATGCAGGGGAGGAAATAAGTGCTATCGCCATTACTAGAGAGATACAATAGATGCTGTGTATCTATAAGTTCAGAACTCGCAAATTTACTTATGTGCACCAGAAAGGAAGTAGTGACAAAATTCAGCATCGTTGGCAAACTGGTGTCCGCAGTCACGAATTTCATTATTCGCAGGAGTTCTCAGGACTGGAGTCCTCGTGCATACAGAGAAATGACTGTATATTAATTTGGCTAAAGGCAGTTAAGTCCCCTGACCTTGATGAGTTGTGTCCAAAGATCCTAAAAGAGATAGCTGCAGAGATACTGACTGTATTGGCTATAGTTTTCTGAAAATCCTTGGATTCTGGAGAAGTACGAAAATATTGGAAAATTGCCAATGTAATACCCCTATTGAAAAAGGGAGTGAAGTAAAAAGCGGGTAATTATAGGCTGATTAACCAAGCATCTATTCTTGGAAATTATTGGAATTAATCATTAAAGAAGTTATGGACCATTTGGAAAATTAAAATCTAATCGAGCAGAATCAACATGGCTTCATGAAAAGGAAATCATGTCTAACTAATTTATTAGAGCTTTTTGAGGAAGTCTCAACCAGAGTGATTAGAGGGGAACACCTAGATGTATTTGGGCTTCCAGAAGGTGTTTGACAAGGTAGCTCACAAAATGTTACCTCATAAATTAAGAGCCCATAGTGTTAGAAGTGGTATATTGGTGTGGATAGAGAATAACTAGTGAGCAAGAAACAGAGTATAAGGATAAGGGGTTCTATTTCAGTTGACAACCTGTAACCAGTAGGGTTCCACAGGGACCACAAATGTTTACTATGGAGGAAGGAAGTGAATGTGCTGTAGCTAAACTTGCAGACAAAAAAACCTGGAAAGGCAAGTTGTGAGAGGAATACAAAGAGTTTAAGTGAGATGTTGATAGGTTAAGTGGGAAATAAGTTATCAAATGAAGTGAAATTGTGCATTTTGGAAGGGAGTACAAAATAACTATTATAAAAGTGGAGAAAAATTGCAGAAAGGAACTTAGAGGTACTTGTGCATGGAACACCGCTAGCGCACAGGTTCAGCAGATAAGGCTATTGGAATGTTGGCACATATTTCAAAGGGGTTGGAGTATAAGAGTAGGAAAGTCTTATTGCAAAAGTGATGGTGAGATCACATCTAGAATGCTGTGAGCAGTTTTGGTCCCTTGGTTTACAGGAAGATATTTCATTGGAAGTAGTTCAGAGAGGATTCACAAGGATGATTCTCAGTATTGTGGGATTGCCCTTTATGCTAAGGTTAAGCAGGTTGGGACTCTACTCACTGGAATTTAGAAAAATGACAGGTGATCTCATTGCAATATATAGGATTCCTAAGGGGCTTGACAGGTTAAATGCTGAGAGGATATTTCCCCTTATGGGAGAGTCGACAAGCAGAGGGCATTTTCTCAATAATGGGGTGGCAGTTTAAGACTGGGATTAGGAGGAATATCTTCTCAAGGGGTTTAGTGTCTTTGGAACTCCTTGCCACAGAGAGCTGTGGGCACAGAGTCCTTTAGTTTCTTTAAGGTTGAGATAGATCCTTAATCAATAGGGAATCAAGGATTACAGTGAAAAAGCAGAAAATGCATGTTGAGAATGTCGAATCAGCAATGATCCTATTGAATGGTAGAGCAGGCTTGAGGCGTCCTTTGGCCTACCCCTGTTCCTATTACTTATGGTTTTATGGTCAAAACTAGAAAGGAATTCCTATGCCCCAACTGTACCAACTCTGTTTACTATTGCCCATCTATTAAAAAACTCCAAATTCTATGTGCATTCAGTTGTTAAATTTAACTTTTTCAAGGTGTGTTATGTATTTTATGCATCACAAGGACTTCACTTCTTCTTTCTTTCCTTTTCCAAATGACTGTTATTTACTCTTGGATGATCAGATTTAAACAATATGTACCTTCCTATTGTAAACCAAATGAACTCCTGTTGTACCTTACCTAAATTTACATGTAATAACAGACATACCATTGAAGGACTAAGATTTAGCTAGTCAATGCAACCTTACTCTTTTCCCAAAGCCTGCAGCATTTGCTGGATTAGGTTTACCTCTCAGACTCAGCAGACCACAATATAGTGTAGTAATGTTATCCTGAGTAAAATCTGATGCTCAGAGAGTGGACACCTGGCTGCCCTAATTTAGGAAGCAAATGAACAGTCTTCCCTTTCTTTTCACACTGCCTTTTAATCATGAGTGAACTTTGCAGAGCAGTAACGTAAGTTGAACCTACTATTAAACAGAACCCTAAATTGCAAGTTACTTTTGCAGAAGCTTTAGATGTATTGTGATCAGTCATGGAGAAAAATGACTAATACTAGTCACCTACTTCCCACCACGCCTTCTTGTCGTTTTCTTCGCCTTCTCTAACTACTATAATGACAACGACTGTTCCATTTAGAAAGACAGCTGGAAATTGTTACACGATTGTAATTTTGGCTAATAGTGGATGTAGGCAGTTTCACTGCTACTGAATGAAAGCTTTAGTAGAGGAGTTAAAGGCTCCTGAATGGCTGCAAGATGTTGAAACCATCATTTAAGGCCTAGTTGAGGGCAGAAATAGAATGTGACACCTTGTGTTTTCTAAGCAGATGTGGACAAATGTGAAGCAAATTGAAGTTTGGAGAATTTTTATCCCCCTGATTAGATGGTCAAGTGACAAAGTTTTGTCATTGGCAACTATAATAAGGACAAATGCCTGTTGAATTATAGCATGGTAGTTTGGAGAAATTGCACTGGACACCAAAATGATGTGCATGCTTCAGCAATCCTGATCAGCTTTTGAATGTTGTGAATTGCTGAAGGTACACTTCAGAAAGCAACAATATCCATGAGTGACTTTCACAAAATATGGAGCTATACCTATGGCAGTGTGGTGGCACCCCTACCATTACGGCATCTAAAGTTAGTGAACCACGCACAGGAGTTGAATCTGGGAAACCCCTAGTCTCTATGGCTCAGGTTCATACATTAAACTAGCAGGGAGCTAATGAGGAATCTTAAATTGTAATGTAAACAGCGTTTGGAATTTTTTCCTGGAAAGGTGGTTTGTTCTATTTATTGAACATTACAGGGTGAAACTGGACAAGGCTGGGTACACAAATTTGGAAGTATCCCATCTGTTGCTTGTTGACCCTCCTGTCAGTATTCAGTATCCATAACTTTGACAGAACTCAATTTTGGAAACTGTAAAATGGTCAGTCAATATGTCTGTGTTCAGTGCACTTCCCTTTCTCCAAATCCACCCCCACTAAATATTAGTAATGTTAACTTCAGTCTTTACATCGTTACCTACTGGTAATATTTTATTTTATGTTTAGATTGTTAGAAACAATAACATAAACTTATTAGAAGCAAATAAATGATGGAATTTACAAAACCAAAATATTGAGTCCTTGACTTTCAAGTCTGCCTTGAGAGTAGTGCTAGTTTCCCATTTCAGATCGACACAGTCTAAAGGGATTTGGACAGTCACATGAAAACTTGAAAATACTGAACAGTCTTATTTGTTATTTGGGAAAAGTGAATGAATGTGCTTCAATTGTGAATGGGGCTTTACATTCATAGTGTTTATATGCATATGTATTTTGCATTTGCAGTGTATATGTGCAACTGTTAAAACAATGCTTTAAACACTTTGCCTCATTACACTGCACGACAGACATTTTCCATCCTAACAGTGTGGTGACACCTACCTGATGCATCCCTGTATTAGGTTGATAAATTATAGTCACTCTATTTGGGGGGGGAGGGGGGAACGGGCGGTGGTGTTAGTAAAACTCAAGTACAAGCTTTGAACAGCATACACAAATTATTTTTATTAATTTGCAGCATAAAATTCAGAAATGGACAAACGACAATAGTGCTTTCACTTTCATACTGGAGCTAATTAAAACTCTTTGAAGGGTGTGTACTTTGTAGTAAGCAACCACACCAAATGAAGCAGTCGCAATAAAGGGTTTGACTATCTGACAGTATGATTAAGTGCGACTCAATGTGCTGTACTTTCTAACCACTGGATTTGCATATCATTAGCTTTACAGCTTTCAAACAATTGATTTCCTATCAGTCCCAGAGATGAATATCTTAAAGGAAATGTTATAAAATAGAGAATTACTTTTCACATTTCCATCAGACTTTTACTCAATCTACTCTTCTCCATTTCTAAGGATACCAGATCTCTCAGTGGAACTCTGCTTATGGGTCATCATCAACATGTGACCTGTAATGTTATTGATTATGCTCCGATTTGGCATACCTCCCAAATAAGAAGAGACTACAGCTATCCTGAAAAACTGTAAATTACTAACACGTCCCTCCAAACTGAGATCACTATTGCACAAGTTTCAAATATCCAATTCCTTTCCTTACAATCTTGTGCCATTTTGCTTTGTAATTCACATTGCAATGAAGATCACTGTAATTGTTCTCAAGTATCTATATTTCCACTGGTACTTTCCCTTCTGCAGGCAATCAAATGGCTGCAATAGGAAGACCTGACTACCGATCTTGGTGATCATTCAAGAGTTCTTACAGTTAAGATCATTGTTCATGGGTAGTGGATGTTGCTAGCAAGACCATCTGTAATTGCCCTACAGATGGTGGCGATGAGCTACCTTCTTGAATCAAAGCCGTCCACAAGCTGTGGTTGGGCACACGTTGCTGTTCAAAAGGGCTTTCTAACCTCTTGACACAGAGACATTGAAAAAATAATTAGGAAGAAAGATTTAGTAAGGTGATAAAAACATCCATCTCTAAGCAAGGAAGTTAAAAAGATAAATTATGAAAAAAAACCAGAAAATATAAATAGAGGTAGGAAAAGTTTCTATAGTATAAAAAAAGAGAAGAGATTAGCTAAATGAATGTTGGTCACTTGGAGGACGAAACTCCATGATTAAGGAAGTATGGAACTCAAGGCCATAGGACTACTGAATACAAGCCTTTAAACATAGATAGAAAAAAACTCACTGAAACCTTGTGTGTTTTTTAAGCCAAAGTTCTTCATTCTGAAGCAGGAAAGCCTGTATTGATTTATATATAATTTGCAGAGTAGTGAAACTGAAAACCTGAGTAGATCTGCCTAAAAACCAAAGAACCAACTTCTCACCAATGTAGGCTAGACTGGGAAAGCTGAAAAATGAATAACATTTTACCCGGCATCCTGAAACAAAGCTAGTGTTTCTGATAGCACTCCAAAACCCCAGTAGAAGACAATACATGGTGCTGGGAGAAAGCATAACTGAGCTCTTTTGAAAAAGTCAAAGAGATATTGACATGATCTGATATTTTAGCTCACCATGACTCAAAGCCAATCTTTATTGCTAAAGATTCATCCTACTGAGGACTGGTAGCTGTAATTTTTAAATATGAAGTCGAAATGTACAACAGTTTACTATGCAACCTATTTGCTGACAGGGACTGAACAGAAATATGCTGAAGGAATGACGCATTAGCTGTTACACAGACTTGTAAAGGTATGCACGGTATGTTTCTAAGTCTCCACCTCAAGACAGAGACAGTACACAAATCTTTACTAAGTTAAAAATCACACAACACCAGGTTATAGTCCAACAGGTTTAATTGGAAGCACTAGCTTTCGGAGCGTCACTCGGAGCGACGCTCCAAAAGCTAGTGTGCTTCCAATTAAACCTGTTGGACTATAACCTGGTGTTGTGTGATTTTTAACTTTGTACACCCCAGTCCAACACCAGCATCTCCAAATCAAGTCTTTACTGACCTTGTTATATTCTAAGACACTAAAAAAGCCTCTGTGACTACAATAGTTCAGAGTGGGGATGACACAGTTCGCTGCAAAGACAGAATATATGCCAGGAAAATAGCAAACAGCAAGTGCTTTGTCCCCAAGCCTGTAGCAAGGTCCACTCGTGGAAATGTGATATTTGTTTGAGGTAGAAAGCCTTTTACTGATAACAACAACTTTACCAGCAACAACACAGTAACTAAACAAAATTGGCATTGTACAAAAATCTATTGAAGAATGGGTTCAGGTCAGACAGTATTGCATCACAGAATGGCCAGCAGGCATGCTACAAAATCCCTTTCTCAAGACAGTGTTATGTACAGAGTTAAAAATCACACAACGCCAGGTTGTAGTCCAACAGGTTTATTTGGAAGCACTAGCTTTCAGAGTGCCGCTCTTTCATCAGGTGGTTGTGGAGTAGGACCATAAGACACAGAATTTATAGCAAAGGAGTACAGTGTCGTGCAAGTAAAATGATATATTTAACAAACCTCAATTGTTGTAAAGTCTTTCATCTTTTAGAATGGGTTACAGGTTTCGGTTCATTAATATGCAAATTCCAGAAATTCTTTTAAGTCACATTCTCAAGATAAGTTAAGGTTTTGTTTTAAAAAGGGTGACGTCTCAGCTCAGACAATGCATTAAAGGTGTGAAGTCAGAGCCTGACTGTAACCCAGTCTTGACTCAGATTGGTTCTATTTCCAAAGTGGAATTTATAAAATATTATATGGATTGACTGTCTGCATTAACAGCCTACCGATTGTGTATTTTTGAGCAAAATAGAATGGATCTGTAAATATAATTCTTCAAATACAAATTCACCCATAGACTTATATGTGTGTTCACATGCAGGAATGAGTGTGTGCGTGAGTGCATGTGAGAACGCCTGTGTTTGTGTGTGTGCAAGCTTGGTAATATGTATGTGTGATGTGGTATAGGCCTGTGAGAGGGTGTGAGTGTGAAGAATGTATGTGTGCGTGTATGAGAGAGCGTATGAGTACGTATGTGCTTGTATGTGTGTGTGAGTATATAGTGTATTGGGGTCATCTGTAGTGTGACATGAACCCGAGGTCGTGGTTGAGGCTGCCCTCATGGGTACCAAACTTGGCGCTCAGCCTCTACTCGGCTACTCTATGTTTTTGCCTGTCCCGAAGTCCACCTTGGAGGATGACCACCTGAAGGCTGAATGTCCCTGACCACTGAAGTGTTCCCCGACTAGGAGGGAACACCCCTGTCTGTGATTATTGTACAGTGTCCATTAATACATTGTCATAGTGTCTGCTTGGTCTTGTCAATGTACCATGTCTCAGGGCAACCTTGCCTGCAGCGTATGAGTTAAGACAACGTTGGTCGAGTTACATGACTACCTGCCATGTACATGGTGTGTGGTGTCCCCACATGTAATGGTGGTATCCGTGTCAACACTCTAACACGCCTTGCAGTGGTTACCATGACAGGATTGTATGGTGTTGTGGTTGATGTCCTGAAGACTGGGCAGTTTGCTGCGAACAATGATCTGTTTAAGGTTTGGCGGTTGTTTAAATGCGAGAAGTGGAGGCGTAGGGGAGGTCTTGGTGAGGTGCTCATTGTCATCGATACTGTCGATAATCATCTCTCACACGCACACTCACGCACATTCAATGCAGATAGTTAATCATATTATATTTTGTTAATTCAGCTTTGGAAATAGAACCAATCTGAGTCAAGGCAAACTGACCTCACACTTTTAATGCATTGTCTGAGCTGAGATGTCACCTTTTTTTTTGTAAATCCTTAAGTTATCTTGAGAATGTGACTTAAAAGAAGTTCTGGGATTTACATAATGAACTGAAACCTGTAAACCATCTAAGACGAAAGACTTTACAATAATTGAGGTGTGTTAATAGATCATTTTACTTGCATGGCACTGTACTCCTTTGCTATAAAGTCTGTGTCTTATGGTCCTACCCCACAACCACCTGAAGAAGGAGAGGTGCTCCAAAAACTAATACTTCCACATAAACCTGTTGGACTATAATGTGGTGTTGTGTGATTTTTAACTTTGTCCACCCCAGTCCAGCACCTCATTATGTACAGAGAGAATAGCTGTGTAATGGGTGACTTACTCAATTCTCAAATATGACAGAGAGCTCAATTCAAGAATTTTGAGACTCAGCATACTGCAGTGATTGGAACAAGAACCTGTATCACAAAAAGTGATGGTTTGGCAATGGGGTCTCTCAAAATGATTGGAAGGGATTGATGCTGACTGTTGCATCCTGTTCCATTTCTTATAAACCTTTATAGCAATATGATACATACTGAGTGGATTACTGGGCCATTTCCAAGGGCAGTTAAGAGTCAGTCATGTTGCGATTGGACTGAAGACTGTAGGCTAGACCAGGTGGGGTTTGCAGAATATCTTCGCAGAAGCCAAGAACCAACAGTGGTTTCATGGAAAATGTCACTGAGACAGGCCTTTCTTTTAGAGCTTTGAGAAGCATATTGGGACAAACTCTTGTAAAGATGAAATATCCTTCTAACATGAAGGTAATGAACAATAATTTGATTTCTCATACATTGCAATCTGCATTATTCAATGTTGACTGGTTCATTAGGACATTACTTGTCCAAATACCTTTTGAGTGTTGTAACTGTACCTGCATCCACCACTTACTCTGGAAGTTTATTCCCTACACAAACCACTTTGTATGTAAAAAAAAAGTTGCCTCTCGTGTCCCTTTTAAATCTTCTGTTCTCACCTTAAAAATATGCCCCCTAGTTTTGAATTCCCCCACCCTAGGAAAAAAAAACTATATCAATTTTCATGGAAATTTTTCTCACTGCAGCATCTTTAATTCTATAATATATCCCAACGGTCTTTACAGGAACATCTTAAAACAAAATACGATACTGAGTGACGTAAAATATTAAGCTGACTAAGGGTTTGGTCAAAAAGTTGATTAAGGGAGAGTCTTAAAGGAGGGAAGTGAAGTATAAAGTATGGAGGCAATTCCAGAGCTCAGGGTTTAGGCAACAGAAAACAGAGCCACCACAAGTGGAATGATTAAAGTCAGAGATGTTCAAGAGGCCACAATGAGAAAAGTACAGATATCTTGCAAGATTGTGTGGTCAGAGGAGGTTACAGAAGTAGGGACAGGACAGACAATACAGGATTTTGACAGCTGCATCAGAACATTAAAATTGCAATGTTGTTTGGGAGATAAAGAAGATCAGCTTGCAGGTATATATCAACAATCACAGGTCAGACGTGCTTTACATGTAATCTTTACATCCCATTTGGTAAGCTTGGTTTCTCCCTCTAGAGTTTGCTTTACACCCTACGTCCAGCCATCCACCAGTGCACAGCATGAGCCAGCCACGAAGATATATATGACAGGAATTTTGGGAGTGTTTCCACAGATTGTCTCAAAATATTAGCGGCATTTGGAATTGTGTGGGGAAGAGAATCCAGATTAATGAGCCTGGGTGATTTTGATCAACGATAATGTAAAATACTTTGAACACACTAAGGGGCAGTAATAGATATGCTTTTCTGTAACTGCAGACCATTGTCGTGTTTACTGCTTTCTTTCCAATGTAATTCCAACCTGGACACACCTAAAGTGTTACTGTGACACACCATGCAAACGAGTTTTGTAATTGAAAGTGATGTAACTACCCCAATGAAATGGAATCTGAAAATTGTGAACTTCACAGAGTTGTGGTTTTTCGGCACGCAACACCACTTAAAATAAACCTTCCAATATTTTCATGATCTTATTTACTTCCTTCTTTAAATTCCTTGGCCAGATTTCCAATCTGAAATGCCGGAAGCTAACCTGCTGTTAGACATGGGCTTTGATTACATAAGATACAAGGCACAAAAGCAGTCCATTCACCCTGCAAACCCATTATTCTCCATCAAGCCTCCTACCATTTTTCTTCATCTAATTCCATTACTGTAACCCTCTATTTTCATTTCCTTGTGTAGTCTATTTTTCCCTTAAGTGTATATATATGTATGAGAACATTTAATTAAACAGTAAAACCATAACATGTAGGAGCAGAAGTAGGCCATTCAATGAGACCATACTGATCTGGTAATCCTCAACTTCATTGTGCTGTCTTTTTGCAGTAACCCTTGATTCCCTTACTAATTAAAAATCTGTCAACCTCAGCCTTGAAAATACTTAATGATCCAGCCTCAACAGCCCTCTGCGGTAAAAAACTCCACAGATTCATTACTCTCAGAGGAAAGAAAAGTTCTCGTCATCTCTGTCTTAAATAGATGACCCATTGACTGAGATTACACCCTCTGGTCCTCGAGTCTCCCAAGAGGGGAAAATACCTCACCACATCTACCCTGCCAAACTGATGAAGATTCTTGTTTGTTTTGATAAAGTTTCCTCTTGTTCTTCTGAACTCCAGTGAGTACTGGCCAAACCAAGGCAACCTTTGCTCATAAGAAAATCCTTCCATGCCCAAAATGAGTTTAGTGAGCTTTCTCTGAACTGCCCCCAATGTCAAAATAGCTTTCCTTGATTAAGAGGACCAAAACTTCTGTGTGTGGTCTTGTATAGTTAAGAAAGACTTATATTTTTATATTCCATTCCTTTTGAAATAAAGGCCAACATTCCCTTTGCCTTCCCTATTCCGTGTTGAACTTGTCGACTGGCTTTTTGTGATTCATCACTTGTTTCAACCATTCCCTGTGGTATTGAGTTCCACACTCACTGGTTAAATTAGGTTCTTCTGAATTCCTGTTGGATTTCTTGGTGACTATTTCAGTTATATGCTTTCTCATAACAGGAATATACTTTATCTGTATTCATTCTATCAAAAGCTTTTAGAATTTTAAAGACTTCTATTAGGTCACCTGATGATTTTATTTTGCAAATGAAAGCAGGCCATTTAACCCATCAAATTCACACCAGCTATCCAAAGAGCATCCCACCCTATAACCCTCATTTACTATGGCTAGTCCACCTAGCCTGCACACTATGGGTAATTTGCCACTGTGCCGCCCATATTTCTGGTATTTTTCTTGTAAACCTTCTGTGTACCCTCTCCAGTGTCTCAGTATCATTTTTATAATTGGGTGGGTCAGAACTCCATGCAGTAGTGTCGTCCACCACAGTTTGATATGGAGCCGGCATAACTTCCCTTACGTTTCAGTCCTCTAGAAATAAAGCCCAGTGCTTGTTTTACTTTTTCTGTGGCTTTGATGTACTCAAAGATTGCTTGATTCCCCTAATCTTGCATGTAATAAATGACCTTATTTTTCACACCAAAAGGTACTAGCATTGTAGAGACATAGCATTGTTGGTAAAGTAGGTGTTGGTGCTCCCACGAGGAGGTTGAACAGTTCATCGTGCTCCCACGAGGAGGTTGAACAGTTCTTCCACTTTAACAACACCTTCCACCCCGACCTCAAATTCACCTGGACCGTCTCAGACTCCTCCCTCCCCTTCCTAGACCTTTCCATTTCTATCTCGGGTGACCGAATCGACACGGACATTTACTATAAACCGACCAACTCCCACAGCTACCTAGACTACACCTCCTCCCACTCTGCCCCCTGTAAAAACGCCATCCCATATTCCCAATTCCTTCGTCTCCGCCGCATCTGCTCCCAGGAGGACCAGTTCCAAAACCGTACAACCCAGATGGCCTCCTTCTTCAAGGACTGCAATTTCCCGCCAGACGTAGTCGACGATGCCCTCCACCGCATCTCTTCCACTTCCTGCTCCTCCATCCTTGAGCCCCGCCCCTCTAACCGCCACCAGGACAGAACCTCACTGGTCCTCACCTACCACCCCACCAACCTCCATGTACAACGTATCATCCGCTGTCATTTCCGCCGCCTCCAAACGGACCCCACCATCAGGGATATATTTCCCTCCCCTACCCTATCAGCATTCCGAAAAGACCACTCCCTCCGTGACTCCCTCGTCAGGTCCACACCCCCCACCAACCCAACCTCCACTCCCGGAACCTTCCCCTGCAACCGCAAGAAATGCAAAACTTGCGCCCACACCTCCCCCCTTACTTCCCTCCAAGGCCCCAAGGGACACTTCCATATCCTCCACAAATTCACCTGCACCTCCACACGCATCATCTATTGCATCTGCCGCACCCGATGTGGCCTCCTCTGTATTGGGGAGACAGGCCGCCTATTTGCAGAACGTTTCAGAGAACACCTCTGGGACACCCGGACCAACCAACTCAACCACCCCGTAGCCCAACACTCCCACTCCGCCAAGGACATGCAGGTCCTTGGACTCCTCCATCGCCAGACCATGGCAGCACGATGGTTGGAGGAAGAGTGCCTCATCTTCTGCCTGGGAATCCTCCAACCACAAGGGATGAACTCAGATTTCTCCAGTTTCCTCATTTCCCCTCCCGCCACCTTGTCTCAGTTAAATCCCCCGAACTCAGCACCGCCTTCCTAACCTGCAATCTTCTTCCTGACCTCTTCGCCCCACCCCACTCCGGCTTATCACCCTCACCTTGACCTCCCTCCACCTATCGCAATTCCAACGCCCCTCCCCCAAGTCCCTCCTCCCTACCTTTTATCTTAGCCTGCTGGACACACTTTCCTCATTCCTGAAGAAGGGCTTATGCCCGAAACATCGATTCTCCTGTTCCCTTGGATGCTGCCTGACCTGCTGCGCTTTTCCAGCAACACATTTTCAGCTCCTAGCCTATCTAGCCTCTCTCGAGAACTCAAACCCTCCATTCCTAGTAACATTCCAATTATCTTACTTGAACTTAATTTACTAGTTGTTTGCCAGTTCAGTGATGAGCCAGCTAATTGGACATGCAGAAGTATAATATTGAGGTGCCCCTTCATCCATGAAAAAGGAGATACAATTTGGGGAAATTCTTTATTATGTGCTCTCTACTTCCTTCTATGATGTTGTGTAATGAAAGCTACTTTAGACTCTGCCTTCAAGTCTTTGAATAAATAAATTGTTGCATGACAACTTCTTAGCTTCTTTTCAAAATTAACAGAACATGTTCACACTATAGTTTATATTGTTCTGAATATCAATGTGCCAAAAAAAAATTCAAATATTGATGAAAATACGTTCAAGAATTGTGACAATGTGGAATTCGACAGGGTTACAAGACAACTCTTTTAGACAATAAAATGACTCATTCCAAATGCCAAAACAATGAGTAGGAAGAAACCTGTGGTTATTCAAATTGTCACTCTTGGTTTTGCAGCATCGAGTAAATTGTCCAAATACACCTGTACACATGCGTGTGTGAGGGTGTGTTCATTGTTTTATGCAATTATGATACTTGAATCAAAGGGATAATTCCTAGTTATGTCAATCCTGGATTTGTTTTTGGGACAGGTCATAGACCTGAACTGAAACATTCTCTCTCTCTGTCTCCCTCCCCATCTCTTTCCCCTGCCACCCCCCCCCCCCTCTTTCTCTCTCTCTTTTTCTCTCTCTCGGGCATTTAATTGGACCAGTAAGACAGAGGTTTGGATTAATAGTTCAGCAACCATTACTTTAAATGCCTTCTATTGCAATATTTAGTTTAAAACATCTTAAAATGTTGGTACTGTAGTGATTGTAAGGTCAGCCAGGTGGATAGAAATTCCCTGATTGGGCTTGTTGATCTGGTCCAATCAGGGATCCCTGACTGACGGACACTTACAGAAGTGTCAGACATCCTGTTCACACTGAGAGCTGGCTCTAAGGGAGCTGGGTCAGTGTCAAAGACTCTCCAAACATGAATGAAGGGTCATTTGGTGATGGTATACCGGCCTGTGTGGAGGTATTTCAGTGGTGACGAGATTCATGATGTAACAATGCAAAAGCATTTACTCGCTGAAGCCCAACTGGACTTTGAACAGGTGCTACAACTGGCTTTGGGCCATTGAAATATGCACCAAGTAGAGCATGTGAGATGCAGGTTATTCTGATGGAAATGGAGACCCTTGCCAGTCCAACTGAGCTTGTGGAGCACCACTTGCGTAAAAACAATTGCATAGCCTCACTCAGGACATATCCTGAACAGAGGCACTCTAGGTCAGCCCACAGCAAAACCCCAGAACAAAACCAAGCCTCAGCAAAATGGTTCACATTTTCCTCAGGATCTGGACGGGCAAGCCATTGTAGCTCCTGCTAGGATGCAGACTCGAGACAGCAAGGACCTAAATTGAGTAATAAAACTCATTGTTCGGTACCTAGGTGAGTACACACTCTGGAAAGTCCACCTACGTTTGGCTTGGAATAATTAAATTGCTTAAAAATATCCAAATGTGAGCTAATCAAAATGAATGACTGGTTAAATGGTCACCTGGTTCTAATGGAAGTTGGTACCTGCACAGCCATTTCAGTGATCACAGAGCCTGTCTTTAACAAAATTAATTCTATACTCCAAACCTTAAGTTAGCGCAAAACCTTGGTTAGACTGAGAACCTATTCCATGGACCCCTTACAGATGAAGGGTACAACTTTGGTTCCGGTCTTTTACGAGAAGCAGCTATTCAGTTAGTATTGATTGTAGTAAAGGGCTTGGGCCCGAACTTGATGGGGCGAAATTGGTTGAGAGACATTCACAAGATTGGCTCAACATTTTTTCCATTAGAAAATGGCTGTCTGAGTGAAGTCCTAATTAGATACCTGAAAATTTTCAGGAAGGTCTAGGAAATATCAAAGGAGCCAAGGCCACATTGCATGTTGACCGGGAAGTAATTCCACAATTCTGCATGACCCGCCCAGTGCCGTTTGCCACGAGGTCAAAACTAGAGGCTGAAATCAGAAGGCCGGAAATGGAAGCAATGATCAAAACAGTCCAGTTTGCGGAATAGGCAGCACTAATCGTACTGATTATAAGCACAAGGTTGCTTTGCCTTTGTGGGAATTTTAAGTAAACAGTAAAACGCTTTTCGCAACTGAATAAATACCCAATCTCTCACTTTGAAGACTTATACACAAAGCTGGCAGGGGGGCTGTCCTTCACGATGTTGGATATGAGCCATGCATACATGCAGTTGTGGTTAGATGAGGACTCCCATATGTACGCTACAATTAATACCATAAGGGTTTGTACCAATATACAAGACAGCCATTTGAGATATTGTCAGCCTGTAACATTTTTCAATGGATGATGAAAACATTTCACAGGGTCAACTCCGGTCTCCATTTATCTGGATGATGTGTTAATAACAGGAAAGACCAATATAGAACACTTACAGAACTTGGACATAGTCCTTAGACATTTCTCCCAGGCAGATATAAGCCTTAGAAGGGAAAATTGTGTGTTTGAGGCACCCCAGCTCTGTAGCCCATATAGGTCACTTGGTTTGTTGGAAGATAAAGTGAGGGAGATCAAAGGTATCCTGGCTCACACGTCTGTACTGGAGCTTAGGTCCTTCCTTGAGCTGGTAGATTATTACGGAAAGTTCTTACATAACCTGGCCTCCACCTTTGCATTAACTCTTAAAAAAGGATCAGCCTTGGAAACAATTGCATCACCAAGCCATTGTTTTCAGGGAAGTGTGATCCCAAGTGAGATCCGGTATTAACATGCAATGCCTGCCTGTTGTGCTTTGGCATACTTAGCTCATGGGTGGTCCAGTGGAAAGGATTATAGGACCACCCCTCAAGCAACTACAGGTTTTGCTCCAGCAGAGTTGCTAATGGGGAGAAAACTCTGCACCAGGTAAACTCTGATTTTCCTGAACTTGGTGGGAGGGGTGAGATGGCATCAGGAATGCCAATGCCAGATATTAAATGAGAGAGACAGTTTCCATTAGGAGACAAGTTTGGTGTACGAATGACAGGAAAACCCTGCATAGGGAAGAGACACGGTCGACACAAGGTCAGGTCTGGTGACATATAAAATTTGGGAAAGATTGTGAACCATTATGAAAGCTGCAAATCCATCAACAGTGCTGGAGCACAACTTGCTTAGCTCCTCAACGGCCTTTCCAACTGTTCAGGTTCTCCTTCTCTGTCAGTTGTTGAAGATACCTCAGAATCGCAGGTGGACACGGTGGATGTCACCGCCTGGAAGAGGAGAATTTATTTCTTCTGAGACACTCTGGGTGCAAGAGGTGAACTACTGTGTATTACACACCATCTGCATCAGAGACAGAGTTGGAGGGACCTGACTTGGTGCTAAAATGCCCCAGGAAGAGCCACGAGAAAAAGAACCAGCGTATGTCCTTGGACTCAGAAGGGGTGGGATGCCAGTTGGACCGCATAGAATATCAATTCCCTGATTAGAGCTGTTAATATGTTCCAATCAGGGAGCCTGGGCTGACAGATATAAACAGGAGAGGTTCTGATCACTCTGAGAACTGGCTGTGAGGGAACTGGAGCAGTATCAAGTGCTCTCCATGTGTAAATGAAGTGTGACTTGGTGACAGGATGCTAGCCTCTGTAGAGTTATTTCAGTTTCCTGCCACAATTACCCTCCCAGGCATGCATTCCAAATTCCCATAACCCTCTGGGTGAAAACAATTTTCTTCAAATCCCCTCTAAAATTATGCCCACCTTGCTCTTGAGTCTTCAACTAAGCAGAACCGCTGCTTTCTATTTACCCTGTCCATGCCCCTCATAATATTATACACCTCTGCCAAGCACCACCTCACCTTCTCTACTCCAAAGAGAACAATCTGAACTTATCCAGCCCCTTCAATGCTAAAATGGTCCATCCCATACAACGTCCTGGTGAATCTTCTCTGAATCCCCTCCAGTGCAACCATATCCTTCATATAGTATGGTGACCAGAACTGCACACAATATTCCAACTACATTGCTGTACAACTTCTCTGTATCAAAAAAGATATGTCATTTATTCACATTATAAAACAATAACTCCTGAAGCCTAATGAGTAAGAGATGGATTTTTATTGGCTTGCGTGACTCTAGTTACCAAGGTGGGGTTACACCTGACAACACTTACCTTAAACCAATAAAAACAGTTCATTTGAACCTTTAATCATAAGATGTCCTCAGAATTAAGACTAAGAATTGGCAACTCAGAATGTTTGCTGACACGGTTTTATCATGATTTTTGTGGTATACTTTTTCTGAGACACAGATCAATGGGAAATCACTTCAGAGACAGGAAAAGAAAGACATCATCTATGCTGACAACTTTCAAGAAATCCTATGCCTTACACATAAGAAACTTGTCTGTTGTTTTTGCTATTCCTTGTTAAGCATTTTAAAAATCTTTCTTAATAAATTCTAACTGATACATACAGACTGGTTATTTATATCTAATTAGGTCAAGCACAACTGAAGATCTCATTAATATAAAGAATTTTAATCTTAAAGGTTTAAAGTAAAAGGTTTTTATATCTCAAGTACCCAAGTGTATTTTTCTCCAACTCTAACCATCCTTGTGTTTTTATTTTAATTATTCTTTTATAGAGTCATAGAATCATACAGCACAAAAACAGACCCAATCTGATCTAGTCTCATTTGCCAGCACTTGGCCCATATCCTTCCTATTCATAAACCCATCCAGATGCCTTTTAAATGTTGTTAAATGTTTGCCTGCCTCCACCACTTCCTCTCACAGCTCATTCTGTACACGCACTACCCTCTGTGTAAAAACATTACCACTCAGGTTTTTTTTATATCTTTTCCCTCTCACCTTCAACCAATGCTCTCTCGTTTTGGACTCCACCACCCTGGGGAAAAGACCTTGGCTGTTCATATATCCATGCTGCTTATGATTTTATACACTTCTATAAGGTTACCCCTCAGCCTCCTATGCTCCAAGGAAAGAAGTCCCAGCCTATTCAACCTCTTCCTTGAGCTCAAAGCCTCCAATCCTGGCAACATCCTTGTAAATCCTTTCTGCACCCTCTCATGTTTAACAACATCTTTCCTATAGAAGAGCAACCAGAATTGTAGACAGTATTCTAAAAGTAGTCTGATCAATATCCTGTACAGCTGCAACATGACATCACAACTCCTGTACTCAATGCTCTGACCAATGAAGGCTAGCATGCCAAGTTCCTTCTTCATCACCCTTCAACCTGTGACTCCACTTTCAAAGAACTATACACCTGTACCCCTAAGTCTCTTTGTTACGCAACACTCCGCAGAGCCCTACCATTAACTATATAGGTCCTGTCCTGATTTGCCTTACCAAAATACAACACCTCATAATTATCTAAATTAAACTCCATTGGCCAATCTGATCAAGATCCCTTTGTATTCTGTGATAATGTTCTTCACTGTCCATTACACCACCTATTTTAGTGTCATCTCCAAACTTACTAACTATGCCTTCTATATTCACATCCAAGTCATTTATATAAGTGATGAAAAGCAGTGAACCCAGCACCAATCTTTGTGAATCATGGCTGGTCATAGGCTTCCTGTCCGAAAAACAACCTCTACCACATCTGTTATCTCCTACCTTCAAGCCAATTTCTTTTATCCAATTTGCCAGTCCCCCCTAAATCCCATGTGATCA
The DNA here is from genome assembly GCF_037043375.1 of Chiloscyllium plagiosum. Classification (NCBI taxonomy): domain Eukaryota; kingdom Metazoa; phylum Chordata; class Chondrichthyes; order Orectolobiformes; family Hemiscylliidae; genus Chiloscyllium; species Chiloscyllium plagiosum. The sequence goes on along the minus strand of NW_028270141.1, from coordinate 117,640,198 downwards.
AACGTTTCTAACCAGTCTACATCAGAATGCCTCACCAAAGTCCATGTAGACAACATCTACTGCTCTGCCTTCATCAATCTTCTTTGTCACCTTTTCAAAAAAACTCAATCAAATTAGTGAGACACAATTTCTTATTCACAAAACCATGTTGTTTATCCCAAATCAGTCCTTGCCTTTCCAAATGCGTAAAAAATCTGTCCTTCAGAAACTCCTCCAACAACCTACCCACCACTAACATAAGGCTCACAGTCTATAGTTCCCTAGCTTTTCTTTACAGCCTTTCTTAAATAATAGCACCACATTAACCAACTTCCAGTCCTCTGGCACCTCATCCGTGGCTGTAGATAATACAAATTTCTAAGCAAGGGGCCCAACAATCACTTCCCTAGCATCCCACAAAGTCTGGGAAACACTGGATCAGGTCCCGGGGATTTAGCCACCTTTACATGTTTTAAGATCTCCAGCACCTTCTCTTCTGCAATATGAACTCTTTTCAAGACATCATTATTTCTTTCCCCAAGTTCCCTAGCTTTTATATCTTTCTCCACTGTAAATATTGATGTGAAATATTCATTTAGTATCTCACCCACCTTCTTTAGTTCCACACATAAACCACCACGTTGATCTTTAAGAGACCCTATTCTCTCCGTAGCTACTCTATTGCCCTAATTTAGATTCTGCTTAACTCAATTTGACAAAGCTATCTCAGTTCCCTTTCTGCCCTCTTGCTCTCCCCCTTAAATATACTCCTAGTGCCCTTATACTCCTCTAGGGAGTCTATCCATAGCTGACATAATGCCTCCCTATTTTTCTTGACCAGAGCTTCAATTTTAATTATCATCCAGCATTCCCTACACCGTCAAGCCTTGCCCTTCACACCAACACCAACGTGTCAGTGGAGGCAAGGTGGCGTTGAAGAATGGCAACAATGTTCCAGCAATGAGGCTCCATGCCATGGCTGGGCCGGGTCCCTGACAGCGGAGACAGTGGCGTTCAAGCTGCAGCAGTTTTCGGGGGACCTGGATACCTGAGTGTTCGCAGACTGAGGGATGAACTTTGTTTCTCTGATGGTGAAGACTCATGACAGAGGTTGGGGTGAGATCCAGACATTTCCTTTCCATTTGGCTGTTTCTTTAGTTTCTGCTTCTGTCTTTAATCCTGTCTTTTGTATAGTAAGATGGTGCTGGAGAATGGGGACTTTGTACACTTTTCATTGTAATCTTCTATTCTTGTAATCGAGTATGCACGCCAATAAAGTCTAAATACTGTTCTCTGAACTCTCGTTGTCTCATTTTTAAAGGCCTCCCATTTCCCAACCATTCCTTTACCTGCAAATAGTCTCTCTCTGAAGAAGTTTGTAAGATCCTGATTAATACTGTCAAAATTGGTCTTACTCTAATATAGAACTTTAACTTTTTGATCAGTTCTATCCTTTTTCATAATTATTTTAAGGCTAATACAATTATGAGCTCTTGCCCCATGGTGAAATTTGTAAAAATACATTTCTAAATTCTTTTACTATTTCTCTTCATGGTTATGAAAGTTGGAGATCAAGTAGAAGGAAAAATGGAAGGAGAAATCAGTTGCAAGGGTGACAGAGAGATAATCTGTAGATGGAAAGGAAACCTTTTATGCAAATAAGTGAGACTGCTGGAAATCATTATGTACTAAACATCTGGTGATAGGCAGACAGCAGGAATGAATGGAAGGGAGGGACTAATGTACAAAGTATCTCCTACAGGTAGTCAGTGTCACGACATGGTGTGTAAGGATAGCTACCACATTGTATTTCAACATTCGTACAAAACTGTTTTACAGATTCAAAGCAGCTGGGCATTTGATTTCTAGTGATCAGTCTACATAAACTTCATATTATAGTAGAGAAAAATAATAAATATAGGAATCAGGAGGCAGCCATTTGGCTCTCAAGCCTGCTTCACCATTCAAAAACATTGCGGCTAATCTAATTGTTGTCTCTCTTTATTTTCTTGCCTGTATTCACAAACCTTGACTCCCCTCTCTATCCAATCTATCAAACCCAGTCTGATTAAATTTAAAGACTCAGCCTCCACTATCTTTGGGGGAAGAGAATTCCACACTGAAACAATTCTCTGACAGAAAAAGAAATCTCATCTTCGTCTTAAAAGGGAGACTTATTCTTAAAGCTTGTCCACTTGTTTTAATCTCTCTCACAAGAGGAGAATTCCTTAAGGGGTGTATCTTTTTCCAATTCTCTCAAGATCTTACATGTTTCAAAAAGGTCATCTCTCATTCTTCTAAATTTCAAATGGTAAGAGTTCAACCTGGCTCCATAAGATATGTTCCTCATCCCAGCAATGAGTCAAGTAAAACTTCTCTGAACTGCTTCTAAAGCAATTATTAGTCTTTTTTTTTCCCAAGTAAAGAGACCAAAACTGTATACAATATTCCAGATGGGGTCTCATCAGCACAGCTACAGTAAAGCATTGCTATTTTCATATTCCATTCCTTTTGCAATAAATAACAACATTCTATTTGACTTCTTAATTACTTGCTGTACTTGCATATTTTTGTTTTGTGATTCATATACCAAGGCACCCAGGTATCTATCTACCACCAAGTTCTGCAATCCTTCTCCATTGAAGTTGTTTATTGTTTCTCTATCCTTCTTGCTAAAGGTCTTTATCTGAGAAAATTTTGATGGTTGCGGGCGTTCTTGTGAGAAATAATTCAGTCACTGATCTAAAAATAGCAAAGAAGGAAATGGCATGTGGGAAGGAAGTCTCCACGAGAAGGAAAAGCAGTAAAATGAAGACCACACCAGCTGTACAGAGAGGTTATAACTAGCCTTTGGGTGAAACTGACATATTTTAGAAGATGTAAAGGAACAAGTTGTAATTAAGATTCAGAGTCACATTCAAAAAAAAAAACCAGCTGAGGATAACTAGAACATTGTCAGTGATGGGGAGGGAAAATAAATTGGTCTGTCAATATCAGCAAGAAAGGTCTTCAGAAATGTTGGAGATGGAACATATTCCTAGATTCTTTTAAGGATACATTAAAACATAACATTGTGTCAAGATATTGGTAACTGTTAGAAAACAAACAATTATATCATTGTCAGAAATGACATTATTTATCAGAAAGAACATTACTTGAAATATCATTGAAGCTGAGATTTAATTGCAGAGTTTGGCAAAATGGTTTATCCTCAAAGTTTTCCAGATGGAGTGAGAAATGGAGACAGATTTTTTAATGGAATTCCATAAATTAAGCCAATTGCTTGTGAAAGCTCTTCCACCAATTATGCGTCAAGGAAGGGATGAGTAAAAGGCTGGAGTCAGTTACTAAAGTGTGAGAAGGTAATAAAACTGGGGGAGCTTACAGAGATTGGGTCGGGAGAGAGAATTTGCAGCAAGCTTAACAATTTATACTAAATATTGTTTGAGAACTGGGAACCAAAGTCCCAATGAGGATAGATGATGGAAGGCCAGCAAGGAATATACTTGAGGCACTAGCTCTGATATTAATTCTTCCTGATAAATAAAAACTCTCGTGCTGGCCAGTCGATCTACTGGGATGCTGAGCATAAGTCACTGAAGGGGTATTTAAATAAGGCCTGCCATTGAATTTAGCCATACTGCTGCAGCTACCTACCTTGTAGATCTATGCCTGGTTCCCCCACACCATCATGTCAACAGTGAGGCCACTGGGAGTAGAAGTGACAAAAACTTGGATCCTCAGTTGAGCTGAGGTGAGATAATATTGTGGAGCTGAAACTAAGAAATCTTACCAGTGGGCTATAAGATGTGGGTTATAGAGTCTAGCATTCTTTGGAACAATGTGATATTGTGTCCATTACTTGAATGCCCATATCCATTTCCATCGTACAACTTTTCAAGATAGAGGGCATGCAGTTAAAGTGAGAGGAGGAAGTTTTTTACACAGTGTCCAGGGGTAGTGCTGGAGTTAGATACGATAGGGGTGTTTAAGGGGCTTTTAGATAAGCACATAAATAAGCAAGGAGTGGAGGGATATGGACCAAGGGCAGACAGAAGAGATTAGTTTAATTTGGTATCATGCATGGCAGAACATTGTAGGCTGAAGGGCCTGTTGCTGCACTGTACTGTTCAATGTTCTTTCGCTGCTTTTCTTAAGTTCTCAAGGAAAAATTCAGTTGTGCACTCCCCCTCTTACATGCCCTCTGACTGGTATTTGTCCGTTCAGCATCCAAAGTGCTGAGCTTTGGAACTTCTTTCCTAAATGCTTCTACCTTTCCCTCAATTCTTTTATAATGCTTCTTAAATCCTACCTGTGTTGACTAGGCCTTTGATCACATGATTTGTATCTCCTTCTGTGTCTCAGGACCAATTTATTTTTGACAATGGTCCTTCAAAGGACCTTGGGGCATTTTATGATGTTAAATCCAAGTTGTTGTTGTACTCTGGTTTGATCTGAGTGACAAGTCAGGGAGAGGAGTGAAGCAAAACAGTCACCACATTAGTTCTTAGGAAAATTCTGTTCAAGTTTGCTCGGGGAGCTACAAAACATGTTGAGTATATATTATGATAAAACTCAAAAATATAATATTCACCTGGAAACTATAAATAAAGGACATTATGTCAAGTAGTGTGGTAATACAAATGCAAATTATGGAATGAAATAAGACATGAAATATGTAATCAGATGTTGAGTTCAACATTAACTGTGAGCACAGTGTTTACAAACATTAAGCAATGTGTTCTCAATTTTTGATTCTGTGATTCATCTGAAGAATGCAGCGGTTTCAAGGAATAATCAGCAGGGATCGTGAAGCTGCAGGTCATACCTCACAAATCCATTCCAATTATTTGAGGCGGTGACCAAGTAGCCAAGCTATTTAAATTTTTAAGATGAAGTTGAGAATGTTCCACATACAAGGCTTGCAAAGAAGGCCTAACTGTTTTGTGATTAGCGCGAAATTAATAATTGATTTGAAAAATACAATGCCAACAAAAATACCAATTATTTCATTTATCCGCCTTTAAAGTATAATCAGGGCCAAGATCGATTTAGAAAGGTGTAATCTGACAAAATCAAAGCTGAGCAAAAGGACGGATGAATGAAATAACAACAATGTGCATTCATATAGCACCTTTAAGGCAATAAAATATCCCACAGTGTTTCACGGCATTGCTATCAAAGAAGGAGATTTTAGAATGGCTGGTCAAAAGTGTGGACAGAGGTTTTAAGGAGTGTCTTAACAAAAGGAAAGGTAAACAGACAGATTTAGGGGCAGAATTCCAGAGGCTGGGGCCTAGCCAGCTCATGGTCCAACCACAATGGTGGTTTGATTAAAATTGGGCCTGCTCCATAGGCTAGAGTTGGAGAATTGCTGAGACTTCAGAGAGTTACAATGCTGGAGGAGAGATAGGGATGTGGCTTTGGAGAGATCAAAGTTTTATCAAAGAGGTGAGTCTTAACAAGAGGAGCAACTTGCATTTACATAGTGCCTTTAATACCGCAATATACCTAAAATTACAGGGCAATCCAACAAAATTCCTCACTGAGCCAGAAAAAAGAATATTACAACAGGAACTGAAAATTCAGTCAAAGCAGCCAGCTTTTTGAAAAAAAATCTCAGTGGAGAAGAGGGAGAGGCGGAGAGTGTGTGACATAAGCTTAGGGCCTGAACAGTTAAAGGTACATAGGAACACTGGAAGAGGAGTAGACCATTCAACCCCTCAAGCCTGTTCCACCATTTCGTGAGAGCATGGCTGATCTGTCCCTTAATATCTTTACCGAATAAATTTACTGATCATACATTCACTGCCATTTGTGAAAGGTCGGACTTGTAAAAGTGGGACAAGGAATTGGAGTACGCAGAAGAGGCTGGATTTCAGAAGAACAGAGATTTTAATGAGGATGAAGTATTGGACGAGATTAGAATCATATGAACGCATGGAACAGGAGCAGAGGTAGACCTCTCAGGTTCCTTAATGTCCTTCAGGAAAGGGAAATCTGCCATCCTTACCTAGTCTGGCCTATTGTGACTCCACATTCACAGCGCTGTGTTTGACTCTTACTTGTTCTCTGAAAATATCCAGTAAATCCCTCAATTTAAGGACAGGTAGGGGTAAGCAAACAACTGCTAGCCTTGTTAGTGACACTGACATGTCATCAAGAAAAAGAATAAAAATACCAATGGGGTGACAGAGTTTTGCTCTGACCAAGACTAACATGTATATGTGTGACCATGAGTTACCTCAATACATTTTATGGTGCCATTTGAAGTGAGGTAAATGTGGTAATTTAGGAAACACAGCAGCCATGTTTTGCAGATAAGGCTCCCATCAACAATGACCTGATGACATGACAATCAGTTTTATGACGTTGACTAAGAGGTAAATATCAGACCAGGGCTTCAGTCCCTGCTGCACTTGGAAACAGTGTTATCAGATCTTTCCATTCTCTGGAAGAGCCAACAGACCTTTGGTTAACCTCATTGGAAAAACAGCACATCTGACCACGCAGCATTTCCTCAATTCTTTGGAGTGAAACTTGAATGCATGACCTTCAGATTCAGAGGCAAAGGTATTACCGACTGAGCCGTGACTAACGCTGGGATGATTTGGGCTGGTTTGAAGAGTGGGGCCTGACAGTATCTGCTATGGTCCAGTCTGAGCACATGATCAATGACGAAACCATTTGTGTACCAGGAATGCCATTAGTAGGTTTCGGTGAATGAACCTAAGCTGTGTGCCAGATTGGGATAGAGCAAAGACTGTGAAGAAGAAGCTAACACAAAAGGTGGTAGTGAGGGAAAGTTAGGTGCTTTGACATTTGTAATGTAGCAGATAGAGGGTCACTGGCTGGGAAGTCAGGTTTATTATGAGAAGCAGTTCTAAATGGCTTACATTGAGAAACAGTTCCAGGATAGATACAGAAGGAAATGGGATGATGTGGAATACAAGCATGTGGTCCTTGTCAGTAATCAAACTAGTAATCATAGGTACCATGTGAGATGCTAAGGTGGAGGAAGTAACCATGAATTTGGATTGGAGAGTTTGTATGGAATGTGAGACCTGGAGGACAATGAAATTGGTGTAAAGATGTAATGGGAGCTAGAATGGAGATTAAAATGCTCACAGATTAAATTGTGCAGAGACTGAGGGAGCAAAGGTTTGTGGCTGTGTCAGTGTGAAATTCAGTTTGAAGCCGTGTGAATGGGAAAGAGTTAGGATTTAGAAGCAAAGTCAAGAGTAGTCGATCAAGAAGTTGACATAAAAACAAATAGAGCTGAAGAAACACAGCAGGTCTGGCATTTTCTGCGGAGACAGAAACAGAGGGCAGAATTTTCCCAGTCTCTGAACGATGTGAGCTGTCGTGAGTCAGTTGGGAAAACATGGTGAGACTAGAAATTGAAATTCTCAACCCCAAGATTAAAAAATGTCTGATTACCCACCCTAAGATGTCACAGTTAGATGAGAATCTCGCCATTAGTAAGGAGAGGCCTGTTTGGGTTAGTGAAGATCCAATATCAGTTCATCTCACCTCATTACTATGCAGGTCAGTATTTTCTCAGGAAGCAGAGAGAAAGAAGACGGAGATAATTCCTACATGAAAGTCAGAGTGGGGACCTAGCAGCTGTAACTCACCAGCAAGTTCTCACCATCATGACCCAGTGTCTCAGAGCACACTTCATGGTCAGTGACAACATCCATGAAAGATGGCATCAGATACACACAGGCATCATTACATTATCATGGCACGTCTTGGACACACTGACAATACAGCTCACTGCTTTGATTCTGCACTTCAGAGCTCACCGACATCTTAAATTGCAATGCTGCTGCCAACTACGCAGCTAAGGGCAGCTGTCCTCGGTCAAACCTAAGGAGTTTGCTGTCACTCAGTGTCCTGCCACAGTGAATAACAGACCTCATCTGACCTCAGCTCAGGGTTTGGATATAATGATTTGGCCAGTTGAGGCAGTTTCATTACAGTTCAGGGAGCAGGTCATGGTCTGTCCTGCAGACCCAGAACAATCAATCCAGGGATTAATAGCACTGGCCAAGTTATGATCAGTCAGGGCTGTTATTGCAGGTTGGGAAGTGGGCCATGGGCAGATCTGTGTCTGTTCACTGAAATCCAAGGGTCAGGGTCATACGGGCCACTGCTATAGTGAGGAAGTCAGTGTAGGGACTGGAGACAGATATTAGGATGGACAGGAGCTGGTCATTGAGAAGGTCTCCACTCAACATGGGGGGAGGGGAATGACTATGGGATCATTTGTCATTGACAGTTCCCACAACCCTGGCTTTAATGGGGGGAAGCAAGGAAAATAGAACAGTATACCACAGTACAGGCCTTTCAGCATTTGATGGTGTGCCGACCTTTTATCCTACTGTAAGATCAAACTAACCTATATACCCCTTCATCGTACTAACTTACATGTGCCTATCCAAGAGTTGCTTAAATGTCCCTAATGTATCTGACTCTACTACCACCTCTGGCAGTGCATTTCATGCACCAACCACTCTCTGTGTAATGAACTGACTTCTGACATCTCCCATAAACCTTCCTCCAATCACCTTTAAGTTATGCCCCCTTGTGATAGCCATTTCAGCACTGGGAAAAAGTATCTGGCAATCCACTCTATGTATGCCTCATCATCTTCTACACCTCTATTAAGTCACCTCACATCCGTCTTCACTCCAATGAAAAAAGCCCTAGTTCCCTCAACCTTACTTCATAAGACATGCCCTCCTGTCCAGGCAGCATCCTGGTAAATCTCCTCTGCACCCTCTCAAAAGCTTCTACATCCTCCCTACAATGAGACGACCAGAACTGAACACAATATTCCAAGTGTGGTCTAACCAGGGCTCTAGAGAGCTGCAGCGCAACATCACAGCTCTTAAACTCAATCCCCCTGCTAATGGAAGCCAAAGGTGCATCACAATGATTAGCATAACTCAGCTGGAGGCCTGGGGTAAAGTGGGGAAGATCAATAGTTAATTACTGGAATTGGATGGAAGTTTAAACCTGGTGGCATCGACAGGGAGCGTATTGAAGAAAGGAATGTGAAGATTTGAAGGAGGGTCACTCGGATTGAGAACTGAGCCTGTGACTCTCTCTGTGAACCATGGCCTTCCATCCTGATAGAAATGGCTGTTACCACACCCAGAGTGGATAAATAGTTGTTTCCTGGCTGCTCCAACTGGAGAGATGTGAGGCCCTACACAAATATCCCTCTGTGTCAGTATCGTCCATGTCACACCCTATCGAAGACAACACTGAACTGTCATTTGTGTGTGATGTAAATACTGATGGCTCACATGACTGTTCTGTTTCTGATATTCCCTACAAGCGATCATGGGAACCATCAGTAACACATCCACCTGCAGCCGGAGTCATTGTCACTGGGCCTGTGGTACTACAATGGTGCAGGAAAACTAAGGAAGTACAGTTCCAGCAAGCTCAAGACAAGTAGCAGCATAGTGGCTCAGTGGTTAGCACTACTGCTTCACAAAGCCAGGGATCGGGTTCAATTCCAGCCTCGGGCAACTGTCTGGCTGGAGCACATTCTTCCCGTATAAGCGTGGGTTTCCTCTGGGTGCTCTGGTTTCCTCCCACATTCCAAAGATGTGCTGGTTAGGTGAATTGGCCCTGCTAAATTGTCCATTGTCTTCAGGGATATGTAGGTTAGGTGTATGTCAGGGGTAATTGTAGAGTAGTAGGGGAATGGGTCTAGGTGGGATTCAGAGGGTTGGTGTGGACTTGTCAGGCTGAAGGGCTTGTTTCCACGCTGTAGGGATTCTATGATTCAGTGACATCCTGCAGTTGCTGAAATTCCTCCACATGAAGACGTCACACCTGAATATTCCACTCCTTCCCTCCCTAGCAACATTGTGAATCTACCTGCAGCACATGGACTACAGTGGTACAAGAAAGCAGCTCACCACCACTTCTAACTGCAGTTACAGTGATAGTCAGATAGGTGATGGTTTCAAGTGACTTTATAATTTAAAATATGATGTTCTCTTTATATCCATTCTGCCTTTGTGCTGCAAGAAACTCTCCTTTTCTGTTTCCTCCCAGCACAACCACTGGGAATGGTTATTCCTGGCTGGCCAAGTGTGACCTGAGTCACAGCTGGGATTTAAACATGGGGCCTGCAGCATGAATCTCGGAAGGTCACAGCAAAGGTGAATACCTGATCCACCAATGAGTGCAAGGTTTCACCAGTGTGGAACAGTACAACATAATTACGGGATGATGGCATCACTGGCTAACCCAGCATTTATTGCCCATCCATAATTGCCCTGTGGGCAGTTAAGAGTCAACCCCATTGTTGTGGATCTGGAGTCATAGGTAGGCCAGACTCAGAAGGGATTTCTTCCCCAAAGGACCAGATGGGCTTTTCCAACAATCAGCAATGAATTCATAGTCATCATTAGTCTCAATTCCAGACTTTTATTGAATTCAAGTGCCACCACCTGCTGTAGCAGGATTCAAACCTGGATCGTCTGAACATTACTTGGGTCTCTGGATTAACAGTCCAGCGATATTACCAGTAGACTGCAACCTCCCCTATGCTTTGAGGTAGACAGCAGTGAATTATATGAGATAATTTACTAGAGCTGACAGATAGAAAACTTGTATGAAATTCCACAAAATTGACATGGTTGAATTTTGGGAAAATTTGGTTTAAAGTGAATGTTTAGAGCCCAATGACTCCTTTTTCAGATCTGGTTTTGAAGAGGAATCTGTTTTCTTAGTATCTGCAGTATTTTGCATTTATTATAGAACAAATAGTAGCCCAGTCAAGTTGGAAAAAATACCACTGAAGTAGGGAGAAAGGCAATTGCGCAGAAGTGGGCAAAGGTTGGGCAGCATGGTGGCTTAGTGGTTAGCCCTGCTGCTTCACAGGGCCAGTGACCCAGGTTCAATTCCAGCCCTGGCTAGTGGTCTGTGTGGAGTTGGCACATTGTCCCTGTGTCTACATGGGTATCCTCTGGGTGCTCCAGTTTTCTCCCACAATCCAAAGATGTGCAGGTTAGGGAAATGCAGGGTCACAAGGATAGGATGGAAAGGATGAATCTGGTTTCCCCAAGATCCACAAGCCCAACTACCCTCACTGACCCATTGTCTCGGCATGCTCCTGCTGCACCGGACTCATCTCGTCCTACCTCGACTCCATCCTCTCCCCATTAGTTCAGGGACTTCCCACCTACATTTGCGACACTAACCACATCCTCCATATCTTCAGCAACTTCCAGTTCCCCAGCCCAAAGCGCTTTCTCTTCACTATGAATGTGTAGTCCTTATACACCTCCATACCTCACAGGGACGGCCTCCAAGCCCTCCACTCCTTCCTCTCCAGCAGACTCATGCAGTCCCCCTCCACTAATGCCCTCCTCCGCCTCGCTGAACTTGTCCTCACCCTCAATAACTTTTCTTTTAACTCCTCCCATTTCCTCCAAATCCAGGGAGTGGCCATGGGCATCCGGATGGCCCCCAACTATGCCTGCCTCTTTGTTGGCTATATTGAACAGTCTCCCTTCAGTACCTACACAGGCACTGTGCCCCAACTCTTCCGCCATTACACCGATGACTGCATCAGTGCAGCGTCCAGCACCCAGGCTGAACTAGAACAGTTCATCGACTTTGTGACAACTTCCACCCTGCCCTCAAATTCACTTTGTTCATTTTAGACACCTCCCTTTCCTTTCTTGACCTGACCGTTTCCAAGTCCGGTGACAGTCTCCAGACGGACGTTTACTATACATCCGGAGTCTCCCGTAACCACCTGTACTACATCTCCTCCCACCTAGTATCCTGCAAGAACCTCATCCCATTCTCCCAATTCTTCCTTCTCCGCTGCATCTGCTGGGATGAGGAGACGTTCCACTTGCAAACATCCCAGATGTCCACCTATTTTGAACAATGTGCTTCCCCCGCCCCCCCCCCCCCCCCCATCATCTAGACAGCCCTTCCCCGCTCCACCATTCTAAACTCTCCCCAATGCAATAAAGACAGAATCCCCCTTGTCCTCACCCACCATACCACCAGTCTCCGCATCCCCCACATCATCCTCGAACACTTCTGCCAACTCCAAATAGACCCACCACCCCCTCCCCAGGTCTCTCTGCCTTCAACAAGGACTGTTCCCTTCGACAGTCCTTGATTCACACCACCCCTGCCACCGAGCTCTCAGGGACCTTCCCCTGCCACTGGAAAAGGTGCAAAACCTGTCGGCACACCACCCCTGTCACCTCTATCCAGGGCCCCAAACAGTCCTTCCAGGTGAGACAGAGGTTCACCTGCCTCTCCTCCAACCTAGTTTCCTGCATCAGGTGCTCCCGATGTGGTTTTCTCTACATCGGGGATGTCGAACGTAAACTTAGGGAATGGCTCACCGAGCATCACAGCCAGGCCTGCAGGGGCTGACCAGACGTCCCAGTCACTGCCCATTTTACTTCCCCAACTACTTCCTTTCTGACATGACCATCCTTGGCCTCCTCTATTGCCACAACGAACCAAACTGCAAATTAGAGGAGCAACACCTCATCTTCTGCCTGAGCAGCCTACAGCCTGGAGGACTCAACACTGAGTTCTCCAATTTCAAATAACCTCCCTTCCCATCCCCACACTCACTTCCCAGCCCCTCCCCCTCCCTTCCACTGCTCCCTGCCACCAACCGGGTTCATTCTTCCCATTGACCAACCAGGTTGTACCCTCTACCTGGCTTCACCTATCCCCACCTCACCACCCTGCCTCACCACCCCCTTTATCTGCAGCTCCCCCACACCCACCCCTAGTCTTGAAAAAGTGTTACACCTGAAATGTCGACTTCTGCACCTCCTGATGCTGCCTGGCTTGCTGTGTTCTTCTAGCCTCCTGCCTGTCTACTTAGGATGCTTTGCAGAAAGTCAGTGTGGACTTGATGGGCCACACAGCCAGATTCCACACTGTAGAGATTCCATGATCAGATATAACTCTGTGAAGCAAACAATGGAATGCCAATATTTTCAGAGTCAGCAACAATCCTCATGGCATATTTTTCTGTATTAAAGAAATGTTATGTAAATTACATATAGTTGTGGTATGATTTTGGGTGGAATTCTGCCTGTTACTTCTGGGTGTCAGAGGCAGCAAACATCACCAGCATCATAGTTCAGCAGGTTCTGCAACTTCCAGTCCAAACATGGCCAACCTGATTTCTTAAGCTATCCATTCAGGCTATCAGTTCCCTTTCTGCCTGTTCGGAGCAGTGTTAAAATTCTGGAGAGGAATTAGGGAATTCCCCAATGTCCTGATTAACATTTATCCTTCCACTAACATTGCTAAAGGAGATCGTCAGATTGTTTATCTCATTTACTATTGCAACTATTTGCAAATATAAAAATGACTGCACTTCAGAATAACTGCATCATTAACTATGAAGCACTTCAGAACATCCTGGGCTTGTAAAAGGCACTATATAAATATCACTGCTTCAGTGGTGGTCTGAAAAACCTAAGTCAGGGACAATGATCTTTAACTTAGATCCATTTATGCTTAGAGGCAGGACAATTAGACTTCAGAAACAAATATATTTATTGCTTGTTTTACAATGGTTATCAAGCAATGATGGCAATTTATCCATATCTAAAATATAATGAACTATTCGAGATAATTGCATGGTAAGATTTATGATATAATTCATAGCAATAAAAGGTTGTAATTTATCCAAATGAATGCAGTCGTTCAGAAGTTGCCAAACGACACTTTATGCCAAAATGCAAATTTTTTCTTCGTTACTTACTCATTGTACACTGCCTTTACATTTTCCATCCCCATTTGTCCTTGACAAAGTGGTGCTGCCATTTGAATTGCTGCCATCTGTGAGACGCAGTTTAGGTTGGGAAAGCCAGGACATGATTGAGGAACGGTTTATTTTCCGGGACAGGAGCATCATTAGACATGGCAGCAGCAGTCAGCTATTTGATCTCACAAGGTCAGTTCTGCTATTCACTGAGTCCCACAACTCCATTTCCTGCCTTATCCTCAAAACCTTGGATTCCTTTACTGATTAAACATCTGCCTATTTCAGCGCTCTATTGTGACTTGAACTCAAGTGCTGTGTTGCATTGGGTTGGTTACTTATAGACTTTCCAAACACAAAAGAACCCAGCTCCCTCAGTAAATGAAGATATAGTTTCAGCTTGTTCTCAGTTAGGCTGCTCTTTCAATGCACCTCTTGAAAATAAGCCAACTCAACAACTGTGAGTGCAGAATGTAAACTGCAGGTTGGCATTGGTGGCTGGGCCAGCACTTCTTGCCCATCATTAATTGGCGTTTCCTGCAGGTCCTTGTGGTGTAGGCACAATCAAAGCTGTTTTGGAGGGTGTTCCAGGATTTTGCCTGAGTGACAGTGAATCAATGGTTGTTTAGTTCCAAGTCAGACTGGTGAGAGACTGGAAGAGGGATGTGCAGGTGGCAATGTTTACATGTCTGTTGCCCAGGTCTTTCTAGTGAAAAGGGTTAAAGTGAATATCTAAATGGGATGGTCAACTAGGAAGTGTGGCAAGATCACATGACCACGAAGAGATGGCTGCCTCCAGCAGTCTAGTGGTTGCAGTGAAATCTCGTCCTGTACGTAGTTGGTATTTAACACATATAAATACGAGGCAATGTTTGCCATCAACAAAGATATCTGCAATCTTTAGTAAACCACTTCCCAGACCAAACCAAGCAGAATAGCAAATGGTGGGTCACAGAAGAGAAGAACAGCCAGGGATCACTCACCACATGGAGAGCAGCAACAGAACAGAGGAATGAAGTAGTGATTGTTATTAGTTGAGATCTGCAAGCAAGCTGCAGGCCCAAGCTGTGCTGCTGAATAGTGGAACCAGCACCACAGACTTACAAGGTGCCATTTTGCTTTGGGGCTAACTGCAAAGTCTAGTAAAGCTCAATTCATTACTCTGTTGTACATGATGGGAGGTAGCACAGATGATATCCTAGTCAGCCAAGCAACTAACATAAAATAGTTCCATATGATAAAATAATTAAAGCAGTTGATGTCTATTTCAGAGCCAGAAAAGAACAGTATTGTTAAGCTGGCAACTGACTGCAGAACAGTAATGACCTATATTGGCTTTCTGAAGTTTGTGAATTTGCAAATATAATGATCAAGTTGTGCTGGGTCTTAAAGGAGACATTGTCAGATCTTTTGTAGTCAAAGTAGGACTTGAGTTTTGTACAATCAGAAATTAGAAACAAAACCAAACAATCATTTGAGGTGACGGAGATTTGTTGTCAAGAAACAACTGAGCCCATGCCTATTGCTAAACTCTGGATTAACGTGTGGCTGCCCAGAAACAGTGGAAGCACAAAGGCCCTCATGCATGGCCATATCCTGACACTGTTGGTTTTACAGCAGATAGTGTATGGATGGTCCTGCTAAAGCTACAGAGTCTAGATTAGAGTGGTGCTCGAAAAGCACAGCCGATCAGGCAGCATTCGAGGAGCAGGAGAATCGATGTTTCAGGCAAAAGCCCTTCATCAGGAATGAGGCAGGCCTTTTGCCCGAAATGTCAATTTTCTTGCTCCTCGGATGCTGCCTGACCGGCTGTGCTTTTCCAGAACCTGTCTAATCTAGACTCTAATCTCCAGCATCTGCAGCACCCACTTCTGCCTAAAACTGCAGAATGCCTGTTTTTAACTGGCTGGGTTATTTAATAATGTGCGTTTAAGCAAGAAGCTTATATTTTGGAAGCAAAAGGGAAAACTCAAAGTGTCATCCAAGAAATCGAAGATGTTAATGATATAAAGGTTTCATTCCTGCTTGAAATTTAAGGATTTAAGGCACAAGATATTGTTTCGGCTGCATTTAGAATACTGTGTACAGTTCTGGTCGCCACATTACCAAAAGGATGTGGATGCTTTGGAGAGGGTGCAGAGAAGGTTTACGAGGATGTTGCCTGGTATGGAAGGTGCTAGCTATAAAGAGAGTTGAGTAGGTTAGGTTTATTTTCACTAGAAAAAAGGAGATTGAGGGGGGCCTGATTGAGGTCTACAAAATCATGAAGGGTATAGACAGGGTGGATAGAGACAAGCTTCTTCCCAGGGTGAAGGATTCAATAATAAGAGGTCACGTTTCAAGGTGAGAGGTGGAAAGTTTAAGGGGGATACAAATGGCAAGTACTTCACACAGAGGGTGGTGGGCGTTTGGAAAGCATTGCTAGCAGAGGTGGTAGAGGCAGGCACAGTAGATTCATTTAAGATGCGTCTGGACAGATGCATGAGTAGGTGGGGAGCAGTGGGATACAAATGCTTAGGAATTGACCGACAGGATTAGACAGTACATTTGGATCGGCTCAGGCTTAAAGGGCCGAAGGGCCTGTTCCTGGGCTGTAAATTTTCTTTGTTCTTTGATTGTTGGAAAGCAGAAACTTTAGGATACAAATCACATTTTAAATCAAGTATTGGAGGTGGGATTTTGGTTCTTTATACTGCTGAACTGTTAACTTCAGCCACCAAGTGTTAAACTGCATGGACTGGGAGTCTTTCAAATTAAGGTAATCAGTCAGGTGACTGCTATAAAAGGAGAGAAGTCACAGCCACTTTTTACAGAATCCCTTTATCTAGGTGGTACAGGTAACAGCTGATTTCTTTCTTTGTTCATTCATGAGATGTGGGCATAACTCGATTGGCCAACATTTACTGCCCATCCCTAATTGTGTTGGAAAATGTAGAGGTGAGCTGTCCTCATGAACCACTGCAGTCTTTGGAATGTAGGGGTATTCACAGTTCTCTTTAGGAAGGGAGTTCTGCGAGGAGTGTGCTGCTAGTGGTTTTCTCGTGCCCAACTGCCCTTCTAGATGGCAAATTAAGTGTTTGGGAAATGCTATTGGAGGAGTCCTTGCTGGGTTTTCTCATAAATGTTGCATACTGCTGTCACTGTGCAGCAGTGGTGAAGGGCAGAATGTTGAAGGTGGTGGATGTAGTTGGATGCTTTCTCCTGGATGATGTTGACCTTCTTTAACGTTGCTGACTTGTGCTTTCTAAATGGTGGGCAGAATTTGGGAGTCAGAAGATGATTGAGTTACCTCAGATTTCATAGCATTTGACCTGAGTAGATTAGATTAGATTAGATTAGATTAGATTAGATTAGATTACTTACAGTGTGGAAACAGGCCCTTCGGCCCAACAAGTCCACACCGACCCGCCGAAGTGCAACCCACCCATACCCCTACATTTACCCCTTTAACCTAACACTACGGGCAATTTAGTATGGCCAATTCACCTGACCTGCACATCTTTGGACCGTGGGAGGAAACTGGAGCACCCGGAGGAAACCCACGCAGACACGGGGAGAATGTGCAAACTCCACACAGTCAGTCGCTTGAGTCGGGAAATGAACCCGGGTCTCTGGCGCTGTGAGGCAGCAGTGCTAACCACTGTGCCACCGTGCCGCCCATCTTTAGCCCTATTTATGGTATATGCAGTCATTCAGAAATTTTACCTCAGAAAATTCCATTTCCATAAACTCGAGGCTGTGAAAAAAGGCCTAGTCATTCAATACCTTACCTGGCAGCATTCACTGAACACGAACCAGAGTGCACACAGCACCTGCTCCACCCTTAACCGGTTTCTGAGGAGACTTTGCGTTTCTCTACCAGGAAATATTAAGACCGGTTTGATGAGAATCACGAACAAATCCAGCTTTAATCCAACTTAATCACAAGTGCAAGTCAGTCCTGAACTGGAAGCACTAACCAAATTCAAGGGAAAGAATGCAGGTCTACAAACAATAAAGTCCCAGATGTAAAAACAGACACCCCATGACCCAAAGACGACATGGTGGGTAGATAGACTGCAGGAAGTCGAGCTGAAAGCTTTGTGTGTGTTGATTTGCAGTTTTTCTTCCACCATCCCCCCAACAGTTAACTCCTTAAAGTACCTACCTGGAGGGAATGGAGAAAGGAGTCAGAAACCAGCCCAGAGTGGGAACAACATGAGCATAGGCTGGAGCAGGAGCAGTGAATGTGGGCTCGAGCAGCAGCAGAGTGAGTCACAGCCAGAGCAGGAGCAGAGCGGGTCAAAGGCTGGGCAGGGAGCAGGGTGAGTACAGGCTAGAGCGAGAGCAGAGTGAGTCAAAGGCCGGACTGGGAGCAGAGAGAGTGCAGGCTGGAGCGGGAACACTGTGAGTCACAGCAGTAGTGGGAGCAGAGCAAGTCAAAGGCCAGACTGGGAACAGAGCGAGTCATAGCATGGTGGGAGCAGAGTGAGTGCTGGCTGCAGCAGGAGCAGACCGAGCGTGGGCCGGAGCAGGAGCAGAGTGAGTCTAAGGCTAGACTGGGGGCAGAGTGGGTGTGGGCTGGAGCGGGAGCAGAGTGGGTGTGGGCTGGAGCGGGAGCAGAGTGAGTGTGGGCTGAAGTGGGAGCAGAGTGAGTGTGGGCTGGAGTGGGAGCAGAGTGAGTGTGGGCCGGAGTGGGCGCAGAGTGAGTGTGGGTTTGAGTGGGAGCAGAGTGAGTGTGGGCTGGAATGGGAGCAGAGTGAGTGTGGGCTGGAGTGGGAGCAGAGTGAGTGTGGGCCGGAGTGGGAGCAGAGTGAGTGTGGGCCGGAGTGGGAGCAGAGTGAGTATGGGCTGGAGTGGGAGCAGAGTGAGTGTGGGCTGGAGTGGGAACAGAGTGAGTGAAGGCCGGAGTGGGCGCAGAGTGAGTGTGGGTTTGAGTGGGAGCAGAGTGAGTGTGGGCTGGAATGGGAGCAGAGTGAGTGTGGGCCGGAGTGGGAGCAGAGTGAGTATGGGCTGGAGTGGGAACAGAGTGAGTGAAGGCCGGAGTGGGCGCAGAGTGAGTGTGGGTTTGAGTGGGAGCAGAGTGAGTGTGGGCTGGAGTGGGAGCAGAGTGAGTGTGGGCTGGAGTGGGAGCAGAGTGAGTGTGGGCTGGAGTGGGAGCAGAGTGAGTATGGGCTGGAGTGGGAGCAGAGTGAGTGTGGGCTGGAGTGGGAACAGAGTGAGTGAAGGCCGGAGTGGGCGCAGAGTGAGTGTGGGTTTGAGTGGGAGCAGAGTGAGTGTGGGCTGGAATGGGAGCAGAGTGAGTGTGGGCCGGAGTGGGCGCAGAGTGAGTGTGGGCTGGAGTGGGAACAGAGTGAGTGTGGGCCGGAGTGGGAGCAGAGTGAGTGTGGGCCGGAGTGGGAGCAGAGTGAGTATGGGCTGGAGTGGGAGCAGAGTGAGTGTGGGCTGGAGTGGGAACAGAGTGAGTGTGGGCTGGAGTGGGAGCAGAGTGAGTGTGGGCTGGAGTGGGAACAGAGTGAGTGTGGGCTGGAGTGGGAGCAGAGTGAGTATGGGCTGGAGTGGGAACAGAGTGAGTGTGGGCTGGAGTGGGAACAGAGTGAGTGAAGGCCGGAATGGGCGCAGAGTGAGTGTGGGTTTGAGTGAGAGCAGAGTGAGTGTGGGCCGGAGTGGGAGCAGAGTGAGTGTGGGCTGGAGTGGGAACAGAGTGAGTGAAGGCCGGAGTGGGCGCAGAGTGAGTGTGGGTTTGAGTGAGAGCAGAGTGAGTGTGGGCCGGAGCGGGAGAGTGTGGGCCGGAGGGGGAGCAGAGTGAGTGTGGGCCGGAGCGGGAGCTGAGTGAGTGTGGGCTGGAGTGGGAGCAGAGTGAGTGTGGGCCGGAGTGGGCGCAGAGTGAGTGTGGGCCGGAGCGGGAGAGTGTGGGCTGGAGGGGGAGCAGAGTGAGTGTGGGCTGAAGCGCGAGCAGAGTGAGTGTGCGCTGGAGTGGGAGCAGAGTGAGTGCAGGCCGGAGTGGGAGCAGAGTGTGGGCTGGAGTGGGAGCAGAGTGTGGGCTGGAGTGGGAGCAGAGTGAGTGCAGGCTGGAGCAGGGTAATGAGTTCCTGGATGAAGGCCAGTGTGTTGAAGCAGTGTAGCCTCATGTTCAGAAACCTAGTGGGCACCGACCCAGTGGGAAAGGACTGTAACTTGATTACTTTGAAGACACTTTTTTTATTTTTGGCCTTTTAAACTCTTTATTCTCATGCTAGGCTTTCTTTTCACTATTTCAATTCTTTTATGAAACTTAAAGTATCTGTATCTAGGTACCTTATATCTAAGATGGTGCTGAGAGGCCACATTACAAATGTTTCACTGCACTCATTCACCTGCACGTGATAATAAATGCAGCACAGAAAAGACCATCAATGGCTCAAGGCCCCAAGGGCCTAAATCACTGAGAGTTATCAATAAGGTTCTGCAAACTTAGGGAACGGTTCACCGAGCATCACTGCCAGGTTTACAGGGGCCGACCGGATCTCCAAGTCACCGCCCATTTCAATCTCCCCAACCACTTCCTTCCTGACATGATCATCCTTGGCTGTCTCCATTGCCAAAACAAACCACAGCGCCTACTGGAGGAACAACATCTCACCTTCTGCCTGGGCAACCTACAGCCCAGAGGACTCAACACTGAGTTCTCCAATTTCAAATAACTTCCTTCCCCATCCCCTAACTCCCTTCCCAGCCTCCTCCCCTCCGTTCCACCGTTCCCTGCCACCAATTGGATTCATTCCTCCCATTAACAAACCAGGTTGTACCCTCTGACTGTCATCACCTATCCCCACCTCACCACCTTGCCACCACCTCCCCCTTTTTCTGCAGCTCCCCCTACACCCACCCCCAGTCCTGAAGAAGGGTTATACCTGAAACGTCAACTTCTGCACCTCCTGATACTGCCTGGCTTGCTGTATTCTTCCAGGCTCCTGCCTGTCTATTCAGGACATGAAACAGTCAGCGCTTGTTGGAAACAACACTTTGAAGACCCAAACTGAGACTTAGTCCTTGATGTGGGGCTCTTGACCATATCTTGCAGTTTGCTACTCGTGACTATCTCAGCACAACCCCAGTCGGAGATGAGATTACCAAGGCCATTGGTTCATGTGGAATCCCTGCCAAATATTGGAATATAGCAGAGAAGCACTCTTAGCATGTATACGTGACTTTAGCTGTCTCATTGAAAGCCATGCCATGGAATCTCTGACTATCTTCAAGAACACAGATAGGAACAATCACGATGGATCCAGACAGCCATCCTGTTGTTCACCTAAGGGATGATCACACTCAGAATCCTGCAGTGGCTGCAGAGCTCCTCCCAAAGTCAAAATGTGAATTCTCTCCATCAAGAAGCATGATAGGATCTAAGCTTCAAAACAAGGGAACTCCAAGAGAAATGCAGAGTGTAGCAACAAACTCTATACATGGCATTCTTTAATCTCATAAAGACCTTCAATTCAGTCATCTGAGAGATTATGGAACATCCTCCACAAATTTGGCTACCACAGAATGAATCACCATCTTCTGTGCAGCAGACAATGTCATGCAAGCCATGATTCTTTCCAATGGATCCAGTACAAGTGCAAACCAGAGTTGAGTGAAGATGTGTCATTGCATCAACGCTATCCTCTATCTTCCTCGCTACAAGGCTCCATCCCAAATCCACTGGTGTGCAAGTAATCTGCAGGATGAATGGAAATCTCTTCAAGCTGCATCATGTCCAATCCAGACGCAAAGTTACCCCAATGTCTGTCAGCAAGATGCCATATGAAGAAACTTGCATGTGTGCACACTCAGACTAAGCTCCAATTCATCATTTATGGAAGCATAGGAACAACTGGGCCTTAGTCAAAACTTGCAGAAGAACATAATCATCCGCCAGACTGTTCCTCCTGCACAATGCTGCCCTATCAAGATGCACAATGAGCCACTAGGTAGTGTAGGTCAATTCACATACTTCAGCACCCTTGTCTCAGCATGAGAAGATATCGATGATGACATTCAACATCCAATCCAGTGTGCCAGTGTAGCTTTGGCCATCTGATGACAAAGGCCTCCATCTCAGCACCAAGCTCATGATCAACAGAGCAGTCATGCTTCCTGCCCTTCCTTCCCCTCTGCATGTGCTGCAAACATGGACAACTTACAACAGACACCTCAAATCCCAAGAGGAATATCACCAGTGATGCCTCTGCAAAATCCTGCAGGTTATGAACTCCAATATTGGCATCCTCTCTCAGAATAACATCTCCAGCATGGATTAGCTTGGTTGGATGGGGCACATCACCAGCATTCCCCATGCAAGATTTTCAAAGTAAGCTCTCCATTTCGAGCTTTGTCGTGACAAGTGGTTACCAGGGTAACAGAGAAAAGGCATTAAGGATGTCTTCAAGGCTTCCCTGAAGTAATGCAAAATCCCAGCTCATGGGAATTCTGTGCTCAAATCTTGCCAAACTGTAGCACCTGTGAAGGTGCCAACCATCTGAAACATTTTCGACAGACCCAGGTGAATGGAGAGCACAAACATCAGAAGGAGTGTGCAGGCATCTGAGCATGTCACCTCCTGCCTCGCCAAACATTACTACTCCATCTGTGGCAATCCAGCACTGGACTAATCAGTCACATCGGGACCCAGAACAAAAATGACAGATAATCGTTCTCAATCCCCAAGGAACTGCCTGAGAAGAAAAGGAAATGGTATAGGAAAAGTGAAATATGTAAATCAGGGCATAACATCATTGTGACACACCTAATACTGATGCTTGATACATGAACAACCACAAGCATTAAACTGGATTCTGGCATGGTGCAGTTTGTATTTAATGAAATTACTGGAATTGTAACTTGTGCCTGTCTGAGTCAGAAGATTAGGGGTTCCAGGTTCACTTTAGAGCTTTCAGCACTTAATTTAGGTGGAAATAGCAGTGCAGTATTGACAGATGCTCCTGAAGAGATCAAGCGGATGGATAGTAGCAGTCTCATGATGCTTTTTGGAGAGATCTCTGGGTAAACCTTGCAAACAGAAGGTTAGCTTACTTTAGATCTCATGGTGGATCTGGTTGTTGTTTATTTTCACATATATTTATTCATGGCAAGTGGGTGGCACTGGCTGGGCCAGCATTTATGACCCAGCCCTGGTTACCCTTGAGAAGGTGGTGGTGAACTGTCTTCTTGAGCCACTGCAGACCAGTTAGTGTAGATTAGGGAGGTATCCAGGATTATGACTCAGTCCAACTGCAGGAATGAGAATATGTTTCTAAGTCAGGATGGTGAGTGGTTTGGAGGGGAAGTTGCAAGTGGTGGTGTTCCCATGTATCTGTGCCTTTGCTCTTTTAGAGGGGGTTGCATGTGTGTTTGGAATGTGCTGTCAAAGGAGCCTTGGTGAATTTCTGCAGTTTGTTGACATTGTGCAATTGTCAGCGAACATCCACACTTCTGATCTTATGATGAAGCAGCTGAAGGTGGTTGAGCTGAGGAGACTACCCTGAGGAGCTCCTGCAGAGATGTCCTGGAGCTGGGATGACTGACCTCCAACAACCACGACCATCATCCTCTGAGTAGGGTATGGCTCCAGCTGGCGTAGAGATACCCCCCAATTCCCACTGATTCCAATTTCTTGCGAGAGCCTTTTGGCTAAATGTGCTTTGATGTCACCTCACCTCAGGAATTCAACTTTTTGGTTCATGTTTGCACAGAGGCAGTAATGAGGTCAGGAGTTGAATGGCCCTGGAGGAACCCAAACTGGGCGTCACTGAGCAGAATATTGCTGACCAGGTGCTGCTTGATCGCACTGTTGGCACCTTCCATCACTTTACTGATTGAGTGTAATCTGATGGTGGGATGTTGGCTGGATTAGATTTGCCCCTGCTTACATCTGAGCAATGTTCCAGTGGATGCCAGTGTTGTAGCTGTACTGGAAGAGCTTGGCTAGGGGAGCAGCAAGTTCTGGAGCACAAATCTTCAGTACTATTGCCTGAATTTGTCAGTGCCCGTAGTCTTTGCAATACCCAATGCCTCAACTATTTCTTGATATCTCTTGGAGTGAATTGAATTGGCAGAAAATTGGCCTCTGTGATGCTGGAGACCACTGGAGGAGGCTGAGATGAATCATCCACCTAGTACTTCTGGTCAAAGATTGCTGTGAATTTTCCAGCCTTATCTATCACATTGATGTGCTAGGCTCCTACATCATTGAGGTGGGAATATTGTGGAGCTGCCTCATCATGTGAGTTGTTTAGTTGTCCACCACCATTAGATGTGGCAGGACTGCAGAGCTTAGGTATAATCCTTTGGTTGTGGGATCACTTAGCTCTGTTTATCACTTTGCTGCTTATGCTGTTTGGCATGTGAGTAGTCCTGTTTGGTAGCTTCACCAGGTTGACACCTCATTTTCATGTATGCCTGGTGCTGCTCCTTGCATTCTCCATTGAACCAGAGCTGATGTAATGGTTGAGTGGG
This sequence comes from Chiloscyllium plagiosum, assembly GCF_037043375.1. NCBI lineage: Eukaryota > Metazoa > Chordata > Chondrichthyes > Orectolobiformes > Hemiscylliidae > Chiloscyllium > Chiloscyllium plagiosum. Next base: position 117,615,969 of record NW_028270141.1, on the reverse strand, counting down.
AGATATGCAGGGCCATGAGTTTGCAGACTATAAATCTGCCACTGTTGATGGTTTACAGCATCTCATGGATGTCCAGCCTTGAGTTGCTAGATCTGTTTGAAGTTTGTCCCATTTAGCACAGTGATAGTGCCACACATCAGAAAGGAGGACATTCCTGATTGTGAAGTTGGAACTTCATCATCACCCTTACTGTCATGAACAATATATCTGGGTAAGGCAGACTGGTGAGGTTGAGTATATTTTTCCCTCACCGCCTATCCCAGAACCAGTTTAACAGCTATATCCTTTGGGGCCTGATCAGCCTGATCAGTAGTGCTGCTGCCTAGTCACTCTTAGTGGTGGATATTGAAATCCCCCAACCAGAATACATTATTTGCCCTTGCCACCCTCAGTGCTTCCTCCAGATGTTGCTCAGCATAGAGGAGTACTGATTCATCAGCCAAGGGAGGATGGTACGTGGTAATCAGCAGGATGTTTCCCTGCCCATGTTTAACCTGAAGCCATGAGACTTTGTGAGGTCTGAAGTTAATGTTGACAACTCCCGTTGTAACTCACTCCTTACTGTGCCACCATTCTGCTGGGTCTGTCCAGTTAGTGGGACAGGACATGTCCAAGAATGGTGATGGTGGTTTCTGGGATACTGTAATGTATGATGCTGGGAGGCTGATTAATCTGTGAGACCACTAGATTTGAGATTGCAAGTTTGTTTCTGGTTCCTAGATCAATACAATGTTTTTTGAGACTTTCTAGTGATTGTTACAGCTGAGCAGCTTGCAATGCCTTTTCAGAGGGCAGTTAAGAAGCAACTACATTACTGTGGGATTGGGGTTATATTTGAACCAGACCAGGTAAGGTCAACAGTTTTCCTTCCCTGAAGGGCATTAGTTAGCCAGATGAGTTTTTATGACAATGTTTGCACTGTCAGTAAACTTTGTTTCCAGATTTTATTGGATTCATATCCTAGCATTTTCCGTGATGGGAATCAAACCCAGATTGACTTAACATTAGCTGGCTTTCTGGAGTGTTAAAATGACATCAATACCCTACACTATCACCGTGGCGATTGCTGGCCTTCTGACTATTCCCATACTGTTTGCTTGGTACTCTGAATTGCCCTCTTTTGTTACACATTACTGAGGAGAGCTCAGAGCCAGCATTGATAAGCCTCTGAAAAAACTACCAGCATTTTTTGTTTTTATCTCCAGTTTCCTGCAGTATTTTAGGGGCATAGCAACAGGATTGGTCCTTCCAGTCCCTTCAGCTGGTTCTACTATGACAGTTCAATCAAAGCTGATCTGTATTTTAACTCCATCCTCGTCTCTTTGTTGCGTAACTCTTAATGCCCTTGACTAACAAAAATAAAGACGACCATTTCTGTTCAGGAATCTGCAATTGACCTAGCCTCAACTGAGGAGGAGCACATTCTAAAATGTAGCTGTCCTTTGTGTGAAAAAGTGCTTCCTGACATCACCCTGGAATGGTCTGGTTCTAACATAAATGTTATGCCTCTCACACCAGAGGAAATAGCTTCTCTCTATCTACCCTATCAAATCCTTTAATCATCTCAAATGGGACTGATGCTGTTCTGGTGAAAGTTCGTTGACCTTTAGCTTTTGATATTCTGTCTGTTCCTGAGTGCTGCCCCTGGTGCTGAAAAGTGCCTTCAATTGACACTCATCCGCTCCAGAGCTTGAACAGTGGCGGGGTTGAGTGGGGGAGGGGAAGGAGAAAGTGGAGACATTCTCTATGAGTCTTATGACAGGCTTTACAGGGGGTACACTGCTTCTACCAGCCCTCCAGAAAAGACATTCCATTTAAGTATATTTTGTGGTTCACAGCACCTCCCTGGACAGCAGCCAGCCACATGTAAAGATGAGTTAATCCAACAAGAATGGTTTGACAAGAAATGTGTTTGTTGTTGAGAGTAGCCATTAAACCATGAGATCCCCTATCCCACAAACTTGAGTCATGTGCACTCCAGTGAAACATTGTTAGACAGAAGGAATTTGTCTTTGGAGCAATGAATAAAAAACATATGATGTTCCAACAACCTAAAAATGTATAAAGTGATTTTAGAAATGTCCTTTTGGAGTTCCTTACACAACAGGAAGCACACATTTCCAGTGAAGTTTGTTTATTTTATCCCTTCCGCACTATTGCCAAAGTTAGTTGTGAAAGCAGCTGGAGTGATAGCTTCCAACTAGATGCCTGTGGATTAGCTCTCTCCGTGTGCCTATTACTCAAGGTCTGGTTTGCTGTGGTTAGCTAAAAGCTCTGTTAGTCCTCAGCCCAAATGATACATGGGTCAGGACGTTACACCCACCTGAGGAGGATAGAGGGACTCTCATTATACAAGCGAGCTATGATAAATAAATCAGAGAGAGAGAATATTGAGTCAGACAATAAAAGGAAACACAGGGAAACAAAGAAGTGAGCAGGCCACATAGAAAATCAGATTTAAAAAAAGGAAGACATGATCAGAAAAGAAATAAAGATATCAGGAAAAACAGGTTCGGGGCATCCTCCCTATTAGAAGAGGTACAGGTAGAAAGTGAGAGAGGAATCACATTGGACTATGTAAAGGAGAGACACAGATCTAACAATGAAAGAAAAGAGAGAAAGGAAATCTAGAATCTAGTATAGAGGGGTGGACAGGGATATCTGTCCCTGGAGCAGGCCACTGTCCCTGCCTGTTTCAAGAGGGCCAACATCATCCCTGTGCCTAAAAAGGCTCATGCAGCATGTCTCGATGACTACCACCCAGTGGCCCTAACTTCGGTGGTCATGAAGTGCTTTGAAAGGCTGGTCATGGCATTATGAGAAGGTGAGGACTGCAAATGCTGGAGATCAGAGCTGAAAATGTGTTGCTGGAAAAGCGCAGCAGGTCAGGCAGCATCCAAGGAGCAGGAGAATCGATGTTTCTTTTCCAGCAACACATTTTCAGCTCTGGTCATGGCATTAACCAACTCCAGCCTCCCCACTACTCTTGACCCACTCCAATTTGTCTATCAGACCAACAGATCCATGTCAGATGCTATATCACTTGCCCTTCACTCCTCCCTCAAACATCTTGACACCAACAACAGCTACATAAAAGTCCTACTCATTGATTACAATTCAGCCTTCCATACTATTATCCCCTCGAGACTGATTACTAAATTTAGTGATCTTGGACTAAGCCCCACTCTCTGCAACTGGATCCTCAGTTTCCTAACCCACAGGCCACCATCAGTGAAGATTGGGGACAATACTGGAGCCCCCAAAGGGTGTGTACTCAGCCCCGTACTGTACTCACTGTATACCCATGATTGCATCACCAAATACCAGACTAATGCCATTTACAAGTTCACTGATGACACCATCATAGGCGATTGAATCTCAGATGGCGATGAAACAGATTACAGATGGAATGTGGAAGACCTGGAAAAATGGTGCACTGAGAACAACCTAGCTCTCAATACCAGGAAAACCAAAGAACTAATTGTTGACTTTCGGTAGGATGTTACTCATGCCCCCTACACATTAACAGCACAGAGGTGGAATGAGTGGAGAGTGTCAAGCTCCTGGCAGTGGTCATCCACAACAAGCTTTCTTGGACTCTTCTTCCTCAGGCAGCTGAGGAAATTTGGCATGATGGCGAATCCCCTTGCCGACTTTTATAGGTGCGCCATCAAGAGCATTCTGTCTGGATGTATCACTACCTGGTATGACAACTGTACCATTCAAGATTGGAGATGGTTACAGAGAGTGGTGAACTCAGCCCGGGCGATCACAAAGGCCAACCTCCCATCTATAGAATCCATATACCAGGCCCGCTGTAAAGGAAAGGCCGCCAGCATTCTCAAAGATCCATCCCACCCTGGCAATGTTTTTCTGCAACCTCTACCATCGGGGAGAAGGTACAGAAACCTAAACACTATGCCAGCCGGTTTCATAACAGTTTGTACCCTTCTGTTGTTAGAATATTGAATGGACTCACAAACTCTTAACATTCGCCTGTCCCTGTGTTTTTATTTTTGCTGTTGTTTACCTATTATTTACTATCTATGCAATTTAACTATGTGATCTGCCCATATTGCTCACAAGACAAATCTCTTCACTGTGCCTTGGTACATGTGACAATAAATTCAATTCAATTCAGATGCAAAATGGGTCGGTGTGGACTTGTTGGGCCGAAGGGCCTGTTTCCACACTGTAAGTAATCTAAAAGAAAATGCTGGTTTTTCAATGAGTACTCTGCTGAAAGAGAGAGAGAGAGAGAGACATAGTGTACTTGTGCTGGAGCGTGGGATATGATATGGGCTCCTTGCTAGCATTCATTCTTTTGCTCTCGCTTTTCCGATTATGTTTTACAGGATGTTGCTAAGGCTTCTTCTGGAATACTGTGTCCAGTTTTGGGTCGCCCTGTTATAGGAAGGATACTATGAAGCTGGAGAGAGTTCAGAAAATATTTACCAGGATGTTGTTGTTAATGGAGGGTTTGAATTATAAGGAGAGGCTGGACAAGCTGGGACTTATTTTCATTGGAGTATAGGAGGCTGCCAGATGACTTTAAAGAGGAGTGAACCACAGGTGTCTTTTTCCTAAGGTGGGGAATTTCAAGATGAGGGGGCATATTTTTAAAGTGAGAGGTGAAAGATTTAAAAAGGACATGAGAGACAAATTCTTTACACAGAGAGTAGTTCATGTGTGGAACGAACCTCCAGAGGAAGTGGTGGTGTGGGTACAGTTACAATGTTTAAAAGACATTCAAATCAGTACATGAATAAGAAATGTTTGGAGGGATATGGGCCGAGAGCAGGCAGGTGGAACTAATTTCATTTGGGATTATGTTCAGCATAAACTGGTTGGACCAAAGGGTCTGTTTCTCTGCTGTATGACTGGATGACTCCAGGTGGAGTTCTGACCCTTCTTCACTTCCCCAGCCTTGGACATCCTTTCTGTCCGGGGGCTGTTTTCCTACAGATCTACTTGCATCATGCCCATCCATCTCCTTCTTGGTCTTCCTCTTTTCTGGTACAATCTGCCCAATGCCTTTTTGCTAAAGTGATCTTCTGACCTTCATTCCATGTGCCCAGACCATCCCAATCTCCTCTCCTGAGTCTTCTTGAATGTTTGATTGGCAAATTCCTTTGATCCTTCCCATGCCAGGACAGTGAGATGGTAAGCATTTAGACACTGCATGGCAAGGGAGGTAGAGCTAGCACATGAGTTGCTCGCATCGTTCTCTTAATATCATAAGTTCAACCCACAACGTACAAAGAATGCATTCCAACCTTGAAGTTCCACACACTTTGCTTCTCTGTTCTAGCCTAAAGCACTTCTGCCTGTAATTGCAAACTCTGATTTCACTCAAAGACACACCTTGACTTATTTTATAATTTTCCTAAACATGAATGTTTTTTGTAATTATGGAATGCATGAATGAGCAATCTTGACCTTTAAATCATATTATATTTTGCAATATTTCTAGTAAGTATTGCCTGAGAGTTTCGCCCTCTGAATTCTTTATTCCAACAACCCTCTTTCCTTAGTCATTCGTTTTTGTTTACCTGAGATCTATTTTGATTCTTTTTTGTGGTAAATTCCCTCAATGCCTTTCATTTGACTGGTACTTTTATTGCAAGAATATTTAGGCTGTACTGCAAATTGCAGGGCATTTCAACATATTAAACTTCTGCCACTGTTTAACTAGGGTTTTCTGTGCCGATGTGTAACTGCAACATAAAGTGTTGGCCAATCTAAATTAGCTTCCAATGCCGAACATACACAACTTACCGAAGGTTAACTGCGGAGTGAAGAGCTATTTGCAATGTTCATATCAACTTAATATATCACCATAAACATGTGACTGAGCACAGTGTTTATACAAGCTTTAAGTGAGACAAGAACATCTAAAGTATATCCAACTATCGCAGCCTGAGTGAAGCAACTTTATTTGGTGCATCACATTCATTCCTATGTAAGTTAGGTGTGTAACAGTAATTGGTCATTGCACAAGCCAGTGCCACCATGATGCACTGTATGTCTACTCATTAAAGTGTTGACAAAGGCCACAAACCTCTGCCTGATTGCTTTTAAATGTCCCAGAAAGCTGAAGAGAATAAAAACTATATTACTAGCCACTTATGAAAGAAATAAGGTGAACAATTGTTCAGGGGAAATAGTGACGTATTTGTAATTTTACTGGATAATTATTCCATCGGGCCAGGTGAATGTTCTGAACACATGGATTCCAAATCCTGATAGAATTTAAATTGAATTACTGCATCTGGAAAATGAAACTTAGACTCAGCAATGGTGATCATGACAAACATCAACAGTTGTAAAAACCCAGCTTAAGGAAGAAAATCAGCTGTCCTTGTTCAGTTTGGTCTACATAGCAATGTGGTTGACCCTAAACCACTCTCTGAAATGGCCTAGCAAGTTCCTCCATTCAAGGGCAATTAGATAGAAATAGAAAGAATTGCTGGCCCTTCCAGAATTTCATACCCCAGAAGTGTCATGTAATAAATTGAAACATTTAATGAGATGAAAATGAAGGAAAAAAGAACAAGGATAAACCGAATAGGAAGAAGTAGATTTTAGATGTTCAAATGACTGTGCATGTTAGAACCATACTTTCAGTGCTTATTGAAAATGATGAATCTTTGTTTTCATAGTTTCATTACGATAGTGTCAGTGTTTGTGCTTGTTTTTCAATGTGTGAAATGAAAATATACAAATAATTAAAAAAATTTCCTGAATCTTTTGTTCTGACAGTTAATGGTGGTAACGTTATTCAACAATTTTATTGTCTCCATCCTGTATGTATTACACAAAACAAGAAATTTCTATGAGTACACATTACACCATAAACATGAAAAGTGAGTGATCTATAATTGTCATCCAGATTCATGAACTCTCTCCAGCATATTTATTATTTTTACAGCACTGTGAGTTTTACGTGGTTAAAGGAAATAAGTTATATGATAACTTGATTGCTGTACCACATAAAGCACAATATACTTTCCTGCTCATCAAATGGCATTCTGTTTAAACTAACTTATTTCTTGAGGGTTTCAAAGTATAAGTAAACTGCCCCTTATGGGTCTGTCAATGGCAGTCTTGTACCTGAGGAAGAAGATTGTTGGGTTAAGTCCCTCTTCAGAGTTCATAACTAAGGCTGATGGTTCATTGCAGTTCTGAGAACATGCTCCTATAATGGTGGTACTCTTTCTTGATGTGACCAGAATGTCAATCCAAGAATAGATCTGCACTTAAAAATGACAGAGATTATTATTATTTTTAAAAAAACATTGGCAAAATTAATGGAGCTGTAAGATGAAAAATCCCCAAAGCTTAATGATCTACATCTTAGATTAATAGAACATAGAACATTACAGCGCAGTACAGGCCCTTCGGCCTTCAATGTTGCGTCGACCTGTCATACCAATCTGAAGCCCATCTAACCTACACTATTCCATGTACGTCCATATGCTTGCCCAATGACGACTTAAATGTACTTAAAGTTGGCGAATCTACTACTGTTGCAGGCAAAGCATTCCATACCCTTACTACTCTCTGAGTAAAGAAACTACCTCTGACATCTGTCCTATTTCTATCACCCCTCAATTTAAAGCTATGCCCCCTCGTGCTCTCCCTGTCCACCCTATCTAACCCTCTGATTATCTTATATGTCTCTATTAAGTCACCTCTCAACCTTCTTCTCTCTAAAGAAAACAGCCTCAAGTCCATCAGCCTTTCCTCGTAAGACCTTCCTTCCATACCAGGCAACATCCTAGTAAATCTCCTCTGCACCCTTTCCAAAGCTTCCACATCCTTCTTATAATGCGGTGACCAGAACTGTACACAATACTCCAAGTGCGACCGCACTAGAGTTTTGTACAGCTGTAGCATAACCTCATGGTTCCGGAACTCGATCTGTATAAATAAAAGTTAAAACACTGTATGCCTTCTTAACAACCCTGTCAACCTGGGTGGCAACTTTCAAGGATCTGTGTATATGGACACCAAGATCTCTCTGCTCATCTACACTACCAAGAATCTTACCATTAGCCCAGTACTTTGCATTCCGGTTACTCTGACCAAAATGAATCACCTCACATTTGTCTGCATTAAACTCCATTTGCCACCTCTCAGCCCAGCTTTGCAGCTTATCTATGTCTCTCTGTAACCTACAACATCCTTCGTCACTATCCACAACTCCACAAACCTTAGTGTCGTCTGCAAATTTACTAACCCACCCTTCTACACCCTCATCCAGGTTGTTGTAAAGTAGTTTTATAGATAGTTGACACATTGGTGATGAAGTGAATTCTGCAGTGATGCCTGCAGATGGAAAGCTGCAGATGTAATCCCACTATTTAAGGAAGGAGGGAGGGCAAAACACAGGTCTACATGACCTGTTAACCTGATGTCAGTAGTTGAGAAAATAGAATCTAACATCAAGGATGTGATAACTGAACATTTTGAAAATAGTATCTGCTTGGGTAGAGTCAATATGGATTTATGAAGAGGAAGTTATATTTAGCTCCCTGTTGGGAGTTTCTGATGATGCAATTAATAGAATGAGTATAAGGGAACCAGTGTATGTGCTTTTACAGAGGGCTTTGATAAACTCCTGGACAGGAATTTCCTCAACAAAATGACAACACATTGGATAAAATACTGGCCATAGGTTGAGGACTGGTTATACGTAGAATCCCTGGTTAACAGACAGAAAGCAGTGAATAGGAATAAATGGGTCATTCTCAGGATGTAGCTTGTGACTATTGGAGTCCCTCAAGAATCAGTTCTTGGACCTTAGTCCAATAATTTGGATCTAGGGATAAAATGTAATTTTTTCAAGGGTGATATAAAACTAGGTGGGAATGTATAGATAGTGTATAGATGATGTATTAGATGATGTATAGATGGTGTATAGATGATGTATAGAAGCATCAAGGGAATTTGGACAGGCTGCCTGAGTGGACAAGGAAGGAATATATGACAGATGGAATATAATGTGAATAAGTGTGAGTTTATCCAGTTATCCAGTTACGATAGGAGAAGAGGTGCAAATACTTCTTAAACAGGGAGAGATTAAAGTGTTGATGTCCAAAAGAACAAGATTGTCTTTATTTATAAGTCACTAAAAGCTAATAGGAAGGTGGAGTAAGATGTATGGTGTGTTGGCATTTTATTGCAAGAGGATTTAAGTATAGGAATAAGGATCTTATGCTTCAATTGTAGAGAAACTTGACTACACAGGATATTGCATGCAGCTTTGGCTCCCTTGTCTAAAAACGATGGACTTGCTTTTGAGGGAATGCATTGAAGATTCACTCAATTGATTTTTGGAATGACTGGATAGTGAGAAAGTTTTGAGGAAACTGAGCCCATATTTTGTAGAGTTTAGCAGAATGAGAAGTGATCTCATGACATTGTTAAAGCTATAGGCAGGATGAGTGCAAGAAGTATCTGTTCCCTGATTGGAGCGTTTAGAACCAAACCACGCAATCTCAGAATGAAGGGTAGATCTAAGATTAATAATTTTCCCATAGTATTAGTCAGAGGGAGATGGGTCTGGGTGGGTTACTGTTCGGAGGACTGGTGTAGACTTGTTAGGCCAAATGGCCTGTTTCCACACTGTAGATAATCTAATCTAATCTAAGTAAGGTTGTTAAGAAGGCACACGGTATGTTAGTTTTTCTTGGTAGAGGGATTGAGTTTCGGAGCCATGAGGTCATATTGCAGTTATACAAAATTCAGGTGCAGCCGAACTTGGAGTATTGTGTACAGTTCTGGTCACTGCATTATAGGAAGGGTGTGGAAGCTTTGGAAAGGGTGCAGAGGAGATTTACTGGGATGTTGCCTGGTATGGAGGGAAGGTCTTATGAGGAAAGGCTGAGGGACCTGAGGCTGCTTTCATTAGGGAGCAGAAGGTTGAGAGGTGCCATAATTGAGACATGTAAGATCATCAGTGGGTTAGATAGGCTGGACAGGGAGAGCCTTCTTCCTTGGATAGTGATGTCTAGTATGAGGGGATATAGCTTTAAATTGAGGGATGGTAGATATAAGACAGAAGTCAGAGGTAGTTTCTTTACTCAGAGAGTAGTTGGGGTGTGGAATGCATTGCCTGCAACAGTAAGGGCATTTAAATGGTCATTGGATAAACGTATGGATGAAAGTGGAATAGTATAGATTAGATGGGCTTTAGATCGGTTTCACAGATTGGCGCAACATCGAGGGCTGAAGGGCCTGTACTGCAATGTACTGTTCTATGTTCTAATTCACCACTCAACAAAGGTCCTCCTGAGACCAGCCTCCTTTGGAAGATGGCATGACCACAAAGCCCATGTGGACCTGCAGGAGTGTTGCCATCTGGAAGCTGTGCTGCTTGGCTGTGGTAGGAGTGCGAAAAGATGGCAGAGAAGTAAGGGTTGGCACCACGCATTTTTGAGAGCGTCCTGGATATCCTTGTTGACAGGGTGGTGGAGAGGAGAGGAGAAGGGCAAACTTCCCAGGTAGCTGGCACAGGAGGCTATTCCATCATCTCATGTCAATATAGTTGGAGATCGGTACCATCTTCAGAGTGAGGAAGACTGGGAACATGCAAGCAGATTCATTGTCCACCATGTTCTGTTACCTCATACTTACCTGTGCCACCACATCCACCTCCTCCTGATGCTAATAGCCTCTGTCCCTTTTGTTGCATCCAAAATTTCTCTCACATGCTTTCGTTATTCCCCATCCTCCCACTAACCATGCTTTTCAGCCTAGCTGTCTCCTCCCTATGCCAGATCGCTTCAATACCTTTCCCATGCAAGCACCAGCTCTAACAGCTATGCCGCCCACTTGCATCTTTTTCATTTGGGCCCTAAATGTCAAGAGAAGACCTCCCAATGGGGAACAGTGATGTAGAGTAGGTGATGGGGAGCCAGATAACCATATCTTTACCCACTGTAACAATCCCAGTAACTGTATCCAATTCAGCTGTGCATTGTCGGCTGCCGGTATACCCTGAATAAAGGCATTGAGCCTGAAGCGTGAAGAGATAAGCTAGGGGAGGGTGGGAGTGGGGAGAGAGTAGCATAGAGTACAATGGGTGAGTGGGGGAGGAGATAAAGGTGATAGGTCAGGGAGGAGAGGATGGAGTGGATAGGTGGAAAAGGAGCTAGGCAGGTCGGACAAATCCGGACAAGTCATGGGGACAGTGCTGAGCTGGAAGTTTGAAACTAGGATGAGGTGGGGGAAGGGGAAATGAGGAAGCTATTGAAGTCCACATTGATGCCCTGGGGTTGAAGTGTTCCGAGGCGGAAGATGAGGCGTTCTTCCTCCAGGCGTCTGGTGGTGAGGGAGCGGCAGTGAAGGAGGCCCAGGACCTCCATGTCCTCAGCAGAGTGGGAGGGGGAGTTGAAATGTTGGGCCACGGGGCGGTGTGGTTGATTGGTGCGGGTGTCCCAGAGATGTTCCCTAAAGCGCTCTGCTAAGAGGCGCCCAGTCTCCCCAATGTAGAGGAAACCGCATCGGGAGCAACGTATACAATAAATGATATTAGTGGATGTGCAAGTAAAACTTTGATGGATGTGGAAGGCTCCTTTAGGGCCTTGGATAGAGGTGAGAGAGGAGGTGTGGGCGCAGGTTTTACAGTTCCTGCGGTGGCAGGGGCAAGTGCCAGGATGGGAGGGTGAGTTGTAGGGGGGGCATGGACCTGACCAGGTAGTCACGGAGGGAACGGTCTTTGCGGAAGGCGGAAAGGAGTGGGGAGGGAAATATATCCCTGGTGGTGGGGTCTGTTTGGAGATGGCGGAAATGTCGGCGGATGATTTGGTTTATGCGAAGATTGGTAGGGTGGAAGGTGAGCACCGTGGGCATTCTGTCCTTGTTATGGTTGGAGGGGTGGGATTAGATTAGATTAGATTAGATTAGATTAGATTACATTACAGTATGGAAACAGGCCCTTCGGCCCAACAAGTCCACACCGACCCGCCGAAGCGAAACCCACCCATACCCTCACATTTACCCCTTACCTAACACTACGGGCAATTTAGTATGGCCAATTCACCTGGCCCTGCACATCTTTGGACTGTGGGAGGAAACCGGAGCACCCGGAGGAAACCCACGCAGACACGGGGAGAACGTGCAAACTCCACACAGTCAGTCGCCTGAGACGGGAATTGAACCCGGGTCTCTGGCGCTGTGAGGCAGCAGTGCTAACCACTGTGCCACCGTGCCGCCCACTGAGGGCGGAGGTGTGGGATGTAGACGAGATGCGTTGGAGGTTACTTCCATCTCAAACATCAAAAACTGTAAGTACAACAAACTTTTATCTACCCACCTCCACAACCAGCGCTCCTCAAACATTCCAGAAGATTCCCCTGGCCTCGGAATGTTCTCAGACGCCATTAGCCATGTGGCTGATGCAGCTGCCACCCCTCACGCTGATTGATGATGTCATTTCCACCCCCATCATGGCCACTCCCACAACCACTTCCACCCCTCACATTGTTTTTACCTTGCCGGTATACCCTGCTCGACCAGTCTGCCAATGCAATGCCAGGGCATTAGAGGATGCCACGGTTGTGGATTGGCACTCTCAGGGAGTCAGTGTCCAATGTAGAAGGGCACATACAGCTGGTGGCGAGGGGGTCGTGCCCTGCACTGCAGTCTATCCATGAGTCAGGTGGAGAGCTTTTGAAACAAGCTCCGAACTGAACCTCCCAAGAACCTGCTCTGGTTGCCCTGCCAGGTTTTTCTGACTGTTATCTTGTATGGTGAGTTTGATAAGATCTGTTAACAAACTGATCAACAAGTAGTGATGAGCATCAACTGGGAAGTTATCACAGTCTAGTGAGAATCTTGTCACACCACTTGAGAAAATCCAACAGGTTGGACCGAGATGATCTCGGTGTTGGGATAGGCCTTGCCTATCTCTCTGTAATTCACGCCGTTCAGACCCCTGTGAGATTCTATCCTGTGATTCTAGCATCTGCAATACTTTGTTTTTATTTTAGGTGTTTTCAGACATATTTTACTAGCACAGGTATTTGACTGCTCTAACAAGGCCAAAACACTATTTTGTAAATAAGACTGCTTCATTTTCATTGTGCCGTACTGACAATGTGAACTATGATCAGCAGCCAGCAATAGATGATATTATTAATTAATCTGGTCAGAGATTATCATACATTTCTGCAGTAGGCGGGATTTGAAACCTGTGCCTCCAGGCTCAGAGGTAGAGACAGTGCCACTGCACAATAAGAGCCAGTCAGTCATCCACAGTATTAGACACATTTCAATTATTCTGTAATTGTATAATCATGAGTGAATGAAGGCTTTTTTTAAAATTAATTTTTGACTTCGAAGTCTTGTTAATTTTTTGTATTTTTAAAAGTGCTGTGAGGAGAAGATTGACAAGATGCCTCTCCTTATTTCCTATCAGTCATGACTGTCCTTGCACAGAAAACACACAGCAATGAATGGGACACTGTTCTCTTCAAGATAAGGTGAACATTATGAGACACTCCTTTGTCTTAGAGTGACAGATCATGTATGTATAGAAAGGTCCAATCATATTAAGCCTTCCACACATTAGGAAATTGGATTTTAACAATAACTTTTAACTGAAAAGGGGTTAACCCCAAAGACACCACAAAGTAAGATTTTCAGGCATGTTTTGCACATGCAGGTGCAAGTTCTTCAGAAAACTGAGGATACTGAGGCATTTCCACAGATCAGCTGCAGATTAGATTGATCCGAAGGTCAGGCCTGTTAATCAGAGACTTCAGCCTGGGATGTTTTGTCTTAAGGAAGGAAAAGGATTCATGGGTTTTGGATCCAATTTGAAATCTGCGATGCATTTCTAATATGTATAACTTCTGTTTGTTACATAAATAGTTTTTTAGTTGTTAACTGAGTTTCTAACTTTATTATACTGAATAAAATCTGATCTTGTTCATAACTCATGTTGTTGTCTTGCCTTGGGGAATATTTCTGTTGAACCAGGGATATTTAGGCTGTCTCATTTTAATTGGAAACTTTTACTTAGGCAGCTCAACCAAACTGGACAAATCTGAAATTCATAAACTTTTAGAACATACAAAGATTCATCAGTGAAAGTGTGGATAAGATTTAAGGTGAGAGACCACAATGAGACCATAAGAACAGAAACAGGAGTAGGCCACTCAGCCAGTCATTCAGCCTGCTCTTCCATTTAATATGATCATGGCTGATCCAACATTCCACATGACCACTTTGCTGCATGAAATAACTGCACAGAGGCCAGTATCCTGTCACCAAGTCACCCTTTGTTTACATGTGCCTAGTACTCTGGCTATGGCCATCCAGCTCACAGTGAGATTCTGAATCCCCTATTTATATTGGTTCACAAAGAGTGATAGAGTTTTGGAACTCTCTTCCACAAATGGCATGGATAATGGATCAGTTGTTAATTATAAATCTACGAGATAAATAAATTTGTGTTAACCAAATGTATTAAGGGCTATGGGCCAAATCCAGATGTATAGAGTTAGGCCACAGATCAGCTATGATCTCAATAAATAGCAGTACAGTCTCAGGGTCTGAATAGAACATAGAACATTACAGCGCAGTACAGGCCTTTCGGCCCTCAGTGTTGTGCTGACCTGTGGAACCAATCTAAAGCCCATCTAACCTACATTATTCCATTATCATCCATATATTTATCCAATGACAATTTAAATGCCCTTAAAGTTGGTGAGTCTACTACTGCTACAGGCAGGGCATTCCATGCCCTTACTACTCTCTGAGTAAAGTACCTACCTCTGACATCTGTCTTATATCTATCATCCCTCAATTTAAAACTATGTCCGCTCATGCTAGCCATCACCATCTGAGAAGAAAGACTTGCACTGTCCACCCTATCTAACCCTCTGATTATCTTGTATGTCTCTATTAAGTCACCCCTTAACCTTCTACTCTCTGACAAACACAGCTCAGGTCCCTCAGCCTTTCCTTATAAGATCTTCCCTCCATACCAGGCAAAATCTTGGTGAATCTCCTCTACACCTTTTTCAATGCTTCCACGTCCTTCCTAAAATGTAGCAACCAGAACTGTAAGCAATACTCCAAATGTGGCCACATCAGAGTTTTCTACAGCTGCGACATGACCTCATGGCTCCGAAACTCAATCCCTCTACCAAGAAAAACTAACACACCGTATGCATTCTTAACAACCCTATCAACTTGGGTGACAACTTTCAGGGATAAATGTACATGGACACTGAGATCCCACTGCTCATCCACACTACCAAGAATCTTACCATTAGCCCAGTACTCTGCATTCCTGTTACTCCTTCCAAAGTGAATCACCTCACACTTTTCTGCATTAAACTCCTTTTGCCACCTCTCAGCCCAGCTCTGCAGCTTATCTATTCTCCTCTGTAACCTGTAACATCCTTCTGCACTGTGCACAACTCCACAAGCCTTGGTGTCATCCATTAATTTACTAACCTATCCTTCTACGCCCTCAACCAGATCATTTATAAAAATGACAAATAGCAGTGGCCCCAAAACAGATCCTTGCAGTACACCACTAGTAACAATTCCAGGATGAATATTTCCCATCAAATACCACCCTCTGTCGTCCTTCAGCTAGCCAATTTCTGATCCAAACCGCTAAATCGCCCTCATACACATGCCTCTGTATTTTGTGCAGTAGCCTACCATGGGGAACCTTATCAAATAATTTATGGAAATCTATATATACACCACACCAACGATTTTATCCTCATCCACCTGTTTGGTCACCTTCTCAAAGAACTCAATAAGTTTTGTGAGGCACGACCTACTCTTCAGAAAATCATGTTGACTATCGCTAATCAACTTATTCCTTTCTAGATGATTATAAATCCTATCTCTTGTAACCTTTTCCAACACTTTACCCACGACCGAAATAAGGCTCACTGGTCTATAATTACCAGGGTTGTCTCTACTCCCCTTCTTGAACAAGGGCACAACAATTGCTATCATCCAGTCTTCTGGTACTATTCCAGCAGACAATGACGAATGGCCTATTCCTGTTACTATGTTGAATCAACCTCTCCTCATAGGACAGTCCTCTACACTTGGCATCAATTTGTCAACCTTTGCTGCATAGGATCGGAATGCACTTGTAATTCTCAGCTCCAGGTCAGAAAATAAAAGCCCTAAAGTACATTTTTAAAAATTCTTTAATCAATTCAAAGTGTGACGTTGAGCTTTTTCTCATCACTGAAAGAAAAACAAAGTTTTGTTTCCAAATAGCACCTTATTCTCAAAACCATCTTAACCATACTTCAAATATGTCCCACATCAAGTCCCATTTAGCCAGACCTGTCCTGGCTTCCTATCACCTCAATGCCTCACATTAAATATTGCTTCACTGCATCATCTGTCCTTATCTGCACAACCTCCTTCAGACTTCCAATGAACTCTTCTGAACTCTATTCCTCTGACAGGATTCTTAAGCATTCCCTTTCCTACCTTCACCACAGTTACTGTCTTATAAGAAAGTCAGTAGCCCTTCAGCATACTAATTCTATGCACATTAATGAAACAATACAGAAAGTCATGATCACAGAACAGAAAGCTTCTGCAAATAAAAAAAACACATTTCAAAGTTTAGTTCTGGGCTCCTTCTTCAGAACTGAAAAGAGAAGGCAAAAACTCTTTTTGTGACAAATGAAAGAGGGAAGGATGACTAGTGAATGTGGTTGACCAGATATATCAAAAACCCAATATTATACAGTTTATTACCTATTTTTCACAAAAATGGAAAGTACGCAAAAATGTACAACAATAATTTCAGGCAGGCTGTAAGAAAGTGAATAAAGCAGTTCCAAAATAGTAGTGCACGGACTGGAATGTGAGTGGGAGAAGCAAGCAGCAAAATGGGTGCGATGATTGAGGTCTTGATGATTAACAGTTGTGAAAGCCACCACGTGTTTTGAATAATAATGGATATTACATAAGAATATGATAAATGCATAGAATGAGGAAAGATAATTAAATCCCTTTGACTCTGCCTCTTCCTCTGGCCATATCTGACCTGACATGAAACTCTACCCTCCTCCAGCAACAAGCTTCTGTCTTAAGGAAATAACCTTCATAAACATTGATTGATCCCTAAAAACAGCCACATAAGACTTCATCAAATTTATGCATACTTGGATTGAATCAGACATCGTAACCAGTGGGAGGCTATGCAGCCCAGAGTAATGCTAGCTCTTTAATTGGAGGTTACTATTATAATCCTCTATTTCTGTCCTTTTCCGAGACCCTTTTATTATCTTTCTTTTCAAGTATGTATCCAATTTCCTTTCACTTTAAAATATAGGGAGAGTAAATTGAATCTGTATTAGAAAAGGAAGAGTAACTTGGTGAGCGTCAGATTTTTGCTCTCCAGAAGACTGTCTAAGGCATTTGGGTACTTATCAAATTTTTCAGTGCATTCATTTTGATAGATAAGGGATCAGAGGAACTAGGAGTGGGCCATTCAGCCCTCAACCTCATTCTAACACCCAATTCAATCATGATTGACTGTAATCTCAATTATTTTCGTTTCTTTGCTCATTCGATACTCTTGCACAAACAAACTCTTTTTGATTTTAGTCTTGAAAAACAAATTGATCCAGACTTTACAGCCTTTATAGTATTGAAAGTCCAGAATTCTCCTGACCTCTGTGTTAAAAGAAACGACTTCCTAATTTTATTCCTAAGTAACCTAGTTATAGAATCATAAAATCATACAGCACAGAAACAGACCCTTCGGTCCAACAAGTCCATGCCAAACATAACCCCAAACTAAACTAGTCCCACCTGAAATTTCATATTCATGTACTTATTCAAATGACTTTTAAACATTGTAAATGTACTTGCATCCACCACTCCCTCTGACAGTTCATTCCACACACAAACCACTCTCTGTGTAAAAAGGATGCCCCCATGTCTTTTCTCCTCTCCTTAAAAATATAACCCTCGTCTTAAATCCCCACCTGAGGGAAAAGACATCTGTCATTCACCTTATCTATACCCCCTTTGGGGTGGCATGGTGGCTCAGTGGTTAGCACTGCTGCCTCACAGTGCCAGGGACCTAGGTTCGACTCGCAACCTAAGATGACTGTCTGTGTGGAGTTTGCTCATTCTCCCTGTTTCTGCGTGGGTTCCCTCCGGGTGCTCCGGTTTCCTCCAAAGATGGGCAGGTCAGGTGAATTGGCCATGCTAAATTGCCCATAGTGCTAGGTATATTAGTCAGAGGGAAATGGATCTGGGTGGGTTACTCTTCGGAGGGTCGGTGTGGACTTGTTGGGCCGAAGGGCCTGTTTCCCCACTGTAGGGAATCTAATCTAATCTATACCCCTTTATAAACCTTTATAAAGCCACCCCACAACCTCCTGCATTCAAATGAAAAAAAGTCCCAGCTTATGCAACTTCTCCTTATAACTCAAATCCTCCATTCCTGGCAATATCCTGGCAAGTCTTTTCTGAACCCTCTCTAGATTAATAATATTCTTCCTCTAACAAGGTGACTGGACATAGTACTCCAGAAAAGGCCTCACCAACATCCTGTACAACCTCACCATTGGGTCCCAACTCCTATATTCAAACGTCTAAGCAATGAAGGCAAGTGTGCTAAACAGCTTCTTCACTACCCTATGTGATGCAAACTTCAAAGGATTATGCACCTGGATCTCTCTCTTCTCCAACATGACCTAATCCCTACTTTTTACTGTATACGACCTGCCTTTGTTTGATTTACCAAAATGCAATACCTTGCATTTATCCAAATTAAACTCTATTTGCCCCTCCTCAACCCATTGACCCAATTAATCAAGATCTCTTTGTAATCTTAGAAACCCTTCCTTACTGTCTACTGTACCACCAATTTTGGTGTCATCCACAAACCTACTAACCATGCCTCCTATATTCTCATCTACATCATTTATGTAAATGACAAACAGAAGTGAACCCAGCACCGATCCTTGAGGAACACTGCTGGAGACAGGCCCACAGTCTGTAAATCACCACCACTCTCTGTCTCTTGTCGTTAAGCCAATTTTGTATCCAATTAATAAGCACACCCTGAATCCGATGTGACCTAATTTTACAAATTAGTCTACCATGTGAAACCCTGTTAAAGGCTTTACTAAAATTCAAGTAAACAACATCTACCGCTTGGCCCTCATCATTTTTCTTTGTTACTTACTCAAAAAACTCAATCAAGTTTGTGAGATATGATTTTCCTCACACAAAACCATGCTGACTATCCCTAATCAATCCATGCCTCTTCAAATGTGTACAAATCCTATCTTTCAGAATCATCTCCAACAACTTACCCACCACCAAAGTCAGACTCACAAGTCTCTAGTTTCTAGACTTCTCCTTACATCCCTTCTTAAACAAAGGGACAACAATATTGATTGAGACATATAAGATTATGAAAGGATTGGACACTCTGGCAGCAGGAAACATGTTTCAGCTGATGGGTGAGTGCCGAACCAGAGGACACAGCTTAAAAATATGGGGTAGACCATTTAGGACAGAGATGAGGAGAAACTTCTTCACCCAGAGAGTGGTGGCTGTGTGGAATGCTCTGCCCCAGAGGGCAGTGGAGGCCCAGTCTCTGGATTCATTGAAGAAAGAGTTGGATAGAGCTCTCAAAGATAGTGGAACCAAGGGTTATGGAGATAAGACAGGAAAACGATACTGATTAAGAATGATCAGCCATGATCATATTGAATGGCGGTGCAGGCTCGAAGGGCTGAATGGTCTACTCCTGCACCTATTGTCAAAAGAAAAATCACTCTCCAGTCATCTGGCACCTCATCCGATATTATAGATGATAAAAATATTTCTGCAAGGGGTCCCACAATTTCCTCCCTAACTTTCCACAACATCCTGGGCTACACTTGATCAGATCTCAGGGATTTAGCCACCTTTATATTTTCTAAGACTTACAACGCTTCTTCTTGTGTGACGTGAACTGTTTTCAAAACATCAATATTTATTTGCACGAGTTATTTAGCCTCCACTTTTTTCTCCACAGTGAAAATTGACATGAAATATGTATTTACTATCTCTTCCATCTTCTGGGGTTTAACACAAAGATGATCTGTTTGATTTTTAAGGAGCCCTACTCTCCCTCTAGTTGCTCTCTTACTCTTAATGTACTTGTTGAATCTCTTTGGATTATTCTTAACCTATTGGCCAAAGATATCTCATATCCCATCTTTGTATTCCTGATCTCCCTCTTAAAAATGCTCCTGCACTCTTTATACTGTTCAAGAGATTCATTTGAACCCAGTTATCTATATCTAATATACAATTTTCTTTTGTTTTTGACTAGAACCTTTATTTATTCATTCATTGTTCCCTAATCCTACCAGCCTTACTTTTCACTCTAACAGGAACATAATGACTCTGAACTCTGGTTATCACACTTTTGAAAGCCTCCCACTGAATAGATGTCCTTTTATCTGCAAAAAGTCTACACGATTGAAGTTTTGAAAGTTCTTGTCTACTCCAATTAAAAAGTTTAACTTTTATGAAAAATTTATCCTTTTCCATAACTATTTTCAAACAAATAGACTTATGATCACTCGACCCAAAGTGTTCCCCCACTACCACTTCAGTCACTTGCCCTGCCTTATTACCTGAGAGAAGGTCGGGTTTTGCTCCTTCTCTAGTAGGAACATTTACTTACTGAAAAAGAAAGTATCCTTGAACACATTTTACAAATTCTTCACCCTCCAAACTTTTAATGCTATGGTAGTTCCAGTCAATGTTTGGAAAATTAAAATCATCTACCGTTGTAACCTTAGTTGTCTCACATGTATTTGAGATCTCACAACATATTTGTTCCTCAATTTCACTCTGACTATTAGGGTGCCTGTAGTACAATGCCATCAAGGTGATTATTCATTTCTTATTTGTAATTTCAATCTGTATATTTTCACTTGACAATTTTTCAAAAGTATTTTCTCTAGTTACAGCAGTAATGTTTTCCTTAATTAAAAACCCCACTCCCTCTCCCTTTTTGCTCCTTTCTATCCTTCCAAAGATTCTGAAACTTGGAACATTGAACTGCCAGTCTTGTCAATCCTTCAGCCAAGTTTCTGTAATAGCTAAGATGTCTCAAACCCATGTACCCAAACATACCCTGAATTCATCAGCTTTCTACAACAGACCCCTTCCGTTGAAATATATGCTGTTTAATTCTTCAGAGTTACTTTGTTCTCTGACTTGCTCTTGTCTGTTTTTTCTAATTACCTTGCTCTTTTCCGATTCAGAACCATCTGCATCTGTCTTTCTGTTTACTTTGCCACTTAGGATCCCTCCACCACTCCCTCCTCTAATAGTTTATAGTCTGCCTTTAATAGAACAAATAAATCTTCTCGCTATGATATTGATCTCTTCCCGGTCCAGGTAAAACCCATCCTTTTTGAATGCCAGATGAGATTCCAATGATTCAAGAACCTGATTACATTATCTCTTCAGCCATTGATTTGTTCCCTTTATCCTTTTATTCCTTGGAGCTTGGCACTATGTGTTTACCACAGATTGCTACTCTTGTGGTTCTTTTTTTTAATCTTCTACCTAATCCCTTATATTCATTCTGTACAGCCTTAATCTTTTCCCTAACTATGTCAGTCCTACCAAAGTGTACAATAACTTTCAGCTTCTCACGCTCCCTTTTAACAATATTCTTAATCCTGGCAGGAAAGCAACATATCCTAGATTCATGCTCACTGATGCAGAGTCTTCTCTCTGTGTCCCTGACAGAACGGTCCCCTATAACAATTACTCTTTTTAATTTTGTTGAACCCACCTGACATGAGATTCATTCCTAATGTCCAGGATCTGACTGCCTCTTCGATTTTTCTCTGAGCGACAATCCTTTTCTACAGTACCCAAAACTGAGCTTCTCCTTAAGAGAGAAATAGCCACAAGAGACTTCTGAACTACTTAGGTTTTTGGACAGTCACCCATCTGACTGATCGTGCTCTGTAATCTCTTCTCTAAATCTACAGCTATCTAACTCTGCGTCTTTTGTATACCCTCAATGATATAATCCTAAAGGTTTCATTAACACCTTATATGTAAAATAAACTACTTCTCCTTACCCGAAGAATAATATTAAGCATTGAAAAGAAAATCAAGCATATAAATCTTAAATAAAATCATCTTGAAATATATTTCCTTTCTGAGAGTTAGGATTGGTGAGCTGCTCAATTTCCATTGGTGCAGAGACAACCCCTCTTCTTCACCCACCCCTGGTGAAGTCGCCAGTCAGAGTTCCTCCTGGTTCCCTGAGCATCATTCTGCTAAGATTAAGGGAACTATCTCAAGAGTTATCATGACTGATGTCTAACCCTGTAGAGATCTCTTCCACTAATTCTGATTCACATAATTAAACATGTACGGCTTACAATGTCATTTGCAGATATAAATTAATAGTGATATAAGCTACTAATTTAGTGGTCTTAAAACTATGTAAGGCAAAAACTGCATCATTTAGCATTTATTGAAGATCCACTAAATAAAATATCGTTACTCTCTTCATTATTCAGTCCTTTATTACAGATGTTGCCAGACCAATATCACCACGTAAATAACTAAAATAAATGATACTCAGAAATAAATCCATTGGTCTTAGCCTCCTGTTTATTTTTATATTAGAGTGACGACTTGCACCAGTTACTTGGTTTAAAATATAGCGTAGATTGAAATCTTAAATTAATTTATTATTAGTACTTTTTGAATCAAGTGTATCTTTTAATGTAATCATTTTGGTTATTTTCAGCAATCTCATTATGGGTTAGCCTAACTACATTGCATCAGGTACTAGATCTTAGTGAAGGATAATTAAGCCTTTTAGTTGGATGACTCACAGTTAGAGTTCTATTTAGTCATAAAATGCTGGGGAATTTGCAAACAATTATCTACAACTACTTCAGACATGACTTAGCATGGTCTTGATAACGCCAGCCCAGCTTATCTGACTAGAAGTTGTTCTTATTAGCTGTGTTTACTTCACCATGCACCACTTCACTGTGATTCAGTTCTGCACCTGCTTGTATATGCCCTAAATTGGATTTGTGCCAAGGTAAATATACTAAGAGCTTTACAAGTAAAATAACTTCAGCATTTGAAGCAAGCTGGAAAAGCAGCTGACCCTTCTTAAAAATTCAGAAAATTATTTTAATCTTTTATACCTGCACCAAAAAGTATAGAACTTTAGTTTGGTCATGTTTGGAATATTGTGTACAGTTCTGGCCACCATACTCCCAAAGGATGTGAAGGCTTTAGAGAGGGTACAGAAAGAGTTTACCAGGAGCTGGCCTGCTATGGAGGGTATTCACTGTGAGGAGGGATTGAACAAACTTGGTTTGTTTTCACTTGAACAACAAAGGATGACGGACAAACTGATAGAAGTTTACAAAATTATGAGAGGCAGGGATAGAATGATAGTTGGAGTCTTTTTCCCAGGTTAGAAATGTCATTACTAGGAGACACAGGTTTAATGTAAGGGAGGGAAGGTTAAAGGAGATGTATGAGGCAGGTTTTTTACATGGAGGATGCTAAGTGTCTGGAATGTACTGCCAGCGAAGTGGTGGAAGCAGATACAATAGCAATATTTAAGAGGTATCTTTATAGATATATGAATAGGCAGGAAACAGAGGGAAAAACAATGACTGCAGATGCTGGAAACCAGACTCTGGATTAGTGGTGCTGGAAGAGCACAGCAGTTCAGGCAGCATCCAAGGAGCAGCGAAATCGGCAAAAGCCCTCCATCAGGAATAAAGGCAGTGAGCCTGAAGCGTGGAGAGATAAGCTAGAGGAGGATGGGGGTGTGGAGAAAGTAGCATAGAGTACAATAGGTGAGTGGGGGAGGGGATGAAGGTGATAGGTCAGGGAGGAGAGGGTGGAGTGGATAGGTAGAATAGGAGATAGACAGGTAGGACAAGTCCGGACAAGTCATGGGGAAGTTTGGAACTAGGGTGAGGTGGGGGAAGGGGAAATGAGGAAGCTGTTGAAGTCCACATTGATGCCCTGGGGTTGAAGTGTTCCGAGGCGGAAGATGAGGCGTTCTTCCTCCAGGCGTCTGGTGGTGAGGGAACGGCAGTGAATTAGGCCCAGGACCTCCGTGTTCTCGGCAGAGTGGGAGGGGGAGTTGAAATGTTGGGCCACGGGACGGTGTGGTTGATTGGTGCGGGTGTGACGGAGATGTTCCCTAAAGCTCTGCTAGGAGGTGCCCAGTCTCCCCAATGTAGAGGAGACCATATCGGCAGCAACGGATACAAAAAATGATATTGGTGGAGTTCCTCCGCCTCCACCGTATCTGCTCCCAGGAGGACCAGTTCCACCACAGAACACACCAGGTGGCCTCCTTCTTTAGAGACCGCAATTTCTCTTCCCACGTAGTTAAACATGCCCTCCAACGCATCTCGTCCACATCCCGCACCTCCGCCCTCAGACCCCACCCCTCTAACCGTAACAAGGACAGAACGCCCCTGGTGCTTACCTTCCACCCTACCAACCTTCCCATAAACCAAATCATCCGCCGACATTTCCACCACCACCAGGGATATATTTCCTTCCCCACCCCTCTCTGCCTTCCGCAAAGACTGTTCCCTCCGTGACTACCTGGTCAGATCCACGCCTCCCTACAACCCACCCTCCCATCCTGGTACCTTCCCCTGCCATCACAGGAACTGTAAAACCTGCGCCCACACTTCCTCCCTCACCTCTATCCAAGGCCCTAAAGGAGCCTTCCTAAAGTTTTACTTGCACATCCACTAATATCATTTATTGTATCCGTTGCTCCTGATGCGGTCTCTACATTGGGGAGACTGGGCACCTCCTAGCAGAGCGCTTTAGGGAACATCTCTGGGATACCCGCACCAATCAACCACACCGCCCCGTGGCCCAACATTTCAACTCCCCCTCCCACTCTGCCGAGGACACGGAGGTCCTGGGCCTCCTTCACCGCCGCTCCCTCACCATCAGATGTCTGGAGGAAGAACGCCTCATCTTCCGCCTCAGAACACTTCAACCCCAGGGCATCAATGTGGACTTCAACAGTTTCCTTATTTCCCCTTCCCCCACCTCACCCTAGTTCCAAACTTCCAGCTCAGCACTGTCCCCCTGACTTGTCTGGACTTGTCCTACCTGCCTATCTCCTTTTCCACCTATCCACTCCACCCTCTCCTACCTGACCTATCACCTTCATCCCCTCCCCCACTCACCTATTGTACTCTATGCTACTTTCTCCCCACCCCCACCCTCCTCTAGCTTATCTCTCCATGCTTCAGGCTCACTGCCTTTATTCCTGATGAAGGGCTTTTGCCCGAAACGTCGATTTCGCTGCTCCTTGGCTACTGCCTGAACTGCTGTGCTTTTCCAGCACCACTAATCAGGAAACAGAGGGATACAGAAAGCATAGAGGCAAAAGGTTTTTAAATTTAGACAGGCATCATGAGTCAGTGCAGTCCTGGTGGGCCGAAAAGCCTGTTCCTGTGCTGTAGTGTTCCTTCTTAAAAACATTAGGATTGTGGCCTGTCCTCACTTATCTACAAGGACATCACAAGCATGCTGGTTGCTTTATTACAGATTTGAAGGAAGTACCAAGAATACCAATGATGACATAATGTTTAGAGCTGAAAATGTGTTGCTGGAAAACCAAAGCCAACAAGTACAGAACCAAGAGAAATTCTTGCAGCCATTGCTGGTAATAAGAGGGGTGAATTTCCTGCCTTTCTGCGATATCTTCTGTTAGTTGTTAGGTAGCATCGATGCCAACATATTCCAAGAGAACTTTATGAGCGATAGTGCACTGCCAAACAAGATAGTTGCTAAATGACCTTTCTTGGACAGATTACTGTCCTATTTTTGTGAGTGTCACAAAGATTATTCATCTTCTTGTACAGCCTAAAGGCCCAAAATATATCTAGAATAACAAACACAATAAAGGAACTCAAGCAAACAGCACATTAAGCGTCATTATGAAAAGGAACATTTTACAAATGGAACTGAGCGAATTTGGAGAATGTGAATGGAGAAAACTGATATGGGCAGGAAAACTACTTTGACCATGGCTCCCAATTTTTTTTTTAGGAAGGAAATCTGCCATCCTTACCTGGTAAATTCACAATATGGTCACTCTTACCTAATCTCAAGGGAAATTTGGGATGGGTCATAAATGCTTGCTTTGCCAGCAATGCCCACATCCCAAGGAAGAATAAACACAAGGCACCAGACTCATCCAACAGAGCTACTGGATACAAATTAGTTACCATCACATCAACTGAGATCAGTTCACTCAATTAGGCTGGGAGTTGGATCAGTACTCAGCACTAATAATAAAAGCTCTTTTGCAAGTTATTGATAATCACTCTCCCTTCCAAGATAAACACTTGCTTGTCTTATCATATTGAGTATACTTCAATCACAAAGGTACACGATCATTGGTTCTTACCATATGTACTCAAATAATAGTCAAATTTTTTTGACTACATTTTAAGGTTAAACTTGTGGAGTTGACTATTACATGGGTACTACTTCTGAGTGGCTAAAATTCAGGTCTGTCAAAATTCATACTGTGTCATCAGCAGAAGCCCAACTGTTCTCTAAATGAATAAAGATAAAAGGCACAATGAATTACAGGAATTGTGAAAGTCCGGAGCAGAGCAGAACAACTGGCAGACTGACTCATAAATGTTGATCTGTTATCTGTGAAGAACTTGGGTCGACTTTTACATAAGAAATATGGAAAATTCCAGATTTTTGGTCTTCACAACCACTGGACAGCTCAAAGGACTTTACAGTTAATGAAGTGTCTTTTGAATTGTAGTCGCTGCTGTGATGTAGGAAACACAACATCTAATACGTGCCCCAATCACCCACCAGCAGCAAGCTGTTCATGTCCAGATAGTCTTTTTTTTTGCAAAATTTATTAAGGGCTAAATATTGGTTAACACGATAGGGATAACTCACTCCCATGTTCATTTTTAAAATAGTGTGATAGGATCAATATTAAGGTGGATTGTGTTCAGTATAGAATCATAGAGTCATAGAGATGTACAGCATGGAATCAGACCCTTCGGTCCAATCCATCCATTTTGACCAGATATCCCAACCCAATCTAGTCCCACCTGCCAGCACCCAGCCCACATCCCTCAAAACCTTTCCTATTCATATACCCATCCAAATGCCTTTTAAGTGTTGCAATTGTACCAGCCTCCATCACTTCCTCTGGCAGCTCATTCCATTCACGTACTACCCTATGCATGGAAAAAGTTGCCTCTTAGGTTGCTTTTATATCTTTCCCCTCTCACCCTAAACCTATGCCCTCTATTTCCCTCCCCCACCTCAGGGAAAAGACTTTGTCTATTTATGATATCCATGCCCCTCATGATTTTGTAAACCTCTATGAGGTCACCCCTCAACCTCTGACGGGTTCAGGGAAAACAGCCCCAGCCTGTTCAGCCTCACCCTATAGCTCAAATCCTCCAACTCTGGCAACATGCTTGTTCTGTAGTAACAAACATATTTCTACATTTCTATTATTTTCTAATTTTTTTTGTTAAATTCTATTATGTCTTGTAGTCAGTGGCAAAGCTGGCATTTGTTGATAATCCCTGATTACCCCTGAGTGGTTTGCTAGGTAAATTCAAAGGACAGTTGTGAATCAAACACAATGTTTCCTGTCTGGAGTCACATGTAGGCCAGATCATAGGAACATAGAAAAAGGACTAGGCCATTCATAAATTGAACCCATAACCGTAGAGTATCAGTCTAGGCCTCTGGGTGATTTATCTATAGATATTACCATGATTTTACTATTTCCCTCATTTGTAAATGGTACCCAAACATTTTTTGACTGCAGTGTAGCCCTTATGTTCCAAATGAATGTTGATAAATGGAAAAGATTGAAGCAAAAGCTGGCAAATGGGACTAGATTAATTTCGGATATCTGGTCAGCATAGACGCGTTGGACCAAAGGGTCTGTTTCCATGCCGTATATCTCAATGACTCTATTTGAATTTAGGAATGATTCATGTCAAAAGTCTTCGCACTACATTAATTATATGCAAAATTGGAATCTAAACTCTTTCAATTTGTCATTTTGAACTGCCAGAAAGAATGGATATCAATAATTGCTAGCACAGATTTTGACACAAGACTTTGAACAGTGAGGGCAAATGCTTATACTCAAGCTGAGGTAATTACAACACAAGATTTATCTTCGCAGGAGAGTTCTGGCAGCTCCTGTGATCTGGCAGGAGGCAGTGTTATTGCTTCACTCCTGTGTATCCTCTCACTAACATCAATAATCAACATGACTTTTATCAACATCCTTATGTAGCTAATGTCATGAACTTTTCCAACAGCAGTTCACCTCTATTTCTTAATCATAGCCCTAATGTTTCACTCTACTTTGGCCAATATGTTAAATCCACTGCTCTAATCTTTCTCTATTTCTCCTTCTCTCTGTACTCTCCTTGATGCTTTTGTTTCATTATCAAGAAAGTCATACTAGAAATTGGCATGTATTTACTCTTCAAGACTCTGAAAGGGGCAAGTTAGCATAAAGACCTCCAGAGAAGTCAACAATTCACCTTTCCAAGGCACCTTTAACAGACAAAAATGCCCTGTGGCACTCACTTAAAACATAAGCAGTGAACAATCAATGATAAATTAATAGAAGGATGATATCAGGAAATGACAGCCTGCACACTGCCACTATGAGGGGTAATGGAACTGATAGCCCAGGAATGGATGTAGTGAAGCTCACAATCCAATGGACAAAGATTGTAAATCCACAAATCAATGCAGAGGAGGAATGATGCCCACAGAATATCGGTAGGGATGTGAAAAACCCAAGTGGGGAGAGTTCATTGAACCCAATGTTACAAAGCATCATGGAGGAATCAGTGGTCAGAAGAAACAGGTAAACAAGAGGCAATCAGTATTTCTCCCTCTTCATAGTCTTAAATGTTGGTCACTTATCCTGAGATTGTGCACCAATGCACAGCAATTGGTTGAAGGACTGGAAGCAAAGGAAGGCACCATTCTCACTGAGGATTTATCAGTAAGAGTGGACTTTCACTCAGAGCAGCAGTGCCACAGAATGTGTGCCCCTTTGGATGAGGACCTTTGGCTAAAGGAACAGGTGGATATCATTGTGTTTGGTGACTGACGTCCTGAATATACTTATGGCTCTTTTCAGTCTTGACACTCAACATGGGTTAAATTTCCCCATTGGAGAAACATGACCACATAATGCGGGGGACAGGTATTCTGTGTTGTGAGCACATCATGGGTATGGTGGGCTTTTCATGGATGGGACAAAGGGTCCTAGAGGGCTGTGAGCTTCACCTCAATATCACAATTCCCTCAGAGACAGAGTGTGGTACAGTATATCCATGTGGCCATTAAGATACCATCAGTATTTTGGGCTCATTTATGACCAGGGAGGGCTTCAACTTCCTCAACTTGTTTGTGACTATTGCGATAGATTAAATCAAGTTTTGCAAAGTTTCCTGGCTGCCATTTGTACATCTGGTGTCAGTTTCATTCTGTATGGGTGGCTAGCTCTCAGTGACAGGGAAGACATGGCTCACACCACCATCGAGAGGCACAGGAACATTACAATTACTGCCATGTCTCCACCAGTGAGCAGGTATTGGGCTGCCTGAAGATACATGTCCACCATCTTGATTAGGGGTTGAGTGTGTGCCTTCCACCATTATAAGAGTTTCACACATTTGTAGGGATGGTCCAGAATGGAGAGCAACTGGAGCCATGTGCTGGGGTTGGGCATTCAGAGGAGCAGGAAGATGCTCAACCAGACCAGCCACATCACATTAAGGTCAGGGGATGCAGCTGTGTGGCAAGGTAATCCAGGATTACCTCTTCCATGTAAGAATCACCCAATATTCACACTCTTCCTAAACCCCCTTCCCCTCTACTTCAGCTCCAACAACAAGAACAACTCATGGACCCATTTGTCACTAAAGACCAAGACCATTCTGTCCGCTGCCTGTTATATTCCTCCCTTCCACTGGTCCACTAGACTAAACATTCCCTGAAGGATCCACCCCTACTCTAGCACTGAAATTGGTCTTTCCTCCGTCTGTCTCACATCTCCCCTCACACTGTCTCTGAGTCCATCTTGTTCATGAAGAAAGTGAGGACTGCAGATGCTGGAGATCAGAGCTGAAAATGTGTTGCTGGAAAAGCGCAGCAGGTCAGGCAGCATCCAAGGAGCAGGAGAATCGATGTTTCGGGCATGAGCCCTTCTTCAGGAATCAAGCCTACTATTCTATTCCCAATAAAATGATGATCTTCCTGCTTTCCCTCCTGATCTTCATGTAAATTGACATTTTTAATGAGCATGTCTTTTCAGGTGTGGCCTGTCTCTCTTTTAAAGCTGCTTCCCTCACCCTGTCCTGAAAAAAATTACCCTTGACCTCACTGTCCTGTCATGCTACTGTCTCATCTCCAACCTCCCTTTCCTCTCCAAAGTACTTGGCTTATTAGAGTAGAGGCAGCCTTGGTTGTGGGGGGTCGAATGCAACATGTCAGAGGGTCTGGAAAGGCAAGGAGCAGTTGATGGCCATGGGATAGTTTGTGAATGAGCAACTCATATCTGCAGTGGCTGCTATATTACAACTAAAAAGTGGGGGAAGGGGAGTGTGCCCGTACTTCCATGTTTGCTGTGTATTGTAACTACAGCTGAACTATCAATTCCCCTGAAGCATTAAGACCACTTTGCTGCTCATGAATCTTATTGTTGGTTGGCCTATGGAGGTGCCCAGAATATTCCAGAATTCTGACAAACCTGTTAGAATCTTTTGATGAGTTAACAAGCAAGTTAGACAAGGAAGAGCCAGTGGACGTGATCTAGTTGGATTGCCAGAAGGCTCTTGACAAGGTGCTGCCAAATAATGTAAGTGCCCATGGTGTTAGAGCCAAGGTACTGGCATAGGTTGAGGATTGGTTGACTGGCAGAAAGCAGAGAGTAGGGATAAAGTGGTCTTTTTCAGGATGACTGGTGGAGTTCTGCAAGTGTCAGTGTTGGGACCACAGCGATTCACATTACATATTAATGATCTGGATGAAGGAACTGAGGGCATTTTTGTTAAGTTTGCAGATGACACCAAGATAGGTGAAGGGGCAGGTCGTGTTGAGGAAGGGGGGAGACTGCATAAGGACTTGGAAAGGCTAGGAGAGTGGGCAAAGAAGTGACAGATGGAATTCAATGTGGGAAAATATGAGGTTATGCACTTTGGTAAGAAAAATAGAGAATCATAGAATCCCTACAATGAAGATAAGAGCCATTCAGCCCACATAGTATGCACTGGGCCTCCAAATTGCATCCCATCCAAGCCCGTAACCCTGAATTTACCGTGGCTAATCCACATAACCTACACATTACTGGACACTACAGGACAATTTACCTTGGCCAATCCACCTAACCTGTACATCTTAGGACTGTGGGAAGAAACCGGAGCACCCAACGGAAATGATTACAGGTATAGGAAGAATGTGCAAACTCCACACAGACACCCAAGGGTATAATTGATCCCAGATCCCTGGTGCTGTGAGGTAGCAGAGCTAACCACTGAGCCACCGTGCCATCCTGTAAGCATAGACTAGTCTCTAAATGGGAGAGGCTTCAGTAATGAAAGGGCTGTCGTACAAGGAGCGGTTGAATAGCTTGGGTTGAATAGTTGGAGTTCAGCAGAATGATAAGTGTTCTGATTGAGGTATATTGAGAGATTGATACGGCAGATGTTGAACAGATGTTCCCCTTTGTAGTACAGTCTCAAACGAGAGGTCGTAGGTATAGAGTGAGAGGGGGTAAGTTCAAAACGGAGATGAGGAGAAACTATTTCTCTCAGAGGGTTGTGAATCCTGAACTCCCTGCCCCAGAGTGCAGCAGAGGCAGAATCAATAGATTGAAGAAAGAAATAAATGTGTTTCTGATGAAAAGCAGGATAAAGGGCTCTGGGGAGTAGGCAGGAAAGTGGAGGTGAGACCAGGATAAGATCAGCCATAATCATGCTAAATGGCAGAGCAGGCTCCAAGGGCTGAATTTCTTACTCCTGCTTCTAATTCTATATCCCTATGTAAATCTGAAGCAGAAAGGGCCTTGGGAGTCCTAGTTCAGGATTCTGTAAAGATTAGCATGTAGTTAGCAGTTAGGAAGGCAAATACAATATTGGCATTCACTTCAAGATGGCTAGAATACAAGAGCAGAAATGTATTGCTCAAGCTGTATAAATCTGTGGTCATACCATATTTGGAATACTGCAAGCAGTTTTGGACCCTATATCTAAGGAAGAACATGTCAATTTTGGAGGGGGTTCAGAGGATGTTTACAAGAATGATCCCAAAGATGAAGGGCTTGTCGTATGCAGAGAGGTTGAGGACTCTGCGGTCTTTAATCAATAGAGTTTAGAACGATGAGGGAGAGACCTGACTGAAACATACGGAATACTGAAAGTACTGGATAGAATGGGAATGGAGATGATATTTCCACTAATAGAAGAGACTAGCGCCCGAGGGCACAGCCTCAGAGTGAAGGGAAGGCCCTTTAGAACTGAGGAATTCCTGCCGCCAGAGGGTGGTTAATCTGTGGAACCCATTGCCATAGAAGGCTGTGGAGACCAAGTCATTGAATGTACGTAAGATAGAGATAGGTTTTTGATTGGTAAGATTATCAAGGAGAACATAGGAGAATGGGGTTGAGAAAGATATGAGCCATGATTGAATGGTGCAGCAGATGGGCTGAATGGTCTAATTCTGCTCCTACACCATATGGTCTTATGGTTAGCCAATATGAGCATGTCAGTGCAGTGGAATTCCAGTCTGAAACACCAAGGAATGGGAGGATATTAACTTGCGTTTGCTATTTCCTGATCGTGATTGTCACTGTGTGACAGGCAGGTGTTTCCGGGACAGGAAAAGTAAACAGGAGCTACATGGACCAGCTGTAAGTTACAGCGTCACAGAAATGCTGCTCAGAGTGTGTATCTGAGTCACGTACAGTGGGAAGCTTCCCGCTTTGGGCCCTGCTTTGCTGGTGGCTATTAGTCAGTGTCTGAGAGATTCATGTGCACTGATCTCATGATCAGTAAGACTTCATGAAGTTACAGGAGGAACTCTGTTAGTGGACTCCCATTGTGTCTGGGAAATAAAAACACCAACCACTTTGAGAAGGCAAGAACTCATTGAGGCAATTATTGATATCAATGGTCATGCTGCCAGCAGTGAGGTTTTTCCTAGAATTGTTTTGAAAGTCCAAATACTGGCTGCAATTCTGCAGAGAGGTTATTGAGCTGGATTAATGTGGACACTTACTCCGAGCTCCAAATAGAGATATAGGTGCTGAGCCGATAAACTCAGAAGTTGGCTGCTCCACAATGGTAAATGCTGGGAGCAGCCTTAATTGGAAAGGAGTGATTTGGAGCAGGAATAAGTTAGGGCTAGGGTTATCCAGTAAAGTACTGGCTACTGCTGGAACTACAGGGAGTCCCAGAGAGTAGTGCGCTGGGACCCACATTGAGGTAAGTATAATAGTTTGGATGGGCCCAGCCAGGGGTGGGTGGAGAGGGATGGGGTCTGAATTTGATAGGGTGGGAGGATGGGAGGCATCAAGGGGAAACCTAACCTTGAGGTGGGGTGCTTCTCATGTGTATTGAGAGCACCTAAAGAGGCAAAGACTTGGAATGATATCACTATTCCTTTTATTGCATCACCAACTTCACAAACCAGGCCGGGGGGCGGAGGCTGTACGTTCAGCCCATGATTTGCTTGATGTACCTTACATCCTCTCCCACCTTTACACCATCTCTTGTTTTCACCCACATAAGCATGACTGAACTCCTTTGTTGTATTATGTTGCCATGAGGAGAACACCCTTTTCGAGTATTGTAACCTCTACAGAGCAATATGTTTGGGCAGGGTCAGTGTGAAACAGGCCATCGATTTGCTATCACCCATCATACAAGGCTGAGATTCTCTGACTGTGTGTGGTCATCAACTCAAGTCCAGCTGCCCAAACTAGTTCTGGATAGCAAGGAAGCTGTGGAGACCAGTGGATCCATATCCCCACCGTCAGGAGAGGCTGACCATCAAGACTAGGAGCAACAGATATTTATTGCAGTGGCTTTGCCTGGAAGGGGGAACGTGAGGTTTGCTCCTTTACACAATGTAGCCATGCTCATTAGCACCCATTACATGAAGCAAAGTGCACTGGTGTCTGTTGCTTACAGAGGGCTGCCAAGCACAGAATGTGTAACCAGCTGGCATCAGAAAAATGCAGCACAGATGCCCTTTCAATTTCCCTTTCAGCTTAGAGACTCTTCCTTTAAAACCATGATGCGTTTGTCACAGTTTGCTCCCTAAGCTGTTTTAAGCAAATGTGCAACAGTTGGAAAACTTTCAGGGTGCAATGGAGATTCAGTATCAGGGTTAGGGGATGGGGGGAGCAATCAGGGCACGTGGAGAGTTACAGGTGCACTACGAGAAAGTTACCACATGACTGAGCTCAGAAATTACAAATAATAATAGTATTCAAAAGTCTAAATAATAAAGCAGCTACTGGAAAACGTCATCCCATATTTCTCACTAGTGGATTATTTTAACTCTTATTTACACACCTACCGACCTACACATATTTCAGCGACATTACAGATTTTAGATGTTATACCTGCTAGTCCAGTCATTCAGCCAGCACTAGAAAAGTTGATTGAAGGGTATTAAGGAAGACTTGCATTTCTATAACTCATTTTATAACATCAGGTTATTATAAAGCAATTTAGAGGACAAGCTCTATCGAGCAGCAAGGATATACCCTTTGAACCATTGAATAATATAATGTTTAATACTATTTGGCTCATTGAATCCATGCTGGCTGTTTTTAAAAGTATTCCGGGTTCATTCCCTCCCCTGCTTTATCCCTGCATCCTGGTAATTATTTTTCCAAGTGTTTTTTCAATTTAGTATTAAAAACTGCTATTGATTCTGTTTCCTATCAGACAGCCTTCCAAATCCTAACCAAATGCTGTGTAAAACAATCTTTTCTCATTTTGCCTTATTCTTTTCTTGGTTATTGTAACTGTAGTGTCCTCATCTGTGATCAGCCCTTCAGCCACTGGACAAAATTTCTCCTAGAGTCAAACAGCATAGAAACAGACCCTTCAGTCTTCAACTTGTGTAAGCCGACCAGGTATTTTCAACTAATCTAGTCCCGTTTGCCAGCATTTGACCCATATCCCTCTAAATCTATTCATGTACCCATTCCGATGCCTTTTAAATGTACCAGCCTCCACCACTTCATCTGGCAGCTCATTCCATGTGCACTCTGCATTAAAACATTGCCCCTTAGGTCTCTTTTAAATCTGTCCCTCCTCACCTTAAACCTATACTCATAGTTCTGGATTCCCCTACCCCGGCAAAAAAAACCTTGGCTATTTACCCTATCCATGTCCCTCATGATTTAATAAACCTCTATAAGGTCACCCCTCAGCCTCTGACACTCCAGGGAAAACAGCCCCAGCCTGTTCAGCCTCTCCCTCTACCTCAAACACTTCAATCCTGGCAACTTCCTTGTAAATCTTTTCTGAACCCTTTTAATTTTAACAATATCTTTCTTATATCAGGGAAACCAGAATTGAATGCAGTGTTTCTTTATTATATCTTTATTTTATACCTTTTTAATATATATCATATGTTGATGTATCCTTTTCATTCTATCTGAATACTTTATGATTTTAAGCACTTTTGTCAAATCTCCTCTTCACTTTCTCTGCTTAAGGAGTGTTATCTATTGCAATTTCTGGAACATTTCAAGTAAATCTTTTCTGTATCTTCCCCATCTCCTTCATGTCTTTTACAGAGTGTAGTGTTCAGAACTGGACACTTCTCAGCTGAAGGCCACACTATTGTTTTTATCAACCTCCTAGCTTTTGTACTCTATGCTTCAGTTTATACAACACAGGAGTGCATTTGCTTTAGTAGCTACCTTTTTTAAACAATCTTCACTTCAGAGCTTTGCGCATGAACACCCCAGGTCTCTTTTTGCATCCTTTCAATGTGTACCATTTATTACACATGATTCTTCTACTAAAATCTACCACTTCACGCTTTTCAGGCATAACATTTTACCTTCCCTGTTTCCATCTACTCCATTAATCTGACTGTATCCCCTTGAAATCTATCACTATCTTCCTGGGTCCCAATTTTCATATCACCAACAGATCTCAATACTATGTGAGTTGCTAGTCATGATCCGATAATATTTTTGTAATGATTTTGGCTGAGGGATAAACAGTGGCCAGGGGCACCAGGCAGAATTCCTTTACTCTTCTGGAAATCATTCCATGAGCTCTTTTACGCCCATCCCTCATGACAGACAGAGCTCTGAGAGGTTGGCAGCAGAACCATGTGTCTGAAATGTGCCTCATCTACAGGGGCAACCACAAAATTAATGATCTTGAGAGTGGGAGATCCCAAAGGAACATCGATGACAGCCTGGAGCAGTGAATTAGAATAGAAAGAGTGGATATCTATACAGCTCAGGAGTACAGGTAGAAACGGAACTCCAGACCTGGCTGGAATTTAACTTGTGCAATCAATAGCTGTGAGCAATCATCCACAGATCACTTTCCACCCACTCATTATGGTTTAATAGACACATTATTCTGAAATAAAGAGGACATAAACTTCCCCCAAAGGCTTAGTGGGCAAAGGGAATGCCTTGTGTGTCACGGAGGTATGAAGACCAAGAAGATTCCAGGAATAATTGGATGGCTTTTTCAGAGACTGAACGCCACAACCGTGATGGGCTAAATGGTCTCCTTTTGTGCTGTTCAATGCTGTGATTGATTCTTATGTCCATAGGACAAAGGATCAGAAGTAGGCTATTCAGCCCATTGACCCTGCTCCACCCTTAAAAGAGATCACGACTGATCTGATCATCTTCAACTCAGCTCTCCCACCTTAACCCCATAACCCCTGATTTCCTTACTGATTGAAAATCTGTGGAACCACCGCAATGTTCTGTTTGACAAAAGAGCTATAAATGTTTGACTGGAGGATGTAGTCTGCAAGTTCTACGAAGGTAACGTGCCGTCAACATAATGTGTGATCACACTGACAAGGGACCATTCAGGTGCTCTCCATGCAGGACTGTGTTCAGGGGATCACGTGATCACAAGCAAATTCACACCAGAGAGAGAATGGTCTGTTGTCCTGTGTTGGGGAAGAGGTTCAAGCAGGTACCCAGCTTATTGCACAGTAACTTGCTCATTTATATAAGGAACTTTTCAAAGTTCTGTGATCAGAGATTTAAAAGCAAAATGGACTTGCTATCACATACTTGACTAAGTTCACTGATCTCAGCCGGGAAATTCCTATGTGCACCTGCCACCACCTCTATCCCTGTGGTAGATCAGGCTGAAGAGAGATCGGATTGATTAGGACTATCCTCACTGCAGTTTAGAACAATGAGGAGGGATCTTACAAAAATACAGTACGGATGTCCTGATCATTGCGGAGTCTAAAACCAGGGGTCACAATATAAGGGCATGGGACTGGGATGTGGAAAGATTTCTTCAACCTGAGAGTGGTGAGCCTGTTTAATTCTCTATAGAAAAAGACTAAGGCCAAACGGTTTAATGTTTTCAAGAAGGAGTTAGTTATTGTTCTTAGGGCTAAATGTATCAAAGTATAAAGGGGAAAAGTGGAAATAGGGAACTGAGTTGAATGATCAGCCATGATCATATTTAATGGTGGAGCATGCTTGATGGGCTGAATGGCCCACTGTTGCTTCTATTTTCTGTTTCGTTATGTTTATGAGCACCATCCAGGACATGAAGAATACCTCAGGAAATGCCATTCAGAAGGAGCTGGCGAATCATAATATTGAACTTGGCTATTTTGCGAAGGAGAGTATGATAAAGATCAGGTTGAAAATCTGGTGGAGAACCAAGCAGAATGTGGCTAGACTGAGAATGGAAATGAGAGAAGTGAAGAGAGTGTGCAAAGAAAAGTTTGTAATAAGTAGGGTGGCCAGACATTAGCTTTATAGTTCATCCTCTGGGACTTTAGCTGCTCAGGATACTGTAAACTTGTAGTTTACCAGCTGGTTTTACATCCAATATTTTACTCTTTGTCCACTTACCTCAGTCTGGCAATAGCAGGATCCTGTGCTTTGTCCTTTCCCTATTTGCAGAAGCCTTGCCTCAGCAAAGACACCTCATCTGGCCTCTTTTAAAACTCACTTCCTATCTCACCCCCCACCAACTCCTCTTTGACATCTCCCAACACACAACACAAGGGTGTCCGGGTTTGGTGGTCTCCAATGCTGACTATCCTATTAGTGAGTAACCGGTAAGGACCAGTTAAAGTCTTTGAGAACATGTAAACAGTAAAGGATAGTCAATACGCATGGCAGGTCTGATGTGAGACTGAATAGAAGAATTTATTGTGGCGCCACAGTGCAGGACCAAAGGCATGCACAAATCCAGCATCTTCAAGAAAAGAGACCTGGAGTTGATATTGTAACTGATATGCCTCACAGAGTCCTGCAGCACTGACAATTTACATTGCAGGTCAATTGTTGACAAAGGGCAGAATATTAAGAGGCAAAAGAGTCATCATAAATTTGAAGAGTCAACCAAAAGCCCAGAATATAAAATTACCTCAGAATCACCTCTCCCAATCACAGTAGAGTTATAGAACCATGTATTTGAAATGTGCCTCATCTGCAGGGACAACCACAAAATTAATGATCTTGAGAGTGGGAGATCTGAATCCCAAAGGAAAATCGATGACAAGCCGGAACAGTGAATTTCTTAAAAATGTTTTCTTAAGAGTCAGTTAGAATCATCACTTGAGTTAAGTGAGCATTTATATTTTAATTTACACTTTGACATGTTGCACATAAATAACATTGTAAATCAGAATGTAAACACAGAATGAAGTTTTCTAACAGAAATAAGCAAAAGCTCAAAAGGCTCCAAAACACCTTGTCGCTTTGGTCAAAGAAGAAATTTAAATTAATATAAAATGCAAACAAATTTTTAAAAAAATTAACCCCACTGTCAGCAAACTTTCCAGACAGGTTTCTGCTACATTCACCGGAACTGAGTCCACAGCAGAGTCCAGACAACACGAGATACCGTGCAACTATAGCACAGAGTTCTCGGTTAAAACTCAAAACCAAACACAACACAGAAGCATTACAGTTAAAAAGGAATAAAGTGTATCCAGTGATAAGAGTAGTGATGCTTTGGTTTGCATTAAACCAGTCAACACAAAAACAAATTAGGTCAGTTCAGTTCCTCACACCTCGCCCAAACTCGCTGGTTTACTGCTGCGAGGACTCTGGCCAGAAACTTCTTGTATGGAAAAAAGACAAGTCCGTCTTTGATTTTAATTTATGGTCTCTGATTTAGAGTTTTCTTTTGGTGGGGGGGTTTAAAAAAAACACAATTATTGCTGCTACATTACCAGTAAGCAAGAAATAACAAATCTATCCAGTTTACGTTCTGTTTGATCCCTGCAGCACTGGACACACAATGAGGTAGCTGTTGTTCAGCTTTACAATCTCATTCACAATTCAGTGAAAACAGAGATAACTGAGGAACAAGATTTGGGGATAATGATAGACAGAGATGGAGAGGTAGGGAGAAAGATGGGAAGGAGGAGGAGGAAACAGAAAGAGAGGTGGAAGGAAAGAGAAAATACGAGAGCAAGTGAGATAAAAGTTTAGAACAGGATACAAGAGTTAAAAATCTATAAAACTTCCTGCTTTGGCAATACACCATATTGCAACAGTATTATGCAAAACCATTTCAGAATGCCCCAATGTAAGTGACGGGTCTTTCTCTTTCCCCATTATGATCTTGTTAAAAGTTTTAAGAATAAAAATGCAGTTTAAAGTATCTACAAAGAATGGCAACAGATAAGATAAAAATAAAACATTTCATTATTGAATTACAATGATTAACTTGGTCATTGTAAACATTATTTTTAGGTATTGTTTAACAAAGTAAATTGTGTAATAAATTATTTGACTATTCCTGAAAAAATAATTCTCCTTAAAATGATTGTCTTTAAGGTTTTTCCTTTAATAGGCATGTCATAGTTCTGCCAAATACTTTCTTTAAGATGCCCTGAGTTGAATCGAGACATGCCCTGTCTTGAGGTGTTGATGGGGATGGGAATTGGGTTTGGGGTCAGCTCTGATGTTAAATCAGTCAAGTCTATCCTGCAGCACCTGCATATATATCTATGTACATTCAAATGCTGCAGGCACCTCATCTCGTTAGGTCAGAGAAACTTGCATCTCTCTAGTTACATGGATCGATGTGTTCAACTGTTTCTTGCTTGACTTTTACGGGCACGAGAGGTAGAGGGCTACCACGAGACATTTTCAGGACTGGAGTCTCCAAGTTCTCGTACAGGTTGCAGCCAGAGGAGAGGAGGTTGTTGCCCAGGTTCCTCTGAAAAGGGTTCTTTAGACTGGCTTCTTCCATCTCTCTCCTGAGCATGCTGAAGATCTGCTTCTCGATCGCTGATTCCATGTCATCGCTGTGCCCCAAGTCATCGAGCTTGTCCGCATTGTCACTGATGTCAAACTTGTTGATCTCCTCGTTTAGGCGGTTCAGGTCCTCCAGGGATCGCCCAGCACCCGGGGCAATAGGGCAGTTTCCTTTGAGGTGCGCCTTCAGACTGCAATGGTGAATATAGGTCTTGTGGCACTGCAGGCATTTGTGAGGACGCTCCCTTGTGTGCAGGCGTTTGTGCAGCTTGAGATGAACAAACTGTGTGAATTTTGCCGGGCACAGTTTGCACTGGTAAGGTTTCTCACCCGAGTGTAACCGTAGGTGGGTCTTCAGGTTGCTGGTGCTACTGAAACGTTTATGGCAAACCTGCACAGTGAGACAAGAAAGGAGAATTCTCAGCAGACTCATTCTCAAACTAACTTCCTGCAAATAAACCAAATTCAGTATTTATGATTAAACCTGACGATCTGGCTGCATTCAGTTTCTGGATGGTAACCTTATAAACTTGCTGCACAAGGATGACTGTTGTATTGTACACAACCATAAATAATCATGTTGTAATTGGGACAACAGCTTTATTCAGTGAGTACCAGAGATACCCTGAACAGGTATGACCAAGGTTCATGACCTAGGCATTCTTTCAAGGGATATGGGGAGGACACATTTATTGCCCATCCTGAATTGCAATTGAGCAGGTGGTGTTGAGCTATCTTCTTGAATCACTGTACTGTAAATATTGCAACAGCAACTACAGTATTGTTAGGGACGGAGTTCCAGGATTTTGACCCAGTGTCAGTGACATTGCAATTTAGGATGCCATGTCCCTAGAAGGAAACTTGATGGTGGTTCCTATACATCTGCTCCCTTTGTCCTTCCAGGTGGTAGAGGTCAGAGGTTTGAAACACTTTTTTAAATGAGTCCTGAGTTGCTGGAGTACATATTGTGTAAGATACACAGTGAGTATCTATGGTGGAGAGAATAAATGTTGAGGTTTAGGGGATGGGATGTGAATCAAGCTCTTAATGGGATCAAACTTCTTGAAACTCCATGATCTGGGCAAGTGGGATTCCATCATATTTTTGACTGGTACCTTGTGGATGGTGGACAGGATTTGGGGAGTTAAGACGTGAGTTACCCACTGCAGAAGTCACAGCCTCTGTCTGCTCTTGTGACCACAGTATTTGTTTGGCTGGTCCGAAAGATGTTGTCGGTAGTGGGGGATTCAGTGATGGTACAACAATTAAATGTCAAGGGGAGATGGTTAAATTCTAGTGGGTCGGAGATGGGTGCTGCCTGGCACTTGTGTTGCAGGACTGCCACTTGCCACTTATCAGAACAAGCCGAGATGTTATTTTGGACAGAACGTGCTTCAGCTTTTGAGGAGCTGCGGATGGCACTGAAGATTGTACAATTATTAGTGAACATCCCCATTTGTGACCTTATGATGAAGGGAAGGTCATTGATGAAGCAGTTCAAGTGGTTTGGTCCTAGGACATTACCCTGGTGTTGCAAAGATGTGCTGGGACTGAGGTGAAGTCACTGAGTAGTGTGAGGAGGATCAGTTGATGGGCAACAATTGGTCTAAGGGGTCCAGGTGTAGCAAAGAGTGAATGTCCTACTCCCCAGATTCCTACCCTTTCTGAAATGTGGGGGTCATCTTCCATTATCACACAAACTGCTGACTCTAATTACCTTGCCCAAATTCCTCATAAATTGGACT
Organism: Chiloscyllium plagiosum; assembly: GCF_037043375.1. Taxonomy (NCBI): domain Eukaryota; kingdom Metazoa; phylum Chordata; class Chondrichthyes; order Orectolobiformes; family Hemiscylliidae; genus Chiloscyllium; species Chiloscyllium plagiosum. The sequence continues at coordinate 117,573,663 of NW_028270141.1, read as the reverse complement.
TCGAGTCAGATAGGAAAGGACTGTTCACTCCTATGAAGCACAACCCCCAAAACAAAATAAATTTTAATACACAACAAAGCCACCTTTTCCCCAAGGTTGATGAATTATGAGAGATCAGTGGTTCCATTAAACCTCAGATTTTTGGCTTCATTGAAAAACTAATGCTAATTAATCTTGCTGCTTCCTCATAGACCCAACCCACTGCTACTTACTATATGTCACTAATTTCCTATTCACATCTTCATCGGGGACAAGAGACAGACTGGATCAGAGACAAAAAACCACCGAGCCCAATGATTCAATCCTGCACAGTAAAGGCCTTCAGTTTTGTTCGCTGTTTCCCTGTTAACTGCTGATGCTTCGACCTATCTTCATGAAATGATGACCTTCTGTGGGTGACTTACACACTAATTATCACTAAGAACAGAAGCACAATTGGCAGAGAGTGGGATGGCTCTTATATGCCCTTAAAACGTCACTGCCCTTATTGTCAGGAACAGCACAAATAGCAATAATCTCAGTGCATTATGAAAGTGACTGTCAATGCAACGCAACAGATTAACCATTATGGACTTTGAAAATGTGCGAAATACAACAAAGACACCATCATATCTGGCACCTCAATGATCTATCAGCAATGTGAACTAAAAATAAACTTCAGCAATTTCCTAATATTGAAATTTTTGCACTAAGCACACTGCATTAAATTAGCAGGAGTCTAGAAAGATTAGCGTTGATTTACTGCACAATAATTCTGAACATTTCAGCAGAATATTTTAGATTTTAGAAGTATTTTTAATTACATTAATAGAACCCTCTTCTTACCTGACATTCATGTGGCTTTTCTCCAGTATGAACTAAATAGTGCTTCTGTAGGTGTGCTAGCTGTGTGAAACCTTTATTGCAGGTCTGACACTTAAATGGTCTTTCCCCACTATGTACTCTCAAGTGGACCTGGAAAGAAATAATAAATTCTCTACTTACAACCCTTCTCACCATTTGATATCATATAGCACAGTGAACAGTTCAGATTTAAGAAAAGACATCTTTTGCAAGAATGTAAAATCTATTAAGGAAATCATTGAGGGAGAAATTGGTCCACACTGGAAGCAAACCAGAAGTTGAATTTTCACTGCACATAACGTCGTTTTCAAAATATTGGAAAATAAAAAAGCTGACGCTGTGAAAAATTGAATGGTGATTTTCTAAGTGCTTCCTTTATGAACAGGTGTAATTTCACCGTTAAAATTTTATTTAAAATGGTAACTATTTAAAGGCACAGGACAGTATAACTATAAATAATTACTTTTGCCACCCCTGTTTCAATGTAGGAGATGGAGCAACCAATTTATGCACAGCAAGCTCACACAAATGGCAGTGAAATAATTTCTTTTGTCAACCATTGTTGGTCAAGGGATAAATTGTCCAAGACACTGCAGCATGCCATTTTACCTCTCAGGTAGGTTTTCTCAGCAGAATAATCTTTTAAGAAATAAATACCTTGAGATTTGATAGCTGTCCAAAGGTCTTATAGCAGACATTGCACTCATACTTGATCTTCCCATTTTGCTTCTTTAGAGGATATGGAAGTGTTTTGTAACCAGTAAGACTTCGCTTTGGTTTGATGAGATTCATGGCTTCTTCACTGCTGCTACTGGTGCTGCTGACCAGGCCAGCTGAGGTAGGTTTGGGTTGCATTAAATGTTCAGAATAGGAGGCAGCCGTGCCAGCTGTCGGAGAACCGTTGCAGGGGCTTGTAGGCCTGTCTTTCAAACTGGCAGCAGAGCCAGCGATTGAAAAGGCACTATTCCTCGCTGGTATGAGAAAGTCTTTCTGCTGCTCAGGAAGCAGAAGTCTTCGGGCTCCTTCGGGATGTAACGCACTGGGAAGGACTGTCTGGTTGAATAGGTGCTGGGGCAAGCCCCCATTTCCTAAAAGACTGCTGTACAAAGGGTACATTTTGGGAAGAAGGCTGAAGCTGTTCACACCATTGATGCCACTGAGGCCCGGGAAGCTGTTCAAACCATTGCAACCAACTGGGTAATGAGGTAACAAGAACCTGGAATACTGAGTGTTTACTGGATTATAGGAATGCAAGAAGGCTGGAGGCAGATGGCCAGGAGGAGGGTAGGCTGTGAAGGAGCTCAATCCTTCTCGGTTGTAAGGTCCACTCAAGTAAGGAAAGGCCTGTTTGTGTTCCTGAGTCGAAGGTGTCAGAGAGGAAATATGGGAGTCCGGACTGCTGTGGGGAGTTGAGCTTTTCAAACTTTGGTCTGGGCTGCTTCTAGACGACGGACTGGAGGTAAGTGAAGGCTGGATCGGAGAGTGTTTGACATAACCATGCCTCTCGATCCCAAAAACAGGACTAGGTTTCAAGTAGTCATCTGCAATGTGAGGTCTGACTGGGTACACAACACGAGGGAAAAAGGTACGTTCTGGGCTGTGCTTTTTGTTGATGTCCTGCATTTCTTTTCCCGGAGCCGCCAGCGGTTGGATTGCTTGTACTTGGTTCTTTTCCTTCATCGTGTTTCCCTCACCACTTTGACTTTTGTGCATCACATTGTCACTCTTCACTCTGTCGGCCAGGTCGCTTGCATACCTTTTTTCCTTTGGTCTTTGTTCTGTAGCAGAAGCTGGGCAAGGGAGAAAAAGAACAAAAAAATCAGGAAATGAATCATTTAAAAAAGAACATTTCTCAGCATTTCGCATATGTGTTTAAATAAAAGGGAAGAGAGTAGACTATCAGAGGAATTGGACACTGAGCAGCTCTTTGATTTAACAAACTTGTTAACAGGAAGTGGTGATTCTTTTTACTGATGTTGTACAATATGATCACCAGTACACTTTCACTATCCTCGATGTCTGAGCTAAATATAAAAGTCCTGCCCTTATCATGTCCGCATGTTAAAGGTTGCCACACAATGGTTCTACCTGTGCCAAGCCAAATGCTTACTGTGTTTTTTTAAGGGGACTACTTAACAAACACTAGAAACAATTGGTGCAATCTTCCTCACTGCCAGGAGCAATCTGAATCAATGAGTTCAGATGATACCAACATACAAGAGACTGGTTTGTAAAGCATCCATTTATCCCTGAGATAATGAGCCAGATTCCTGGTAATGAGGAGGGAACCTCAGCCCTGTCTCCTCATAAATGACCTTTTCATATGCTACTTCTGTTCTGGGTGAGGTGGCCCACTGGCCCTAAGCATGTTGAATGTGGCCATTGAGTTGGGTAGAGCTGACCTATGTTGATTGAAGGCCCATCTTGGTCCTCTGGGACGCTGTTTCAGTTGTACTAAAGGCCCTCTAGCCTTTGCCATCACATCACTGATCACCCCCAGCCATTCCCCTGTTCCCTCCATTTCTCCATGTGAATTTCATGTCCCACTTGGATGTGCAGGAGCCGGTGTTGGACTGGGGGTGGACAAAGTTAAAAATCACACAACGCCAGGTTTCAGTCCAGCAGGTTTATTTGGAAGCACTAGCTTTCAGAGCGCTGCTCCTTCATCCGGTGGTTGTGAAACAGGATCATAAGACACAGAATTTATAACAAAAGATTACAGTGTCATGCAACTGAAATGATATACAGAGGAACCTCGATTACCCAAAGAACAATGGGCGGGGAGTATTTCGCTTGGTTAATCGAATTCCGGATAATCGAATGCCGGATAACATAGTTTAGCCGAGCATTGGGACCTTACGATCTTGCCGGATAATCCGATAATTGGATAATTGAATATCAGATAACCGAGGTTCCTCTATATTGAGCAAATCTAGATTGCTGTTAAGCCTTTCCTCTTTCAAATGGGTCACAGGTTTCGGTTCATTAACTAAAACCTGCAACCCATTCTAAAAGGTGAAAGTCTTAACAGCAATCTAGGTTTGTTCAACATATCATTTCAGTTGCATGACACTGTAATCTTTTGCTATAAATTCTGTGTCCTATGGTCCTGCTCCACAGCTACCTGATGAAGGAGCAGCACTCTGAAAGCTAGTGCTTCCAAATAAACCTGTTGGACTATAACCTGGTGTTGTGTAATTTTTAACTTTGTCCCTCTTGGAGTTTAGCCAAGCAGATTACTGAAGTGATCTGTAGAAACAGATGTTTTGCCATTTTTTTTCTGTTGATGCAATGAAGTGGCTAGTTGAATCAATAATACCATCATCTGTATTGGGTCAGCTAGAGAATGGAGGATGCAGGGGACATGAAAGAATCATAGTGATAATGGGAATCATATGGGAGCATGAAGAGTAATGTGGGAGCATGGTAAGATCTATGAAGCTTACCTTTCAAAAGGTACTGGCATCAAGATTATGGTTAAACATCCTCTGTGACATCATTAGTGACAAAAACTTGAATAGTTAGCCAGACTGCACATAAGTATGTATGTGGCAGTGAAGAAGGCTTTTGGTACACTGGCCTTCATCAGTCAACACTGAGTACAGTGCGTTGTACAGGACATTGGTGAGGCTGTACTTGGAGTATTGCGGTCAGTTTTGGTCACCTTGCTATCGGAAGGATGTTATTAAACTAGAAAGACTGCAGAAGAAATTTTCAAGACTGTAGCCAAAACTCAAGGGATTGAGTTATAGGGAGAGGTTGGTCAAGCTAGGACTTTTTTCTTTCGAGCGTAGGAGACTGAGGGAGGACCTTATAGAAGTGTATAAGATCACGAGAGGCATAAATAGGGTGAATGCACTCAGTCACTTTCCCAGGGTTGGGAAATCGAGGACTAGAGGGCATCGGTTTAAAGTAGAGGGGAATGAATAAAAAGGGAACCTGAGGGGCAACGTTTTTTATCCAGAGAGTGGTACACATAAGGAATGAGCTGCCATCGGAGGTGGTTGAAGCAGGTACAACTTTTAAAAGGCATTTGGACAGGTACATGGATAGGAAAGGTTTAGAGGGATATGGGCCAAGTGTAGGGAAATGGGATAGCATGAATGGATATTTTTGTCGACATGGATCAGTTTGGGCTGAAGGGCCTGTTTCCTTACTGTAGGACTCTATGACTTATGAATATGAAACATTGTTTTTAAAAGATCCTTTACTCTGATGATTACACAAGAAAAAGAAAAACCCGCATTGATATCACATTTTAAAAGTGGCCCAGAGCATTTCTAATACTCTAAAAGGTGAGCTCAGTAACAAAGTGGAAGAACAAAGATGTCCAGGGAAGCAGATATGAAGATTTTTCTATATAGAAGAGTAGGGAAATCTGTCAAAATCTTTGCTTGATGCAAAATGGCATTGAATTTAAAAAACAGGAAGGAGTAGTGAAATAAAGATGCAGAAATGCGGGAAATACACAGCAGTGCGTGTGGAGGGGGAAGCCATTTCAGATTAGTGACAATCCATCAGAGCTGTGAAAGGTTAAAAGATGCAGCATATTTCATGCAAACACAGAGGCAGGGAAGAGGGGACTGGGGGAAAAGAGCTAAAAGGGAAAATTTGAAGGCAGGAATGATAAAGTGATAATAGTGCAGGGAAAAGGAATAAGGTAATGGGAGACCGAAGATGTGTTGAAAGGAGGCAACAGCAAAATAACTACCAACAGCTGCTGTTCAAATACTGATGCAATGATTACTATGTGGAATTGTTCAACCTGATGGTGGATCCAGAAGAAACAAAGTGCCCAATTAAAATGAACACCATTTGGCATTCTTGTAACAGTGTAAAATGTCATGAACAGAGAGACAGTGTGCAACTTTGGCAGAGGATTAAAATGACAGATGACCACAAGATCAGAAACTCTCTTGTGGGCTGACCAAGACAATTACCCAAACTCCATCTGGTCTCCTCAATGTAGATAAGACCAAACTGTAAAGGCGTAGCAAAGATTCACTAATATAATACCGCAAAGAACAGATTATTAGTGCCAGTATTATGAAAGGTTGTAAACATTGGAACAGTGAAAGCTAACAGAGACCTAACAGAAACTTTGAACATTATGAGAGATTTTAACAGGATCAATAGAGAAGAATCATTTCCATTTTAGCTTCTATCAAGATATTAATTGATGACTATCACCATAAGGGTGAAAGGATGAATTAACAGATTTTTTTTGAAATGGAAGAATGATTTTGGCAAACCAAGGTGGACTTTAGGATATTTTTAAAACAACCACACTAAGTATATGAACAGGGATGAACATAAAATAAAATGAAGAAATAACGTTGGAGTAAATCAGAAGGATGGGCTTGGTAGAGTTTGTTGGATGAAACAAGATTTCCATCTTCTGTACTGGTTGTTTCTCTGACTCTACACAATGAGGTTTTCTAAAGTGCACTCACTAATCTAGACAAAAGCAGCAGGCATTTTACACAACAGACCAGCATTAGTGTGAAGGTTCCTATCGTACAAGAGTGTACGAATCTGATAATGCTGTGGAGTGCCTTAAGCCTTGCCCAATATAATGTTGTTATATGGACTTGGCTGGGAGAACAATTCTCCCTGGGTCTCTTCATTGTTCCTGTAACAATGTGCATCACATCAGTATAATCTGCACATATTTGTTATCAGTGCAGTAAACCTGGTGAGTAGTGCTATGGAGCACCCACACAACATTACCCTAATCCGATTTTGTTGATTGGGAGAACATTCCTTAGATTCCTTTAGAGCTTGTCTAATGTCTAGATGACCCACCTAAAGAGAGATAGACATAGCCTCATCCAAAAAAAGCATTTATGTAGCACTCCCCAGAACCTCTCAGAAGTGAAGAGATTAACCTAGATATATCTGGGTCTGGAGTTCTGTTGTAACTAATACCATTTCCTTTGGAGAGGGGAGTTCCTACACTGGACCAAGCTGACAGAAGCAGATCAGTACGGCCAACAAGTCTGTCTCTTTTATATAAATCAGAGCTGTTCCAGTGTTTGATAAAGCAAATATTATTGTCTTGATAAAATGAACATTCTTGAGGTCATGGGCAAGGAAAGTCTCTCTAGTCAAGTCTGTATGTCACTGCAATAAACAACTCAACCATTCAGTAAAAAGGAAGGACTGGACGAATGGTATGGGGTAGCATGGTGGCTCAGTGGTTAGCATTGCTGCCTCACAGCGCCAGTGACCTGGGTTCAATTGCAGCCTCAGGCAACTCTCTGTGCGGAGTTTGCACATTCTCTCCGTGTCTGCTAGGGTTTCGTCTGGGTTGCTCTGGTTTCCTCCCACAATCCTAAGATGTGCAGGTTAGGTGAATTGGCCGTGCTAAATTGCCCATAGTGTTCAGGGATGTGTAGGTTAGGTGCATTAGTCGGAGGTAAATATAGGATAATAGGTAGGGAAAGGGTCGGGTGGGATACTCTTTGGAGGGACAGTGTGGACTTGTTGGGCCGAAGGGCCTGCTTTCACACTGTACGGTTTCTTTGCTGGCTCCCTACACTTTAAATACTGTACTCCACAATCAACGGATATGGGGAAAGAATAGGGGACTTAAGGTCAAGCTGATTTGCTTTTGCGAAGAGCCAGCATGGACCACTGAGGGATGAATGGCTTCCTTCTATACTGTGACCATAATAGAATTCTGTGCTTCATGTACAGATATGGTCAACTCTAAGCTGTAATGTGAACTCCACTATTGCTGAAAAACTGCTGTCCAGGCCTCAGGACTCTATAGTTAATGTGCCTGCACTGAACCAAGTTTGATCAGATGAGCTTCACACATTCAGTTTTTCTTTTTGTTGGATAAATTCCTGCACCGGGAGGTAGGAAAACAAGCAGCTCATTCCCTAGGTGTTTTCTTTCCGTGTGATGTTTACAGTCCTGGCAGTCCATTTCCATCAATACCTAACCTGTCACAGTCACCTGTTTAAGTGAGGACACACGTCCCAGCTGCCATTTAACTTGACATCCCTAAGCTGTCAGACAAAGTGCTTTTGGAAGCCAGGATAAGTGTGCTTAAATTTCAGGCATAATGATGGACGACCGCTGTATTATAGCACTCAATGCCTCTCCACACTGCCAACCCTAAACAAACAGCAGTGAGTGGACAATATAGGCAAGGTGCTGATAGTAACCACTGATAGCACGATCTGGCTTCCTTGGGCCACTAGACAAAAATAAATAGAAGGTTATCGAGGAGATACCTATCTCTCAAATAGGGCTTGGCAGGCAGGAAGTTCAAGTAGTCATTGAACTTTTCTCAGTCACTGCACCGGAAAGTAAACTGTCAGTGAACCCCAGAGCGAGCCAAATGGCGGGGGAGGTGGTGGGGGGGGAGGTGTGGAGTAGGGGGAAAACAACTCATTAAAGTACGGGATCTCTTTGGCGAGATAGACTAACAGAGCAAGAGGATCACGGCATGTTTCATTTCACTGGAACTTTGTGTCAATACGGTGCAGTCTTCCTGCAACTGTCCTTAAAGGTACAGTTTTAGTTTTGAGAAATCAGGCACAAAGTAAAGCGTTACCATGACAACAGATGTGCAGAGTTAATCTGTCCAGCCATTTCCTCTTCAAATACATGCACTTGTCATTCTTTGAAAAAAAAAGAAGAAACCCACAACAAATTTGGAGAATATAGACCGACCCCTGGAGTTCATGGGCCCATCAGTTTTCAGACCACCCTACTTCGTTTTTTCACTCAGTCACTCACAGAATGTGCGCTTCACTGGCCAGGACAGCATATTATGGCCCGGGGGGGGGAGTTAAGGGGTAATCACATTGCTGTGGATCTGGAGCCACATTCAGACCAGACCAGACCAGCTAAGGATGGCAGTTTCTTTCCCTACAGGACATTAGTGAACCAGTTGGGTTTCTCTGACAATCGACCACCATCTCACCATCAGACTCTTAACTTATATCGAATTCAATTTTCTCCATGTGCCGTGGCAAGATTCAAACACAGGTCCCCAGAACATTACCTGGGTCTCTGGATTAAAGGACTAGTGATAATAGCACTAGGCCGTCAGCTGCCCAGGGGTGTAAATAACAAAGTGATGGATCAAAGGGAAGGAATATTCCTAGCAGATTCCTCCTTCACATTAATCTGTGGAACAGACATTTCTAACTGGTCAATGTAAACATTTTGCAGAATTCTTTATCTCAAACGCAGCATGCATTCAAAATCTTTGCTGTACTTTGACATCAAGATTGGTTTATGTCCCTCTCCTTGCCACTCTAACCCACTTTCCTGAATATCAGGTAACTCTCCTTTAGAGGAAATAGCTGCAGGGCAAGAGGATTGCAGTAACGCAAACAGTTAAAGTTGCAATTGTAGAAAGGATCAGTTGGTCTCAAAGGCACACGCTTGTGGGCGGGGAATGCCTCTGACACGAAAGTATGATTGTGCACACATCACACTGTACATCTTAATTCTGCTGAATCACTTTTGATACTAAATTAAGGAACAACTGGGTGGGCCACACACTCAGTTCTGAAGAACAAAATAAAAAGGCAAATATTCAAAAGTAGAGTAGCCCACAGGAGATTAGATGCCGGGGGATTACTTACTCCTGGCTTGTTTGACAAACAAGAACTGAATGGAACAGTAATAAAAGTACAAGTAACTTGTAAATAGGAACTGCTACAATCCTCTTATCTGCAGTTAAAGAATGCCTTCATGCATCTACTCCTAAGGTTGCAGGATGTGATCAACATACATTTGGCACTTCTATCCTGGAAAGAAGCAGTAAATAAAAAGTTTCCAATGTTTCATTTACAGAAAACAAAGATGTATCACCCTGCTATCTGGTTTCAGTCAACCACATCCTGAATATTCCTTATGTTGTCTAGTAAAATAGATAGAATGCTGGACATGGAGACTAATGAAGGGGGTGAAGTAGGGGTGTAGAAACATTGTACAGAGTGGAAATCAAAAATTTACTAACATCTCTCAGACATCACTTCCACAATCAGAAACTAGTCATGAAAACCCAACCTCAAACAGGGCACCAACAAGCATTTGTTTGAAAAATCTCCAAATGATTCTTTTCTTAAGAACTTTCTTGATGAGTCCCTGATGAAGAGAACGGTGATTCAGCTGCACACTGTCAGTGCACTACATTGTTTAGCAAAAGCAGAATCACAGAATCATTGCATCATCGAAGGAGGCCATTTGGCCCATCAGGTCTGCATCAACTCTTTAGGGTAATACAAAAACAAAGTCTCTTAGTGAGATTAGTCTGCAGAATAAATTCTGTGCAGACAAATTAGTTTTCAATTGATTTGCATGTGTTTATCAGCGATCAACAAATTATTGTGAAAACTATATTTTTGTGATAATGATAGTATTTAAAACAGCCATCTTAGCTCGTTTGTTCAAAAAGATGATGGTTTGTTTTTGCTTTAATGATTGATTTACAACTGTTCAATTTGACACCATTGCCAACATCAACCAAAATGGGTATGAAAACCAAAGAAATTAACTCTAAAATGTTCTAAAAATATAAATGCCACATTCCTGTTAGGTGCTGTATCAGATCAGACACAAACTATAATTTTTAAAAAAATCATTAATGGGACGAGGGCGTCGGTGTCTAGGCAACATTTATTGCTCATCCCTAATTGTTCAGAGGGCAGTTAAGAGTCAACTACATTGTTGTAGGTCTGGAATCACATGTAGGCCAGACCAGGTAAGAATGGCAGATTTCCTTCCCTAAAGGACCTTAGTGAACCAGAGGGGATTTTCCTGACAATTAGCAATGGATTTATAGATTCTTAATTCCAGAGATTTACTGAATTTAAATTCCACCATCTGCTGTGGCAGCATTTGAGCCCAAGTCTCTAGAACGTTACCTTGGTCTCTGAATTAACATTCCAGCAATAATGCCACTAGGCTATCAACTCCCCATATTTAGAGATCTACAATATAAGCAATGTGCTGCTGGATTGGAAAAACTATAATTAATCCCAATTCAAAAATTAGCAATCATAAAAAAACTTGCACCTCCTCAAAGAATGTTGCAATGAGACATATGCCAATTAAGGAGGAACTGAACTTGCTGGTACATATTATAATAGTAGGAAATGATGCATTGAACAGCTAAAAGTGATTAAATATTAAATAGAACAAACCTTCATGAAAATTAGCAATTCATGAATTGCTACTTATGATGTTCTATACTCATTCCCTGTTTGAGCTTATATATTTAGGCTTTGAAGGATAGAACATCCAAAAACATTCCCATTTATGGAATATTGTAAGGGGCTGCTCTGCAATAAAAGGTCACCAAAGCCAACTTTCATAGTTTTATCTTCCTCTAAACAATTATAACTTGTCCTTACCATCAGGCTGGTCTCCTGATCTGTGCTGCCATTTTCCCTGAAGTTCCTCCCTTCGAGGCAGGTCAATGCACTCTGGAAATGTGGAATTAAAAAAAAAATTGAGGTCAACCTTAACAGAAATAAATATTTAAGACCATAAGAAATAGAAACGGGAGTCGGCCATTTGGCCCCTCCAGCATGCTCCGCCATTCAATAAGGTCATGGCTGATCTGACATTTCTCACGACCACTTTCCTGGATTTTCCCATAATCCTTGATTCCCTACTGATCGAGTTCTCAGCTTTAAATATACACAAGTTCTCTGCCCCCACAGGTCCAAAGTCCCACCACCCTGAGAGAAGAAATTCCTCCTCATCTCAGTTTTAAATTGGTGCCCTTTTATTCTGAGATGATGCCCTCTGGTCTTAGACTCTCGCAGGAGGGGAAATAGCTCATTTGCAGCAACATGTTTCATCCAATCCCTACAAAAATTAAAGCCTAGTTTCCCTCTGTACATTGGTAATGAATAGTTTGGGGCTGATTTCTTCTGTATCTAATGTGGTTTGTCCCTGGTTGAGATGTTGCTGTTGAAGGAAGTTTGCAGAGCACCAGACAAACCACTGCCAGGCCCCTAAAACAAACCTTGTTGAAACCCCCAAAGAGATTAGCAACAATTAATGCTTCACATCAGTGTCAGAGAATGGGACTGATTGGTGCAGCGGCTTCCCCATGAAGCTCTTCCATGAGTTTGTCGTAGACTAGGAACAGAGAGACCCACAGAACACCCACCTCAGCATGTCACCAACAAAAACTTTCAAAGCAAAAATCAAAATAAAATAAAAACTGAAAGGTGTTGTGAGTTTTCAAAATTGTGCATTTGAAGAATGTCATTTCAAATATTTTTTTTTAAACTAAGTATTTTATTTATTTTTCCTTGGAATTACATTCACTCTATAACTTGCTTCACCTGGATGGAGCATGTTAGTAAGATAAGCTAAGTTCATACAGAAAGCTACACTTAAACCCTCCCACTTCTTAATCATGTTACTTTTACACTTTGATTAATTATTTCTTAAGCCAAAACATAAAAATAAGAGATATAAAATTTATTTGAATGGATGAAAAGTTCCCTTTGTACACAGTGTGTATGCGCCTAGGGAAGGATCCAGGCATCTGAAACAAACACATGACTATTTAACTATCCTTATGAAGATTCTTTGGTCCCACTGCATGTTTTACTCTCAGGATACTGTTAGAGGTTCAACATTTGCAATGTTTTCCCTGTTGATTCAGTGTCAATTGGCATTGATTTCTCTGCAGCAATGACCTGCTCAAGTTGAATCCAATCATGAGCAGAGTCTGACAAAACTCAGTGAGGGAGCTGGCAGGGCATGTTTAGAGGATTACTGACCATTATTGACCAACTGGAAACAGTAATCCACGGTAAGGACAACTACTGCCAGACCAACAGCATGCTGGTGACCAGGAGCAGAGGTCGGAAGGTTGTGAGAATTTGTGGGGCCTTCACACTTGGCAATAGACACCACTTCTTTAAAAGGGAGATGAGAAACTTGGCATTGTTTAAGAACACAAAAAAAATCCAACTGCAACAGCCACAAGTTGTTTGGTACTTTTAAAGCTCTTTCTCTGTCTCTGTCTCTCTCTCTCTCTCTCTCTCTGTCTAGTACATATGCACACACAGCTGTTAACACTTTACACCAGAAACCAATCCTATGTTTTCCAAATATGTGCTGGTCACTCAACTGAGTGTTATTCTGTGGAGTTTGGCTGATATCATGAAGGCAGCAACTCTTACCCATCTCTGGTTGCCCTGAAGACTTTAAAGGTCATTCTGGAAGCAACAAGAGGAGGCATAGAATTGTTTAAATTATCTTTATTTCCCCTGGTGCTTGTCTGCAAATTACCAGATTCTTTTTTAAAAAGAAAATTTTCACAGCTAGTCCTGATGAGTTATTACTCTGGGCTGTTGTCGCTGCCAAGTTACAACTACAACATCAATAAAACCACCTTCCTTATATGAAAATAAAGCCACTAGATCATTCAACCATATCACCTATATCAATCTCACTTCAATGTGATTATTCCAATGCTCCCTGATGGTTCACTGCCTAACATGTCCTAACTTGTATCAAATTCTTTCACCCATCACCATTCCCATCAGCTCCCTGTCTATCAATTCTATAATCCTCATCATGTTTCAACCCCTCCGGGACCTTACTCCCGCACCCTGTAATCGCCTCCGGTCCAAACGTCCTCTTGATGCTTCCTCATCTTTTCCTGTTGTGTGGCTTCATCCAACTGTTTCCACAATAAATTGACCCGTGTGCTATTCAAACCCAAACTAGCCATCTCTCACCTGACTCAACAGTAACCCTTGGTAAATGCTGCTGATATAGTGATACAATTCTGAACTCTACCTCATGGTGGGAAAAAGGCAATTCCCTTCAAATTCTCCCTGCAAGTCTGACATGTAGATCTATCCAGGAATGTCTTGTTAAGTAGGTGTGCTAGGCCTGAAATGATAGTCCATGAAGCATTCAGAATGATGCACTTACTTAGCTTAGTCATCTGAAGATCCCCAGAGGCTGGGTAGTGGAGGCGTTCTGCAAACTCACTGCTGTACCAGACCAGTAACTCTTCATTGGCTGGGATGGGCTTCACTGTGTAAAAGTAGATGTCCATTCCATTTTGACAAGCTGCCAGGCACTGCTCCTGCTTTGAATGGGCTGGATTCACGTATCGCATCCAGTTACTTTTGCTCTCATCAAACCCATCAACAAAGTGATGTAAATCACCATTGGAGTACACCTGGAATGCATTTGGAGAAAGGCAGAAATTTAGAATTATATGTACAAATTCAGAATTCTTCCAGCCCATCCCTTTTTTCAAAATATGAACTCATTTAGACAGCCCGGTGGAGCAATAGTCTTCGGTGCTAACTAATAAATAATTACAAATTAATTTCAATCTGGCCATCAGAATAATCAAGAATACCTCGAGTATTACCTTCTCCATTTTTTTACACAACTTTTATATATTTTTAGAATGCACGTTTGATGGTGTAATTTTATTTCAACATGGGAACAAGCCCTGTGCTGCTGCGAGGTCGAGTCTCATGTGTGACCAGCTTGTCAGGGCAGGTAGATGCTAACATTACAGCTCCTGTTCTGACTGTGCTTTTATGTACACACTATGTTGAGTCACCTGTAGTCCTGACGTCAAAGGGTACTCAAATTGATTCTGTGGCCTCCATTTTCCTGCCGCCCCCTCTCTGACTGCTACGGCTATGCAAATCTCTTTCAGTTTCGTTGAGAGATGTTTGCTTGTGGTGCTCAGCTCCAACAGATGATCTGGGGAGGGAACTCGCAAGGCGATCACCTGCCACAGCAGGACTAGCAGTTGTTTGGAAGCAGATCAAAGTATTGACCTTCACAGAATGCTCCTTCTCACTGCAATTACTCTGCACTTCACTCCTGCAGAGCCTGCTTGCCATCTTTTGAAATACCCATTACTTTCCTATTTATCTTGCTTATATATAAACATATCCTGCAAAATCAATGAGGCTGGATGAGTGTGGATGAGAAGGGAATAGTGGTGGGGGTGGTCTGTAGAACCACATGTGGGTTTTTTTGATATGAACCCACTTTACATCTTGCGGTGTGTTTGTTATGAGAAACTGGAGCAGCAGAAAGAGTGCAGAGAGATGTGTGAACAAGCATGTTTTCAGGTTTTTATTTGGTCTGAAGAGCTTTCTCAAACTTCCAGGAATGAATGACTCTGCTGCTTCCATTACGAGGCACTTTGTGTGTGTGTGTTTGTTTGAAATTAACTTCCGATTGAGTTTCCATTGTATCATTTACTGTACAGTTTTCAAAAATGTAACTGAGACATAGGCTCCGATGTCATCAGTGCAGCCCTGCTTCAAATCTTATTTCCATAGTGTGATGACACAGGAAAGAGAGGCAAAAAAAAGTTACATTTACATCTTATGGCTAAACCAATTCCTGGTAATTAGTAATATATTTTGCAATCTTGGCAACTGCAGTTACACTTATCACAAATTTAGAATTAAGGCCAAACCCCAAGACCCAAATGACTAAAGATTCAAAACAAGCTCATGCAGGTCTAGAAATGGTTTGAATGAAGATTGATTATGTAATAGGTTTAGTTTAGAGAATGTTATAAAAATTCATAAATAACTACCTCTTGCTAGTTTGAATAGAATAACACCTAAGCTCTGAAACAATCATTTACCAGTGTACAAGGTAAGATTACAGAAACTGGCATTAAGCTGAAGCTTTCTGCCCCGCACTCAAACTGTCTTTGGTAGTGCAAGGCAGTACTGTTTTACATATGAAAGATTATGAGTAAACTCTGCCAAATTGCGTGCTAAAAGAAAACTCCCAAACACCAACCTTATACTTTACCCCCAACTTTCTCTGGAATTAAGAAGAAATTACAACAGGGAAAAGAGGCTGAATTACTAACTGTGGCAATGTTTTCCACAATCTCAAAATGAATCTTGCAAAAACGCAATTTCTGTGTCTTTGATCTAAATAGTCTATATTTAATGCTATATCCATGTCTCTTTATTCTATACCATTCAAGCATTCAAAATTATTTCTATCTATCCTGTTGCACCTCTTCATAATTTATCATTTCAAACAGTGTCAAATTGGCCCATCATCTCCGATATACCAATAACAATAGGCCAATAGTAATAAAGGTGGCACTGGATTGCGATCAAGAAAAAGATGCATAAGCTGCCCTCAACTGCAGTCACTTCCAGCTGTTCATGGATGTGGAATAGGATGGAGAAAGAAATCCCTTTGTAGTCAGGTTATGTTTATAAATCATTAAAAGCATAAATATGGAAGCAGAAGTATGTCATTCAATATGGTCGTGACTAATCTGCTACCTCAACTCCATTCTCCTGGATTACTCCCACATCCTTTAGTTACCACAGCGAGCAAGAATCTAGAGGAGTGCATGAGCATGTGAAAGACAGAGCTGTGTGATCCTACAACCAATGAGATCAGAGCTAAGCTCAGCAGTCCTGTCACATCCAGTCAGTTATGGTGACTGTCAATTAGGCAACTAACAGGAGGAGGTAGAAGTTCAGCAAGCATCCTCATCCTCAATGACTGACATTAGTGCGAAGGCTGAAACACTTTCAACCATATTCAGCCAGAAGTGCCAATTGTTGATTCATCTCAGTCTCCTCCTATAGTCCCAACAACACAGATTCCAGTCTTTTGCCAATTTGATTCACTCCGTGCATCAAGAAGTGGCTTAATGACTGGATATTACAATGGCTGTGGGTTCTAACGACATTCCAGCAATAATACAGAAGACCTGTGTCCCAGAATTTGACACTCCCCTGTCTGTGCTGTTCCAGTACAGCTACAACACTGTCATCTTCCCAGCATTGTGGAAAATTGCCAGGAATGACTTGTCCATAAAGAAACAGGACAAATTCAACTCAGTCAATACCAGTCTACTTCCAAGTGATGGAAGGAGTCACTGACAATGCCATCAAGTGGTAGTTATACAGTAATAAACTGCTCACTGATGCTCAATTTGGGGTTTGAACAAAGCCACACATCTCCTGACCTTATTACAGCCTTAGGCAAAAGTGAGGACTGCAGATGTTGGAAATTAGAGTCTAGATTAGAGTAGTGCTGGAAAAGCACATCAGGTCAGGCAACATCTGAGGAGCAGGAAAAGCAGCAAAAGCCCCTCATCAGGAATATTATAGCCTTAGTCTGAACAAGGACAGAAGAGCTTGATCTCAAAAGGTGAGGTGAGAGTGACTGCCCTAAACATTAAGGCAGTAATTGACACATTGTACTATCAAAGAGCCCTTTAAAAACTGTAGGCGGTGAATTCATAGCCAGCATAAAGGAACACAGTGATGGTTCTTGGAGATAGTGCATGCAGTCTAACCATCTTTGATTGCTTCATCAATAACCTTCCTGCCATCATTGGATCAGAAATGGGGATGTGCAGTGATGACACCCATCTTCAGAAGGAGGCCAACCATCTCAGACCCAGAGTTCCTCAAGGCCAATCCAGTTGGAAAACAAGCCCCAAAAACCCAAAAGTCTCACTTCCACAAATTCCACCCCTCACTTCACACCATCTCCAAATACCACCTGTGACAGGGAGTGTGCAGCCAGTATTGGAATGTCTCATTGCCTCAGGACCCCACAATGCTGGATCAGAACAAAGTCATGTTTGACCCTGAGGGACAGTCTAAGAAGAAGAAGAAGATGGCTGGTCTAGTGATTTCTGGTCAGTGGCAATCCCCAGGACGTTAATAAATTGGGGGGAATTGTAATCTGTGATGGTCATTGGTTGATTATGTAGTCCAAAGGAAGATGGTTATGGATTTTAGAGCAAAATCATTTCAGCTCAAGGGTACAACTGCTGTAACTATTTGAGATAGTGCATGCAGCCTAACCATCTTCGACTGCTTCATCAATAACCTTCCCTCCATCATTGGTTCAGAAGTGGGGATGTGCAGTAATGACACCCATCTGCACATGTCTGTGTATGCGCATATACATGTGGACATGCGTATATGTGTGAATGTGTGTTGCTGATTGGAGGATAAATGACAGGCTTTGGATTGTAACAGAGAATATAGAATTATAGTGATTTTGTTGCGATTTCTGCTGCATGATTTTAATCTGTAACAAAATTGTGGCTGGATTTAATTTCTCAGCATCAAAAAATAGGAAAAGGACATTAGGAACTGCCAGCACTCAATAAATAACAGGATCTCTAAAGGTAAGTGAAAGAGGCCAGTAGCTAAAATCCCCTATCTTTCTGATGAATCTTAAAGGTTACAGAAGGATGAAAACAAATAATTATGAAATGCAGTTTTGACAAGCCTAAGGCACTGTGGAGATTATCTTGAACATAATATGCATTGGTTTCCATAGCAGAACAGCAGCATCACAATCTTTCTTTTATTGTCCCTAGACTCCTTTGTAAATGACACAAAGATTGACTAGATGGTTAATAGTGAAGCAGGAGGCCTTAGGTTACAGAATGATGTAAATGGATTGGTCAGATGGATAGATCAGTGGCAGATAGAATTTAATCCTGATAAATATGAGGTGCACTTTGGCAGAAGTAACAAGATGAAGTACTCAAAAAATGGCAGAATATGAGAAAGTTCAGACGAACAGAGGGATCTTGGGTTGCTTGACCAAAGATCCCTGAAGGCAGCAGGATAGGTTAGTACAATGGTTAATAAGGCATTACGGGGCATTTGCCTATATCAGTTTTGGCATAGCTTATAAGTGTAGGGAGGTTATGTTGGAGCTCTACAGGATTTTGGTTAGGCCACAGCTGGAGTACTGTGTGCAATTCTGGTCATTGCACTATAGGATGTGATTGCACTGGAAACACAGTCACACTGCAGGCAGAGGAGATTCACCAGAATGTTGTCTGGGATGGAGCAGTTTAGCTATGGGAGAGGCTGGATAAGTTCAGTTTGTTTTCTTTAGAGCAGAGAAAGCTGAAAGGAGGACCTGATTGAGGTGTATAAGATTACAAAAGGAATGGACAGGGTAGATAGAAAGCAAGAGCTAACCCTTGCTAGGTGAAGGGGCAATAATAAAGGGCCATAATTTTAAGGTAAAGGGCAGGAAGTTCACAGGGGATTTGATGAAATATATTTTCACCCAGAAGGTGGTGAAATTCAGAATACACTGCCTGCGGTGGGTAATTGAGGCAGGAAATGTCATAATCTTTAAAAAGTACTTGGATGAACACTTGAACCATCGTAATATTCAAGGTTAAGGGCTGGAAGGTGGGACTAGTATAGATTTAGAGTAGTATTCGCTTAGACGCAGACTCATGGGCTGAAGGGCTTCATCTGTACTATATGGATCTATGACCCTTGATGTCGAATTGGCTGTCATGCTTTCCCCGACATTTCAGGGAGAATGTCAGAGGCCTATTCAGGTGCAGCTGAGGCCAATGCAGCTGCCTCAAGAAGTGCCACTACATCTTGACCCAAAGAAGCTGCTTACAGGCTAGGAAAATGAGTAAGTACTAATGCTCCAGTCTGACAATGAAGTAGGTGCTCCAATGTACAAAGAATCACACACACCAAACAACTGAGGAGGAGCTCAACACATCCACGTTGACCTTTTTAAATCACCCTGCCCTTACTGATAATCAAGAGTGAGTGAAGAGTAAATAGAAGACAAAAACAGGATTTTACATCAACTGGTTCTAATTAGTTCTCAGTCAAAATGCGATCTTGATTTGCCTCCAAGCAAGAGCTGAATCGCTTCCTTTTCTGTAAGAAATTCCGTGTTCCAACACTGGGGCCAAGAATAGCTGAAATCAGTTCATCACTAAAAAGATTTCACCCTCAGCATTCCTAAACTCTGAGAGACAGACACTTACTCAGCTCATTTACTGCGTGTACTCCCACTGGGTACATATATGGTATTTCACAGGAACTTCATTGCTGCCCTCATACACATACAGCTACTAATGTTAAACAGGAAGTGACAAACTTTTTCAGCAGTATTCATTTAGCGAACTTAGAATTGCATCAGCAGATTTTTTTTTCCGACTTACCCTCCAAAAGTATTTTCGGTTTGCATTTTTGGGGACGGTCTCATTGGTGTAGATCTCACCCACCAGTGGTCCAAAGCGTGTCCCTTTGGGAATGTACTCTGCACTCATTACTCCCAGCACCTAGGGGACACCGTGCCATTAATCAATGAGTGAGATAACACTGTATCAAACATTTCACTGTCTGATTAACATAAACAAAAGTTTTAGTGTATTTGTCGCTGATGTTTTGTTTCTTAAATATCACATCCCAACAATGCCACATTTTTAACAACTCAGCATTCAGTTTCCCCTTCACAAATTATCCCTATGTAGATTTCATAACATATCATAGCAATATACATTTTCATTTAAAAATGCATTCCTTAAATTGTACCATTCTATAATATCTTCCTTGCATGTGAGGTTCTCCTCAATAATAATTAATTTTTAGAAGAAGGCGGGGGAGTGGTGGATGGTGTTGGGGTGGGATGGTGTAGACATGCGGCTACATATGTGGTGCAGTGGGATGAGTGCATCGAAATCTGTGGGCCACTCAAGTTCTGACATTCAAATATGTTGCAGTTTCTGAATGGAACAACCCAACAATAATGAGACTTGACCACAGTTCCACCTTCAAAATCCGTGAACCCCACTA
Source organism: Chiloscyllium plagiosum (assembly GCF_037043375.1). NCBI lineage: Eukaryota > Metazoa > Chordata > Chondrichthyes > Orectolobiformes > Hemiscylliidae > Chiloscyllium > Chiloscyllium plagiosum. Next base: position 117,553,201 of record NW_028270141.1, on the reverse strand, counting down.
CCCAGAAGCATATGGGCAACAAATACATGAGGACACCATCACCTGCAGCTAGCCCTCCAAGCCTCTCACCACTGTGACTTGGAAATAAAACACCATTAAGGAGACATGATGGCCTAGTGGTATTATTGCTGGGCTATTAATCCAGAGACCCAGATAATGTTCTGGGACCAAGGTGTGAATCCTGCCAAGGCATTTGGTGGAATTTGAATTCAATAAAAGTCTAGAATTAAGAGTGTAATGATAAACGTGAATTGATTATTGCAAAAACCCTGCTGGTTCACTAATGCCCTTTAGGGAAAGGAAACTGATCTAGCTGACATATGACTCTAGACTTACAGCAATGTGATTGACTTGTAAACAGCTCTCTGGGCAATAAATGCTGGCCTCACTGTCAATGCCCTCATCCCATTAATGAATAAAAAAAAATTCAGTCACTAGGTGAAAATCCTGGAACCCCCTCCTTCACACCAGTGTTGATGTGCCTACACTGCATGAAATGCAGAACTTGGGGAAGGCAACTCAATACCAATGACTCAGCCAGAGGCACCTATATCCCATGAACAAACATTCACCGTTTTCCTCAACAAATCAGCATGCTCTGCTCTAGTCTGCCTTGGTGTTTCTTCTTGTTTCTCACAAGCTTATTCTAGTTATTAGAAACTGCAGACCAGAAGTTGCTAAATGGACAGTCTGGAGACAGCCCAATCCTGGGTTTTTTATCAGGCATGAAGTATCCATTGACTCTGGAGCGGTGACTCTACAATACCTTTCCAGTGCACAGCCCAATGTATGGGACTGATTGACTTGCACTGCATGGACCAATATCTCATTTGGCTGGACAGTTGGCTTGTGAAGCAGTTTGATGCCAACAGCATGGGTTCAATTCCCATCACTGACTGAGGTTACCATGAAGGAATCTCCTTGTCAACCTCTCCCCTTGCCTGAGACATGGTGACCCTCAGGTAAAATCACCACCTGTCCTCTCTCTGCATTGAGAGAGCAACCCTAATGGTCTGGTAAGACTATGGTGACTTGACTTGATCAAAGCAGCACAATAAATGCACGAGCTGCTGCAAGGAAGTTACAGTCTGTTGCAGAACTTCTGGACCAGTGTAAAAAGTCCCACTGTCAGAGAAGCAAACTGACATATGTGGCTCTGTGGAGTTGAGAGTGTCCCCATTCTCAAAAGACCCAAACCATCTCCTGGTGCTCACTGCCGCAAGTGCGTGAGCAGCGCTGGTCTGTAATCTGGCATGTGGTAGGCCGCTCAGGAGAGGTCAGAATGGAAACTGCAACTCTTACAGTCAATCCGTTCCCACTTGTTTAGCCATCTGTTATGACAAGCAACTGGTCCTGATCATTTACCTCTTCTGAAGGCCGCATTGTCAAAAACACAAAGTTATGCGACCTGCAAAAACCGTGACTCTTACTGGAAGAGTTGGATGAGAGGAGATGAAATTCCACACAGATTCCACTGTGTTTATAGTTGCTGATTAGACTTAAGCAGACGGTGGGTCCACTCTGATCCCAAATTGCCAGTGTGAACGGTGGCCCATGCCGACAGCCTGAACAGTACGTCTGCATATTCAAGCCACATAGGCACCTGAAATATCACTTCTTCCCTTTACTCACCTCAACAGCATTTTACATTATCGCTGCGCACTTTCATTTCAAACTTGTGACACATCCCAGCTATTTCTTTGTGTTAAGCATTTCTTACTGAAATTAGCCAGCCAGCTGAAGTTTTACTTCCACATTGTGGGTTTTCGCCTCTACATCTGTGCATCACCATCATCGCCGTCACCATCATAACACATCCTGACCCAAGATCATACTTAAATTCAGTCCAAAAAGCTTAGTCAACCTTCCTTGTGTTGATAATGTCAATAGGACAAAAATGTTTATACTTTCCTTTTTGGAAAGTAATGTCATGAACCACAGTGACTTGTTTTAAAATGCAATGGTAGAAATGATCTTGTTTTGCTACTTGCCACAATAGTTGTGTTTTTTTTGGTAGGTGACACCTGTATAACCAAGAGATAGTTGTGAGAAAGACAGAGTCTAAAAATCACTTCAGAAACAGAGCCTGAAACCAGCTGCTGGGAGCAAGTCTTGTCGAGATAACCTGTAGTCATTTTCTGTGCAGCACACTTATGTAATCTTGCCTCTTGAAGAAATGACAAAGCAGCATTCTTGTCACACCGATGCCAAATACTGTCTGATTCTGTCGCACCGGTAACTCATTTCACAGTCTCTCTTTCTCTCTCTCTCTCTCTCTCTCTCTCTCTCTTTCCACCCCTCTGACTGCAGTTCTGACTTGCTGCAAAAAGAACTTGGAATGCTTCTGTTTTTGGTCATTCTCTAGCATGTACCGTCCCGGGGAGGAATGTGTTTCTGTGAATTTTTGTCGCTCCAGTGCCCCCAGCAGCCTTCTGGCACAACACCCAGACGGTAGGTTTCCATGAATGAATCTAACTGGTTCGTGTCAGCCAGGTTTTTGTTTTGAGAAATGACGGTGTTCACAGGCTGCTGAATGTGATCACCTCCTTTCTGACAGGGACCACTGACCAGCAATCATCTGAGGTGGGCGATCTGATTTAATTCTCACCTGCTCGATCGGGGGAAGGGCGTAGGGATGAGGAGCACCAAAGTGAATTGCAATAACTCACTATTCCCTGGTTGATATCAAATAGTTTACCATTAACCAGCATTGCACCAGGGATCTCCCCGACTCTAATGAAGCGATTATATATCAAGCTGACCAAAGACACAGTGAGTGAGCAGAATAGTTTCAATTTCCCTTGCTGATAAAATAGAACTTCTCCAAACTCATCTCCAGTTCAAATTCTATAAATGTCTTTGATGTCAGGACCAAAGGTACGGTTGCTAAATTTGCTGATGATGTGAAAGCAGCAGGGAAAGAAGTTGCGAAGAGAACATAAGGAAGCTGGAACGGGATATAGATAGGTCAAGGGATTGTGAAATTGAGAAAGTGTCCATTTTGGCAGGAAAACATAAAAACAAGCACAATACTTAAATTGTCAGAGATTGCAGAACCCTGGGATGTAAATGGATTTGGGTATCTCACATGCTAGGAACTGGAAAAGCTAATTGAATGTTCGCGTTTATTGTGAGAGGAATTGAGTACAAAAGTAAGGAAGTTATACTTCAGTTATACACACCACAATGGGCGTACAGTGTACAGTATTGATCATCTTATTTAAGGAAGGATATAAATGCATGGGAAACTGTTCACAGAATGCTGACTAGACTAATACCTGGAATGAGGGCTATATCTTATTGAGGGAAGGTTAGACTGTATCCACCAGAATTTGGAGAGTGAGAGACAACTTGATTGAAGCATAAAAGATTCTGAGGGCTCTTGACTAGGTGCACATGGAGAGGACGTTTCCTCTTTATGGAGAATCTTGAATCGGGGGGGGGGGGGGGGGGGGGGGGGGGGGGGGGAGGGCGGGGGGGGGGGGAGGGCGGGGGGGTCAGTGTTTAAAAGTACAGAGTCTTCCATTTAGGGCAGAGTTTGGGATTTGTTTTCCCAAAGAGGATTGAGAATCTTTGGAGCTTTCTTCCTCAAAAGCTGGTGGAAGCTGTCATCGAATATTTTTAAGACAGAGGTAATTAGATTCTAGGTAAGAAAGGAGGTGAGGGGCTATGAGGTATAAGCAGGAATGCAGAGTTACTGGATCAGCCTGACTTTAATCAAATGGTGAAGTGGGACCAAGGGGCTGAGTGGCCTCCTTCTGCTCCTCATTTGGATGTTCCTGCACAATCACCACTGAAGCTGCTTACTCAGTTGGTATACCCTTTGAGCCTAGAACATGTTACCCTGCCCCCTTCCTTTTTTGAAGATCAGTGCACAGCCTGACAGGCAACACTAGAAGGTGGCTGTTTAAAATCAACTGAACCAGCTTTCAACTCTACATTAGGCCAGTCCTGACAGCTGTCCCTGAAAAATCCAATCCGGCAGACCACAGTCCCAATGAATCATGGCGGGGCACGGTGGTGTCTGTCAAGTATAAACACACCGTGGATAACAGGTAGAAAGCGTTGACACTTTCATGCTTCATATCTCCTCCTGCAGAAGCCATTCCTCTTGGTGGTTTATGGTAACCCTGACCCTTCTCCCTGTGTGGAGCATCTATCTATGTCAGAGGGGTAGGTCAGTGAAGACATCCTGCCTATGTCTGTCTCGCAGACAAAAAACAGCCCAGCCAAGTCTTCATTAACTCAATTTACTTTAATTATTTACATAGGGAACAACTTCCAAGTTATTAATTAAATGTCTGCAAAGTAAATGGTGATTACAGTGTACAAGTTAGTGATATGTAGGTACATTTTCTTAAAAATTGCAGGCTGTTCAAAAGGGCTCTTTCAAATTACACTGGTGTTATTCAGAGATCAGAAGTTTCAATGCTTTTTTATTCTCTTTTTTTTTTATAAAGAGCAACCTCGCCCACGCATTTGAGAGGGGTGGGAGGAAAGAGAAGGGAAGGAGTAGAAATTCTCCCTATGACTTGGTAGAAAATGTCAGTTATAATGCCCATTTTTGTTACTGTAACATTGAGTGAAGGCACAGGCCTGGGATAAACAACTCTCTACTGGTTTCCCTTCCCCTTTAAATTTACAGGGGATTCACCTTGACCCTCATCTAGCCCTCCCCCTAGCTCTCTGAAACTGCCTCTTCTCTCCATCTCCATTTCTCCCATCCCTGATAACTCCATAGCTCACATCTCTCTAAAAAGAAGGCCAGACTGTCACAGTTAAAAGGATAAAGTGTACTTCACTGAATAGCAAATAAATTGTGTGTAAGGGAAAGAGAGAGAGAGAAAGCTTTGCAGTCTCAGGTTTGCCTCACTCACATTACTTCAGGTGCGCTGGGAAGAGGCAGTGGGTACTCTAGGTCACCCTTAGCCTGCCCACAGGCAGAGGGTCATTGAGAAGATAAGATATTTCCTTTACATAACTGCACTCCAAAGAGAGTTTACAATAGCTGCTCCATTCACTTCAAATTTTCATCCCTTTCTCTTTCTCTCAGGATCACAGTGTGGGGTGTAAAGCTCTCACATTGAAAGGATGGATTCACCTCTCTAAATGCACACAGGTGAGCTACCAAAACTTTGTCCACTAATAAACTTCGGACCAGCATAAATATAAATCCTGTTCAAGGTTCACAATGTCTATGTGATGTTGGCAGAGGGCACATGCATCGATCTCATTTTTTACTGTTTCTCAAACATATGGAAATGCATTTATAGGTCAATCAGTCCTGTTAAAACATCCTTCACAGCCCAGGAACTGCTCTAAGTAGTTCTGCTGAGAAACGATTCTATGTCTGAAGGTAACTCTATGACTGTACTCAACAGCCAAATATAAAATATCTGAGGATAAGCTAAATCAGCTAAATCCTGTTTCAAATGAAACACTTTGCATGTAACATCAAAAAAAGTGTCAAAAGTAGTAAAATGAGTTTGACTTGTACCCACAACATGCATACACCCACTTCAGCAATGACCTGTTTTGAGTGTAAACTTATGAACCTGATTTAAAAAAAGCTGGTCAGCGAGCACACCACGCTGCAGCTCTGACCCATCGCTTGCTCCGATAAATCACTACAGTTAAATGTCTCGGCTGTCTTTGCGCTTCCTGCAAGTGCTGAAAGAACTGAGGAGTACTTCAAGTAAACTGTGGGAATCAAGGATGTTGTTCAGCCTGCTATTACCAACTGGGAAATGTGCCATTAATACAGTGATCATTTCTCCCTGTGCTCCAGTACACATACAACGTTACACACATGCGTCACTCACTGCCTAAACCATAGGTACCCAACAGAACAAAAGCTGGTCATCCAACCCATTCTGCCGTAACCAGCTCTTTGCTGTATCAATCTTTAATTGATCTCCCTGCCCTGCTGTCTGCCCATAGCCATGCACTTTTCTCCACTTCCACCTTTATCTACTTTTTTTCTTTAAAATGTGCAATGCTATTGTGTCAACTAAGGCAGGGCATTCCATCCTCCTTAACTACTTCCCACCCATCGCTCTTTATGACTATTTTAAACTGATGATCCCTTGACGTTCTTATTTCCTACCAGGGGAAATAACTTCTCCTATTCACCAAAGTCCTTTGTAATAAAAAAAACTTGATTAAATCTCCTCAGCCTTCACTGTTCCTGCAGATATTGACCACCATCTCCAATTTATCCTCATACCTAGAGTATCTCATCCCTGCTTTTATCAAGACTTTTATATTCTGTTATGAACAGCAACAGATATTTATTACTCATATTTTGTTTACTGTTAAACACACACAGCATTATCCATGATTTCACATATTTGTACTGTTCTACATATGAATATACACACAGCTTTATTTTTCATCTTAACTGCAAACAATGTACGCATAGCATTATCCAATAGTACAACTGTTGATATCTTCTATTACATGCAGAGGAACATGCACACAACTCCTGACAATAGATAGAGTTATGTGCACAGAGGTTTACTGGCAGCAGACTGTTACATTCTGTACAGGCTTAGAACTTAATTTACCGAAAACCATAAGATCTACTTTCAAACATATGTGTATCCACACGGACACATACATTTGGCACTGCTACTTGACAGTTTTTTATTGTATGCAATGGAATACGCTGATGTTTCTAATCTTGCTCAATTAATTATATATAATCCCTAATATACAAGTATACATGTTTTTTATATACACATATATATGAAAAACACATTAGCTGCCTGTCATAGATTAATGAGACAAAGCACTTACTGACCACCCAGAAACTACTGGAGTGCACTGTTTAAAAAATGCATTGTGTTAACATATCAATGAATTAACACAGTGACACGTTAAATTAATGAGATATTCTAGCAGAATGGAGCTGGTACCTTTTCAAAACAATTTGGAAATGTCTCAAGTGCACTTTGGTTTCCTCAGTTTACAGTGGCATTTAAACACATTGCCATATTGCTGGATGTGCTCATGAATGTATGTGACTTCCCTGCAATTTCTGACAACACTGTCCACTGGAATACTTAATGACTATTTTCTCCTTGTTTGATTTCAAATTTAGAGTTGGACGGTTCAGGAGCAGTTGAACATGAAAATCAACAAGCACTTCGGATCAGACACTCGGAAGCATTTACTGAGTACCATTATAACAGGAAAATGCAAAACATTTGAAGAAAACTATCAGTCTTACCTCATTTGAGTGAGATGCATACTTGAATTTTAGGTTTCGGGGCAGGGATGCTTGAGCATGTGTTAGATCACTGTTCACCATGGGCTCCCAGGACTGGTCATTTACAATGTAGGTACAGTTCTCTTCAAATTCAGCCTCTGTCCACTGGGTCATGTCCACATCTTCCACATCCATTTTCATTTCCCCCCCCCCACTCCTCCTGCACGTTTGCAGGCGCTCTCTCACTCTCTTCTTGCTTCAGGCTTCAGAGGCAACAATCCAAACTACCTTGTGGGGAAGCCTATGTGTGGAAGGGGGTGGGGGGGAGGTGGAGAAGAGAAAAAAATATTTTTTTTTAATTTCGATTGTCCGCATTCTGTGGTTTCCTCTGAGACAGTGTGTGTGACTAATAGAGCAGACTGGGGCACTTTTGCCATAGCTTTAGCTGTTGAAAGTACTTGAGTAATCATCAAAGCAGTCTGTAACTAAAATGTTTGGTCGTCTCACATGCTGTAATCTAGTCTGGAACAAAGCCACTAGCGGAATATTGATGGCAAAGCTGAGAGGGTGGGTAAACTTTAAATGTGAAATAAGCGTATGTGTATCTCCCTGGCTTGAGCACTTCATCCTCTGTCTCTGTCTGTCTCTGTCTCTCTCTCTCTCTCTCTTTTTCTCTCCCTCTCTACCTCAATATTCCCCTTCCACCCACACTTTGGAAAACAAATTCACAGCCTGTATCACAGGAAGTCTTTTGCTGTGATTCCAAGTGGACCGTAGGTCATGGCCGAGTGCCGGGAGGGGTGGTGGAGAGGAGCACTGGGGGGGGGGGGGGGTGGGGGGTGGGAGTGCTGGAAAAGCTCTTCAGAAAAAGTGTCACAAACAAGCAGAGGAAAAGGAAGGAGCTGCTATCTACATCGGAGAGTTAAATATGGAACAGTGTGCGACAGCAGCGGAACCTGCTACTCTTTCCAAATGGGGAAGCTTGAACTTTCCCAGCGCAATCCAGAGGAGCAAATAACATCCGAAAAAACAACGTGACGTCTCCTCATCCTCTGGGTAGGCAGATGCTCTGTGTCCTGGCAGCATCAGCACAGCAACTAAACCTGTCTCAGTCACCATCAACAACCAAATATCACTGCCATATCAGACTTTCGACTTAAGTTTTTAAAAGTTTTTTTAACAAAGGCAACAACCTGTGATTCATAGAAAATGGGCCTGAGGCTATGGCTTCAAAATGCCAAGCAGTAAATGATGCACTCGAATGATTAGATTTAAACAGCTATTCCATTTCCTAAGATAAATTTTAAATATCCTAGGAAGCGTTTACTAAAATGTCTTGGGGGTAAAATTCCACAATGCTACAGACGTGCCAACGATCAGAAATCAAGTAATTGGCTTTTGGAGGAAAGCAGCAACATAGCTGTTTCAACTAAATAAGGAAGAGCAAGAGATGGAAATAAGGACAGAAAGAGATACAAATACAGAGAGGCAGAATGCATGAAGTGAGAGGGAGAAAGATACAAAACACAAAGAAAGTATTTTAAAAAGGGAACAGAAAGAACAACACTGGAATTAAGAGTCCAGCCAATGTTGTTATCAATTGTTTACCATTCGTACTCACTGGCACTGTCAGCTTTGTACTGGAGGATAAACACACTTGCAGAGATCAGACTGCACTGCTCCTCTGACAGGTGCCGGGCTCATGCCTCTTGCGAATACTTGATTGTTGCAGTGAAACTTTCAGTCAGTACAAACCAAAGTGACTCTTCCTTTCTCCTCCCTCTTTCAAGTTTCCTATTAATAACTTAATCTGATGATTCACTTGCCAAGAGCTTGCTGTCGAGACCTGCTGGTTGTGGGGCGGGATCTGTACCTGAACACACATCAACAGCACAGCAGCCAATAGCAAATTAACGTAAAATGCGATTCTTGAGGTGTGTTTGGAAAGGCAAGTCAAACTGAGCAGGCAGCTTTTCCAGATGTAAATAAGTCGGTGTTGCCAACCAGGTACGTGATACGTCCTTTCAACTGCGCTTTTTTGTTCCTGACTGAGAGGCACACAAAGGAACCAAAGTAAACTCCCGCAACTCCTTTTCCTACTAATCCATTTCCTGGTCTTAACTCTGTCAGTACCAGCACATACTGAACACATTTGTCTCGTAAGAATTACCAGAAATGACTTGGAAATAGGAAGACGCCTCTGAGGTTTTGCAATCGGTCCACATACAAATTAGCTTTGTAAATAGTCCTGAGTCATCCAAACATTAAACACATACACATAGCCCTGACTTAAGCTTGACTGAAAGGGGTTAACTAGAACTACAAGAAGCTGTTATAATACAAGGGAAAGCGAATGCACACGATTAAAAGACATCTAAAGTACTTAATCGCAGGAAGGCAAGACAAGGAAGGATAGCGCTGGAGAGAACTGGGGGTGGGCTGAAGGTGGAGGGGGTGGGAAGAGGAAAAGATATGGTAAGATTGCAAACCTCATCAGATAAACAGTTGAGTGCAGCAGAGATGCTCCTGTGGGACGTGAGAGGTTGAAGTGATTTTACTCACTGTCTTTAAACCCCATATCAGTCTCTTCCTCCTGTCTGCCTCAATTACTGGGCTGTAGGAAGGACGTCCTGTGATGAAGGGACACAATGCCCCATTTGTTTACTATTGGGAATGTGGAACCTGCATTCCAGCTTCTCCTTACAAAACAAACCAGACACTTCACTTCCTTCACCATCCCTGTCCTCCCAACAGCAACACTGATAACACACTTCCATATGTGGCAATAAAGATGTAGTCTGTCAGCCAGTGTTGAAACAGACTTTCTCTCTCTCTCTCTCTCTCTCCCCAGCTCCCTCACATCTCGAATGAAAATTTCAAATTATCTTCATCAATTCGCAGTTCACATGGCATTATTACTTTTGCTGATTTATACCAAGTCTGCAGTACTTTATGAATCGCTGCATGGTCACAGTAAGCTGAAGAGATCCCCCAGTAGGTCCTTTGATGGCTATCAGTGTTGTTCACCAACTGACAGATGTCACACAGACTTCAGCCTCCGAAGTGCACACGAGCTATCAGCTATCTCGAAAAGAAATCATCTGGGTGCAGGAAAGAATATTTAAAAAAAAGGTTGGGGGGTGGGGGGGGGGGAGTGGTGGAAGGAGGTGGCTATGGAGACAGAGTTGGGGGGGGGGGGGGTGTTGTTGATGACAGGACACCAGGGACTCCCTCTCCCTACTTGCATTTCTCACACATCTATACACACACGGAGCCCTGCGACATCATTCACAACATCTCTCTGCTAGTCACTTCCTGGAAATCAGGCAGTCTCTACAGTAAATGATGACTTAACATTGCCAACATTTGCTGGTATCTTCGTTTTGTTGTTGCTGGCAGCCTGATTGTGATAAAGCAGGATTCTACTTAAAAACCACACAGCGGTTACAACACTGCTCAGATGTGTGTTTTTTTTGTTCAATCCATCAAACACTGAAAGAAGTTCTCTCTCAAAAGCAGTTGCGTGGAATCTAGTTTGAAAGGGAAATTTCTTTTTAAAGAAAGCACAGAGAATGCACAAATTGTGACCACAATACGTTTGGGTATTTTTATAGAAATATAAAAGAAAGAGAACGGTAAAGCTTCCTGAGCCTGAATTCTGAAAAAGTCACCTCCTTCACTTTGAGAGGTTAACACTCATGATGAAATTTCACTAGAAATCTTTCATATATGTCAAAGAGTTTGAGTTTCAGTTTTTTTTTAAGAAACAAGAAGTAGATCAGTTCCACTCTTCTTAAAATTGAAGTGCTCAATATGTTCTTTTAACACCTAGGGAATTTCCGACAGGTTCATCCTTATTACAGTCCACAACGACTGAAAACTGCCTCCTCAAATGACGGTTCAGATTCGCATTCGGGTGGCCAGTCTTTACTTGGGAGATCAAAAGGTGAGAACAGACAATGTGTTTGACCAACAGGAAGCGGTCGGAATGGGTAGAAAATGGAAGCCTAGCATAAAACTGTCCGCCATGGGAGCACTCGCACATTTTAAAACGGAGTTCATAACATTTGCCGCAAAACCCAAGGTGACTTTAATCTGATCTTTTGACCTATGTCAGAAAACTTAGCAAATACTGAGGATCAAATTTGAGAAACATCTTGACCAGATGATAGTGTTATTCCCCGAACCGCTGGAGGAGCTAGAGAGTCACTTTACTAAAAATGATTTTGAAACACAAAGTCATGCTTTTGGGTGAGTGGGGTGCATACTGAGGTGGATGGGAAAGATAAATAAAAAGCTTCAAAAGGCATAACTGGAGCTTAAAGATTTTAATGCTTGGTTACTGCCAACAAATTAAGGACATTTTAATTGTTGACAATTCTGTGAGACATCTTGGGTCCTATTAGCATGTTAAAGGTGTGTGCGTTGAAAGAAAGAACTTACAGTTCTATTGCACCTTTTGCTGCTCCAGTTTGTTTCAAAGTGCCGCCCAGTCAATAGAATCCTTTGGAAGTGTAATCGTTCTTGTAGTATAGGTGAATAAGATCCTCCGTAAAAGCAGAGTCTATGAAAGTTACCTAGGCTGGAGTGACAGCTCTGTGTAAATCAGTTGACCCACTGTGTTGAACGTAGGTGGCCTGAATGACTTGCTTGGGGCTTGAACAGCAAAGCCATGCATATTTTTAATCAGCGATATTATGACATACGTCCTGAGCAGGTTGGACCTGAAAGCGAGTCCCCTGGTAGGGAACAGTACCACTGTACCACATGCCAGGATAGTAACTTAGCTTCTTCTCCGTCCACCAGCACAGAGGGAGAGATGTTAGCGGGCAAGGTGAGCATTGCAGCACCCCAGTGACTGTGCCTTGTTTTTTGGTCCCCGTCAGCATCTTTGTGAAGGTGTGAAGAAAAACATTGCCCACCTCGGCAACAGCATGCCAGCAGACCCAATCTGAACAGGGCTGTCTGGTTCCTGAGTGACTGCACACATGCACTCTCCTTGGAAAGCATCACTCCTGTCCTGCACCAAATGAGGTTTGAAGCTAAATCTCCCAGTTTTTTTTGTGACCTCCTTCCTATTAAATCTCTGTGTTCTGTTGCCATCTGTATGACAAGAGACAGGGAATCAGTACAGGGCTCAGACAGGGAGGGCTGACGTTGCCTATTTTAGCAGATTGGTGTTAACATTTCTTTAATCACTGAAGGAGCAAGGACGAGGCCATGAAATGATCGCCTATACATAGCAAGTTCGGTGGGGAAGGAAAAGTTCTGGGGACTGGGAGTTGTGTGATTAGATGGAGGCAACTTGCGTAGTTTGGATGGTCCAGCCGGAATGCGGGACTGAACGGCCTGACCTTAACAATTCTGCCTCTTCCACGGAAATAGCTGATATTGTGCCGGCAGTGAGTTTGAGGGGATTTGAGCGGGCTGCAAGAGTGATGAGAGCCCGTTTGACAGCAATGTCCCAGATCTGCACTGCTGCCTGCAGTACAGTGTCCGCCCTGTAGATGGTGCGGGCGAGCGGCTCCCACACACTGGGCTCAGCTATATTTCATAAAGCAGCTCACAAAAAAACAAAATCCCCAAAGAACTGCAAATGCTGGAAATCAAAAACAGAAATTGCTGGAAAGGCTCAGCAGGTCTGGCAGCATCTATGGAGAGAAGGCAGAGTTAACATTTCGGGTCTAGTGCCCCTTCTTCAGAACTGGAACATTTGTTCCCGACTGTTCTCCCAAAAACCCAAGTACACATGAGATGCCTCTACATCTTACCAGCTCTTCCCACCTGGACTTATCTATAAAGAATGGTTACTTTGGGCAGGCACTGGGCAGGCCCCACAGGAAACTCTCTCCGTGATATCGAGAACAAATGGGAAAGGCAGCCTTTTTTACAAAGCAAAAGATGATTTTTTATTTGGACCTACTGACAATGTTGAGTACACCTGGAATGGGATGTACAGGCCAGACATAGAGGAGATCTCTCTCTGCTCACCCACCAATGTATCTTAACCCCCTCCCCCCCAAACAAATCAGTACAGTACAGGTTCCCTCCACCCAGTGGGAATGTTTCACTTCTCACACTAAGTCGTCATTCCTGACACTGTTTGAGGAAAGTGTGTCAATTTGTTGTAAATTGGCATTCATACAATAGAAGACCTTTTTGAAACTGTCTTTCAAACTCCTTCAGTCGATAGAGTGGAGAGAATGGTTCAGTGATCAGCACCGCTACTTCACAATGCTAGAGACGCAGATTCAATTCCACTCTCAGCTGACTGTGGAGTTGCACATTTGCCCTGTGTCTATGCGGGTTTCCTCCAACAGTCCGAATATGTGCAGGTTAGGAAGACTGTCCATGCTATAGTGTCTAGGGATTTTCAGGTTAGGTGGATTAGCAACGGGAGTTCCACTTCAATATTGTAGGGTTTCTAAAAGCCCCTTTAATCCACAGAGTGGATAGAACCCCTGTTGTCTATAGGTCCTCAGATAAAAGGGACAGTGCAAAGCCTTTCTTTCTGGTTCCTGGGGAACAGGAGAGCAGGTCAAGGGTAAAACTTCACATATCTCCAGACATGCCTATCCCCAACCCCTCTGGAGAGACATATCCAAAGTTCTGTCAATTTAATTCAGTGCTGGGGAGTCTTCATTTTGTACCACGTCTGACCAGTGGCATGTAGGTGTGGGTTGGGCTGGGCCTGAGATTTAGGAGAACCAGAGTGGAACATATTCTCAGCCAGATCCTCACCTGCTTGAGGTTAAGATCAGCTCTGGTGGTACAGGTGCTTAGACAAGGCAGCAGGAGGAGCTGCACACATTATGTGGCCATCAAAAGGCAGCAGTATTCTAAAGGTAACTTGCAGGCTACACAGTACAAGCATGGCTTGAAGCCTCATTGTGTATTTTCATGAGCATCTATAAACAATGGGGAGATTATGGTGTCGAGTAACCAGCTCTTTCTCTCATTATAGTCAACTATACAGTTGACCACTATTATTTTGTATTTTGCATTTCCACAAATAAGTGATCGTCTCTTTGCCTGTTTAATTTCTACTTTAGACACGTGACACTCTCCTTTCTGCTTTATGATTAATTGCAATGGATAGTAAACATGAAATTATTTTATTGCAGTTCAGTGACCTATGACATGAACCCTACTTTACTCTCTACACAGATACTGCCTGACCTGCTCCAGCACATTTGTGTTTTTAATCCACAGTGTTCCCTTGGTGCCTTCCTAATAGCCCTGAATCCCAATCCTGTACATATTTGCCATCCACACACACAAGTTTCACATGGGTGACTGGATAGTAATTGGGACAAAAACTTCTTATCAGTCATTTTTAGTCAGCAAATTGCCAACTGGACCAGGGGTCTGGTCATTAAATGCACAGATTTGGCTATTATTAACATGTCAACCAAGACTCCACAAGAGCACACCTCAAAGTCAGAAAGTTGTGGGTTCAAGTTGCACTCCAGGGACTTCAGCACAAGACCTAAGTTAACACTTATGTACAACACCAGGGGAGTGTTCCACTATCAGCAGTGCCATTTTCCAGATGAAGAACTAAGCTGTGTACAGGTTTGCTGGCTCAGAATAACAACAAAGATACCATAACGGTAAATAGACAAGTTCTCCCCTGTGTCGTGACCAACAGTTACCTAAGAACCAACAGAATAAGAAAAAAAATGACTTGATGATTACCATATTGCTGGCAGTGGGCGCTCACTGTGTGCTACATAATTGCTGCTTTTTCTACATTATATCAGTAACTACATTTCAAAAATGCAAAATAGTTTTAATAATGTTTAAAGAGATTTGGGAAATATGCAATTTGTGAAAGGATCAGTATTAATATTATATTCTTTCTCTTTTATTATTAAACCACTTTATGCCATACATGTCAACTAACTCGGTGAAACTGTATAGAATCTTTGTTATATTTCTCCTGGTGCCTTTTTGACATTGATTGTTAGGAGCTGAAAAATGTGTTGCTGGAAAGGCGCAGCAGGTCAGACAGCGTCCAAGGAGCAGAGAATCGACGTTTCTGGCATAAGCCCTCCTTCAGGAATGAGGAGAGTGTGCCAAGCAGGCTAAGATAACAGGTAGGGATGAGGCACTTGGGGGATGGGCATTGGGAATGCGATAGGTGGAAGGAGGTTAAGGTGAGGGTGATAGGCCGGAGAGGGGGTGGGGGCAGAGAGGTCGGGAAGAAGATTGCAGGTCAAGAAGGCGGTGCTGAGTCTGAGGGTTGGGACTGAGATAAGGTGGGGGAAGGGGAAATGAGGAAGCTGGAGAAATCTGCATTCATCCCTTGTGGTTGGAGGGTTCCTAGGTGGAAGATGAGGCGCTCTTCCTCCAGGCGTCGTGTTGCCATGGTCTGGCGATGGAGGAGGCCAAGGACCTGCATGTCCTTGGCGGAGTGGGAGGGGGAGTTAACGTGTTCAGCCACAGGGTGGTTGGGTTGGTTGGTCCGGGTGTCCCAGAGGTGTTCTCTGAAACACTCCACAAGTAGGCGGCCTGTCTCCCCAACGTAGAGGAGGCCACATCGGGTGCAGCGGATGTAGTAAATGATGTGTGTGGAGGTGCAGGTGAATTTGTGATGGATATGGAAGGATCCCTTGGGGCCTTGGAGGGAAGTGAGGGGGGAGGTGTGGGCGCAAGTTTTGCATTTCTTGCGGTTGCAGGGGAAGGTGCCGGGAATGGAGGTTGGGTTGGTGGGGGGTGTGTGGATCTGAAGGGAGTCGCGGAGGGAGTGGTCTTTCCGGAACACTGATAGGGGAGGGGAGGGAAATATATCCTTGGTGGTCGGGTCTGTTTGGAGGTGGCGGAAATGACGAAGGATGATACGATGTATCTGGAGGTTGGTGGAGTGTTAGGTGAGGACCAGTGGGGTTCTGTCCTGGTGGCGATTGGAGGGGCGGGGATCAAGGGCGGAGGAGCGGGAAGCGGAGGAGATGCAGTGGAAAGCATTGTCAACCACCTCTGAGGGGAAATTGCGGTCTTTGAAGAAGGAGGCCATCTGTGTTGTTCAGTAGTGGAATTGGTCCTCCTGGGAGCAGATGCGGCGGAGGCGAAGGAATTGGGAATATGGGATGGCATTTTTACAGGGGGCAGGGTGGGAGAAGGTGTAGTCGAGGTAGCTGTGGGAGTCGGTCGGTTTATAGTAAATGTCCATGTTGAGTCGGTCGCCTGAGATAGAAATGGAGAGGTCTAGGAAGGGGAGGGAGGAGTCTGAGACAGTCCAGGTGAATTTGAGGTCTGAGTGGAAGGTGTTAATAAAGTGGATGAACTGTTCAACCTCCTCGTGGGAGCATGATGTAGCGCCGATACAGGCATCGATGTAGCAGAGGAAAAGGTGGGGGGTGGTGCCAGTGTAGCTGCGGAAGATGGACTGTTCCACATATCCGACCAAGAGGCAGGCATGGCTGGGGCCCATGCGGGTGCCCATGGCTACTCCTTTGGTTTGGAGGAAGTGGGGAGGATTGGAAAGAGAAGTTGTTCAGAGTGAGGACCAGTTCAGTCAGTCGAAGGAGGGTGTCAGTGGAAGGGTACTGGTTGGGTCAGCGGGAAAGGAAGAAGTGGAGGGTTTTGAGGCCTTCGTGATGGGGGATTGAGGTGTATAGGGACTGGATGTCCATGGTTAAGATAAGGCGTTGGGGGCTGGGGAAGCGAAAATCAAGGAGGAGGTGGAGGACGTGGGTGGTGTCCTGAACGTACTTAGGGTGTTCTTGGACTAAGGGGGACAGGAGATCGGCGTGGGGGTGGAGAACAGCGTGGGGGTGGAGTTAGGCATGGGGGCGGAGATCGGCGTGTGGGTGGAGTGACATCATGGTTCGTGGCGGCGGTTGCTGCAGCGGCCACATGGGTAATGACGCCCTAGCGGTTCCGGAGGTCGATGGAAGATACTGGAAACCCGACACGGTCCTGTCCCCCTTAGTCCAAGAACTCCCTACCTACGTTTGGGACACCACCCATGCCCTCCACCTCCTCCATGATTTTCACTTCCCCAGCCCCCAACGCCTTATCTTCACCATGGACATCCAGTCCCTATACACCTCCATACCCCAACACGAAGGCCTCAAAGCCCTCCGTTTCATCCTTTCCCGCTGACCCAACTAGTACCCTTCCACTGACACCCTCCTTCGACTGACTGGACTGGTCCTCACTCTGAACAACTTCTCTTTCCAATCCTCCCATTTCCTCCAAACCAAAGGAGTAGCCATGGGCACCCGCATGGGCCCCAGCTATGCCTGCCTCTTCGTTGGATATGTGGAACAGTCCATCTTCCGCAGCTACATTGGCACCACCCACCACTTTTTCCTCCGCTACATCGATGTCTGTATCGGCACTACCTCACGTTCCCATGAGGAGATTGAACAGTTCATCCACTTTATTAACACCTTCCACCCCGACCTCAAATTTACCTGGACCATCTCAGACTCCTCCCTCCCCTTCCTCGAGCTCTCCATTTCTATATCAGGCGACCGACTCAACACGGACATTTACTATAAACCGACCGACTCCCACAGCTACCTAGATTACACCTCCTCCCACCCTGTCCCCTGTAAAAACGCCATCCCATATTCCCAATCCCTTCGCCTCCGCCGCATCTGCACCCAGGAGGACCAATTCCACTACCAAAAAACCCAGATGGCCTCCTTCTTCAAAGACCGCAATTTCCCCTCAGACGTGGTTGATGATGCTCCCCACCACATCTCCTCCACTTCCCGCTCCTCCGCCCTTGAACCCTGCCCCTCCAATCGCCACCAGGACAGAACCCCACTGGTCCTCACCTACCACCCCACCAATCTCCAGATACATTGTATCATCCTTCGTCATTTCCGCCACCTCCAAACGGACCCCACCACCAAGGATATATTTCTCTCCCCTCCCCTATTAGCACTCCTCCGTGATTCCCTCGTCAGTTCCACACCCCCCACCAACCCAACCTCCATTCCCGGCACCTTCTCCTGCAACCGCAAGAAATGCAAAACTTGCGTTCACACCTCCCCCCTCAATTCCCTCCAAGGCCCCAAGGGATCCTTCCATATCCATCACAAATTCACCTGCACCTCCACACACATCATTTACTGCATCCGCTGCACCCGATGTGGCCTCCTCTACATTGGGGAGACAGGCCGCCTACTTGCGGAACATTTCAGAGAACACCTCTGGGACACCCGGACCAACCAACCCAACCACCCTGTGGCTGAACACGTTAACTCCCCCTCCCACTCCGCCAAGGACATGCAGGTCCTTGGCCTCCTCCATCGCCAGACCATGGCAACACGACGCCTGAAGGAAGAGCGCCTCATCTTCCACCTAGGAACCCTCCAACCACAAGGGATGAATGCAGTTTTCTCCAGCTTCCTCATTTCCCTCCCTCCCACACCTTATCTCAGTCCCAACCCTTGGACTCAGCACCGCCTTCTTGACCTGCAATCTTCTTCCCGACCTCTCCGCCCCCACCCCCTCTCCGGCCTATCACCCTCACCTTAACCTCCTTCCACCTATCGCATTCCCAATGCCCATCCCCCAAGTCCCTCCTCCCTACCTTTTATCTTAGCCTGCTTGGCACACCATCCTCATTCCTGAAGAAGGGCTTATGCCAGAAACGTCGATTCTCCTGCTCCTTGGATGCTGCCTGACCTGCTGCGCTTTTCCAGCAACACATTTTTCAGCTCTGATCTCCAGCATCTGCAGTCCTCACTTTCTCCTAATTGATTGTTAGGAGCCAGGGTACACCCATTGCTGACTCCCCTTGCTCACCTTGCAATGGTTGTATTTTGGAAAGAAGGCACTTTGAACTTTACATAATAAAGCATTAAAATAAGGAGTGAAGTAGCCTTGTCATATGAGTAACCAACAATTTGTTATATTTTTAAATTATCTCTTTAATTGTCCTTAGTTCAGTTGTCTGGTATTGGCACAATCGAGAGGGGGAGGACAAAGGTAATGTAGGAAAAAAAAGTGAGGACGCATAGCAGAAGCAGAAAAAGGGAGAAAGGGCAGATAAGTGTGTTATTTAATAAAGAAATGAATAATCAGTGAGAAAGACAGAGTATAGGAACTCTGACAAATGGTCAAATGGTGGTAGATTGATAAATATGAGCTATTTACACAAATGGAAACAAAACAGCTTTCAGTCTTTTTACCCATATTATTTCAACCCACAAATAAAGTCAGCACAAGCACATCAACTTCTGTTGTGGAAATCCCATTCACACACGTCAATGTGAAGATAAACATTCTTGGAGCTTCTCGATGTTAACAGCTTTAAAGATAAGAGATTGGAGGGGACATGGCACTGTTCTGACAAGATCCAACTGAGTCTGTGCTTCCATTATCCGGATATGAAAACCATTCGAGCTGGTTTATCTGAGAACAGCCAGCGGACAGCCTGGCGAGCAGCCAAAAATTCCAAGAAAAGGATTTCCAACAGCAATACGACTGGCTTTCTTTCCTCTGAGGTTCTCTGAACCATTTTAATTATGGCAAAGTCTAACTTGGGAGAGAGTGCTGCTGGCAGGACACTGGGGACAGTTTCACCTCATTGCTGAGAGAGAGATTGTGGGCAGAGAGAGAGAGAGAGAGAGAGAGACCTCTGAATGGCCGACAGGTGGAGTGAAGTGAAGCGCTTGTAGAAGTATTTGGCTTGGCTGCCGGCCAAGGAATACTTGAAGAATAGATTGTATTAGGGGATTTACCTGACACATGCTTGGCATGCTTCACTGCCAGCTCTGAGGAGCGCTGAGCGCGATCGGAACAAGCACAAGGCAGCTAGGATGTACGATTAGACTACCATGGCTCTGTGACCACCTATATCCCCACCACACCCACACCCAAATCCTGTCCACGATAAAAATAATTTCTTGTTCTGATTCAATTTTAAGGCCTGAATCAATGAAACGTGATAAATCTCATGGTAAACAAATGTCTTTTGACAGGCAAGAGCGTTCTGGGCATCAGACAAGAACGCGAAGCTGAGATCACAGCCAGGTCTGCCACAATCTTATCAAACAGCAGAAGGCTTGACGGGCTGAATAGCCTACTCCTGCTTCCTTTTGTGCAAATGTGGTATCGAGTGCATGTGAAAATGCAACGCACACTGAAATATTATAAATATGTTTAAATCAACAGCTCCCAGTTCTGGTGGCAATGGTTTGGATATGAGCAGCTTGCCACTGATGTAGCTAAGATGTTTGTGTCCTCCTCCATCATCTCTCTGTGCAGGGAACTTTGATCTGCACTGGTGCCGACTGTTTTTCTTCTTGACTGTTCTGAGTTGGTCAACCACAATGAGAAAGGACAATTTTTTTTCTTTCTGATAAAATGGAAACCATGACAATCGTAGTTTGCTATGTTGCTTTGTAGACTGTGATGACCATGGGACGTTCTTGCTGCAGTGAAAAAGGGGAAAGGGAGGGGCTCTACTGCTTCCTCTGTGGGCGTGAGGAATTCAACGCTCAACTTTCTTCTTCTACTCTGGAATTAAGAGCTCGACTAAAGCTAATCAGGGGATGGAGTTAACTCAGAAAAGGGTCAACAAACAATTCCTCAGCATTGAGTCAGCTATTTTTAATTACCTGCAGCAAGCATATTTTTAACCACTGTACCTATATGGATGTAACAACAGATTAAGGGGGTTATTATGTAGTGTAAGTGCTGAGTAAAATGTAGGGGTCTCAAAGCAAATGTTCATACAGGGCTCCCAAATTATAACCACCAAAAGCCAGCAATTTAATAACTGGTGACGATTATGGAAGCTTTCCCAATTGGTTACTTTTCATGTGAAATCTAATGGGTAAGCATGTTAGTTAATAGGAGGCACCAAAATCATGCAGGGCCTTGTCCAGTCTGAGGGGTAACCTTATAGAAGTTTATAAAATCATCCGGAGAGTGGATAGGGTGAACAGCCAAGGCTTTTTCCACATGGTATATGATTCCAAACCTAGAGGGTGTAGGTTTATGGTGAGAGAGGAAAGATTGAAAAGAGATCTGCGGGGCAATGTTTTCACACAGAGGGTGGTACGTGTATGCAATGAACTACCAGAGGAAGTGGTGGAGGC
This sequence comes from Chiloscyllium plagiosum, assembly GCF_037043375.1. Taxonomy (NCBI): domain Eukaryota; kingdom Metazoa; phylum Chordata; class Chondrichthyes; order Orectolobiformes; family Hemiscylliidae; genus Chiloscyllium; species Chiloscyllium plagiosum. The sequence goes on along the minus strand of NW_028270141.1, from coordinate 117,531,925 downwards.
TGGTACAATTACAACATTTAAAAGGCATCTGGATGGGTATATGAATAGGAAGGGTTAGAAGGATATGGGCCAAGTGCTGGCAAACGGGACTAGATTAATTTAGGACATTTGGTTGGCATGGATGAGTTTGACCAAAGCGTCTGATTCCAAACTATACAGCTCTATGACTCTACGACTCTAGTGGGCTAATTTAGGAAGATGTGAGAAAATAAGCGGTGGCTCAGTTCTGAATTGGATAGCTCTTTCAAAGGGAGGCAGGGCTGACTGAATGGTCATTTACTGTGCTGTAAGATAGCAATAGGTCTTCCTCCATGAGGTGTACTCACTTGTCATAAACACCCTGAACCCTAGGAGACCAAAAGTTCTGCACAATTACAAAGATGTGGGCTCATAAATATAGTACTATATAAGTGTTTCAAAAAAGAAACTCAAGGAGACTAGGTCCTCTGCATTTCCATGGACACTGCAACAGGGCCTCTGGTATATCAGCAATCAGCAATCACAACAATATGTTGTATTTATATAGCACCTTCAGTACCTACATTTAAAAATAAGTCCACTTGGCAAACCTCCCAGCATGAACAGGATGGAAACACCAAAGTCCCCCAAAAAGGACTGTCTTCCAAGATTAAACCTGTGTACAATCAGTTAGTGATTCAGAGTAAGGCTGTTGCTCACTTCCTTGCTTTCTTTATCTAATTTAACCTGCAAGCTCTTTTGATCATTAATCTTATAAGAGGGATTCCCCAATACCATCAACGTAGCTTTTGAGCAGCAGCCGTGATGAATTAAACCTGTGACAGATATGACAGGTGAGTATTGCTTGGCTAAAACAAAGCTTCTATTGAAGATCAGAGAATGGACGGGCTCCTGAAACACTCATTACAAAACTGAGCTTCATTCAGGCTGCCCTAGGAAATGTAAGATGATACCTCAGACCCTGCTTTGTTAGGCCATGATTTCTTATGTGGTTATTGGTGTGTAACAGCAACAAATTGGCCAGTGCGTTTGCTGTTTGGACGGTGTTCATGATTTCATACTGAGGCCTGCTTCATAATACTGTTCACAATTTTGCTTCAATCTGTGACCACCATTATCCTGAAAAGTATGATCACTATTAGCCCACTGCAGATATATTCTACTTACTATATACTCATCCGTCTCATTGTATACATTTATCTCCTCATTCTCTTCCCCCTCTTCAGATCTAACACAGACATGAACCCTATTCCAAACACCAATTTTGGCTTAGACTCAACAGGTACAATCTATATAACATTCAACTTCAGTCCCTCTGCAGCACTAACTAAGCTTTGATCACTGTACAAACTACAACTAGGACTATACGTCTTTCAGCAAGTTCAGAATTGCAAAAGCTGTCATCAGAAGGTTCCAGGTGGGGAGAGCTCTACCTTTAATGGAAGATTGTACCATCTCATCTCCAGACAGGGTGGACCGTAAACAGGGCTCTGTTATTTTCAATAAAGAACTGCACCAATACAGCAGCTACTTTAACTTCTAAAAGATGGCAATAAAGATCCCAAAAGCTTCCTGTTGCCCTGCTAGGTCAATCACAAAACATATCGAAGGTCCCAGTTTGGAAGCTTCCCACTGTTGACTTTGCTGGCCTGAAGCAAACATTATAACTGGCATCAGCATAGGATGCCCAGGGTTGCTAAGTTTCCATTATCTGTCAAATACTCAGCCAACATATACTCCCTTACAACACTTTCAAAGTGTAAAAAAATTGGTTTTGGGTGAAAATGATGTATCTTTGAAAATGTGGTATCACAATCATCTTGATATGAAGTCTTTGCTCAGAAAACAGCGTAGGAGATGAAGGGCAACCCGTGAGCATGGTGTACTTAGATTTTGAGTAGGCATTTAACAAGGTACCACTTGAAAGAGTAGTCTCCTACACGTACATTGTCATTGACGGGTTGATTGCAGAGTCTCTGATGGTCGGCCTCACTGCCCATCCACATTCCCGGGCCATATGTCAATCAGGTGCTACTGTTAATAGACTGTTCCAGCTTGTTGCTGTGAGTTTCAGTTTGGTCCAGATGGACTATCATTGCAGAGCAAAGTATGTTTTGTAGGGGCAATGGAAACGAATGAATAAGAAATATGCTAGGAATTGCTGTGTGAAGCCAGTATGTTACAGTATTAGAAACATAGAAGATGATTCAGCAGGTCATGTCCATGCAGATTCTCTGCAAGAGCAGCTCAGCTGGTCCTGCGCTTTTGCCTGGTCTCACTAGAGCTGCATTTCTTTTTGTTCAGCTGTTTATCGAATAGGTCGATGCAGGATGAAGAGAAATTACAGGGAATGCTGCCACACCCACATCCAATATCCGAACAACAAAAGCCAACCAGAGGTTGCATAAACAATACACATAACAATGCATATAACAGTAAATTTGAGGATAGTTTTCTCTTGAATATATGGTTCGGGTAAAGAAAGTGGACTTGCTGAAGGCTATTTTGAAAGCTCAATTGTCATGTTTTTCTGAAGCAGCAGCAAAACGTTTCACTTTGCTATCTTCTGGCAAGCACGAAACAGAAGGTAAAGTGATTAAAGAAACAATGACAGACTCTTTATTCAATACTTTAAGAACAAAGAGTAATAAAAGCAATCCAGAGCATGTCTGCTGATTCTTTCAAAGTAACAAGACGTGGAATCTTTGAAGATGTCTTTCAGCAACTAGAGTAGGACTAAGGACTTTGAATGGTTCTCCCTGTAGATTGATGAATCCATCGACATGACTAACACAGCCCAGCTGATTGTTTTTGTGTGCATAGTTTTAAGGGCATCCTAACTAAAGAGGATCTTCTCACCCTTTTGCTCCTTAAAGAGAGAACAAAGGGGTGAGGGTATCTACAACAAATTCAGAAGTTACGTACTTGACAAAAACATTCCAGTCAAGAAACTGGTTTTCATTACAAGTGATGGTGCTTGGTGCAAATGTGCCTTTCATTGCATTTTGCACAAATAATCCTGATTTCCCCTCTTTTGTCAATTATCACAGTATAATCCACTAGCAAGCATTTGCAAGTAAAGTTATGGACTTTTCTCATGTATGAAAATTGTTGTCAAGATTGTAAACTCAATTTGAGCAAGGGGACTTCAGCCCTGCTTGTTTAAATCCTTACTTGGCAGATGCAGTGCTACCTATGGTAAACTAATCCTCCATGCTGATGTGACGTGTTTCCGTCTAGAGAAGGTCTTGCAAATTCTTTCAGATCTGATACTTGGAATCGTCACTTTTCTTAAATCAAAGAATGAAGTGTGCAGTGAGCTGACACACAAAGCGTGGTCTCTCAGCTTAGGTCAAAATTGAACGAGCTGAACGGTGAACTGCAGGGAAAGGATAGAGTCTTAGCACATATGGCCAGTGTATTTAAATTGAAACTAGATTTGTGGACCTCCCAATTAAAAACAAAACACTGCAACACTTCCTGAATCTGGAGAATGTACTGAGAGAAATCAAAGACAAACAAAAATGGCTCCACCCCAAAATCGTGTGTGCACACCTGAGGAAGTTAGCTGAGGATGCCAACAGGTGGTTTCAGGAATTCGATGTGATGGAACAAATTGTCAAGTTTGTCTCAAATTCATTCCTCAAGTAGACCCTGGTGGCTTGGCTACCAAATTCCATCAGATGTTTGATTTACAGAAGTGGAATTGGTTACTACGCAAAATGATATTAAACGGAAAGTCTGATGGAGGGACAGTAATTATTGAGGACTTGCAAAAAGAGTAGAAATGCCCACTCCTACCATCCTGTGTTTTTAAAATGGAAGCTTACATTGAATCCACATTCCCTGTGAGACAGCAAAATGAAGAGAATCAAATTCAAGTATCATACCCACCCAGCTCACAGATAGCCTTTTGATGGCACTGTATACAACCAGCAGACTCAAACTACAACCCAGACTTCATGGCACTGGCAGGTAAGAGGTCTCACACTGAAATCTGGTGAGTAGAGGACAAAAATAAATAATTTTATATACTTGTTTTAGTTTGATATAGCACTGAAAATAAGCTCGATACTCTGTCATTCTCCAGGGCAAATCCTCAGTTACACTTAAATTCAGAAAGTTATTGTGCGCTTGAAATGTTGGGATACACCTGTGTGGGAGTAACATATTGAGATGGATAGAATGATTCATTGTCGAATAGTAAACAGAGGATAAACATAAATGGGTTATTTTTTTCATTGGCAAGATGTAACAAGTGATGTGCCACAGTGATCAATGCTGAAGCCCAAATTATTTATAATCTATAATAATGACTTTGATGACACAAACATAAGTAGGAAAGGAAGTTGTAAAGAAAGCATAAGGAGACTGTTAATGGATATAGCTATGTTTAGTGATTGGACAAAAATATGGCAGATAGAGTAATATGGAATCTGTGGGTGCCACTTTGGTTGGAAAAATAAAATAATTAAAATGTTATTGAAGAACACTGAGGTACAGAGAGAACTGGGTATCCAGGTGTATGAATCATAAATGGTTAGGGGGTATAGGTATAGCAAGTGATTTAGAAAGGCAAATGAATGTTCCTGCTTATTGCAAGGGGAATTGAATATAAGAGTAGGGGTGTTTTGCTGCATAAGTTATTGATGAGACCATGTCAGAATACTGTGCAGAGTTTTTATCCCCTTATTTCAAAAAGGATGTTAGAAGCAGATAAAGAGGAATTCCTCACTGATTGGTGGGATGAGGGGGTATGTTAGAAGGAAAACGAGGATGAATTAGTCCTTGGAAGTCATTGGATAATTTTAAGGTGCAAGTACATGCATTCTTGGCTAACAGGGCTACAATGGATATAGGGAGTAGGCAAGAAAGTGAAATTAAGGCCACAGTCAATTCAACCATGGTCTTAATGAATCAGAGTGCAGCCTCGAGAGGCTGAATGGTCTGTTTATGTTCCAAAATCACATGACTGTACATTAGTCTCTTTTTCATGAGTGGGAAATTAAGTTTTCTTTACTGGAGAGAGGGGATGCTGCCAATTTCAGCCCTGTTCTTCCCTCATCTATTAATTGGCACAGGGTGAATTATATGATGTATTTTCTTGTTCGAGACTGCTTCATTGAAAATAGTCTGGCTCCAGGCCAGCCCTACTTGTTCAGCCCTACTTTAGAAACCTACTGTCTTCCTTGGCTGGATCACAAAACAGGGTTTTGCCAGACTGCATAGCTTGTCCTTTTACCGATTTCCAAACCAAAGCACTTTCCAGTTCTCTGCCACATTTCCAATCAACACTGTATTGTGCTGAAAGGTTCAGCCGAAGGATCCAGCAGCAAGTTTATTTTGAGTAACAAGAGACAGTGCATGGGCCGAGCTGCTACTTTGCATGTATAGTCTGGACAGTGTCTCTCCGCAGCTTTGTAACAGAGAGACGAGTGTGGAAAGACAGGATGGAAGTCTAAGCAAAATTATTTACAGGACATTATCTGAATGACACAACACTTAACTTTCACCACCTGGGCCTGGCATTTGAGGAGAAGCAGCATTATTTAATTACAATGTTCCCATTACAACGGCCATTGCTTGTTAATCAGAACTTCAGTTCATAGAAATTCATCTAGCTTGCAAACACAACTATTACAAAGTGGGCAATCTTGATAAATATTTTACGAAAACAAAAGAAACCTGATACAGGTGATACATGTGGAATCAGAGAAAGTAGCCATTCAGTCCATCACACCTCTGCTGGATTAAACCATCTAATTAGAGCCATTGTTGCTCAAAAGTCCTGCATAATTTTTTTTCTTTCTGCCTCCATGTACGTACAAAGCTCTATTTTTGAAATAGTTCAGGAAGATCTCTTATTTTTGGTAAGGAACATTGACAAAAAAAATGGCAAACCAGCTTCAACTCATTAATCTTGCTAAGGAGGGGCAATGACTGATTTTCTCCTCTGTTTTCCCATCTCCCAATTGTTTCTGGTGCAGTCACTCAGTTTTGCAGGCTGCGACCAACCCCTGCCACCCAGTGGGTTCACTATGACACCTAGCTACTGAGATCATCATCCCTTTCCAGAACGACCCAATACAAAGATTTTCAGGAATATACTCTGCAACTATGTGAATCACTATAAGTTAAAAGAAAGTTAAAGTTCTGAGGAAGAAACAAATTGCACCTAAAATATTCACTCTATTTCTCTCTTACAGATGCTCCCAGATCTGTTGAGCTTCTCCAGCACTTTCTGATGTTATTAACCTGTTGTGTGTTGTCCCACTTCCCCCAGTAGTGGCCATGCTCTTGACTTCTTGCTGTTCAGGTATCTTTGTGTACCTTTGTTTCCCTCCAGGGAAAGATTTGCAGGCTGTTGATCCACATCATGAACATTTCTTCCATAGCCAACAAGTCCTGATGGGGACTTGAACACAGTTTCTGCACCATTGGTAGGGAAGCTACCAATATGCCAGATAAGATGATTTATGACCATCTAGGGTACAACTGTCATTGCATCATTGAAAAAGAAAAGGCTTCTAAATTATTGCTGCAGAGTTTTCTGAGATATTTATGGGCCCCAAACCAGAAAGAAAACATTAGATTCAAAGGAAGGACTCCAGATTCCTTTTCCTTCATCTCACCAACTTTCAATACTGAATCTGATGACTCCTCCCTGGCATACAGATGCACCTCTTCCTAATGCTGATATGCCAGTCTCGATGAAAGAGTGTGACTAAGTTCTTCAGCAATGTACGCGCAGGCACCAATAACTGTTCCTGCCAGCAGCCAACAGCAGGGAGCGGTGAAGAGACTCAGTATGGTAGATCTTGACTTTATGTGACAGGGTAAAATGGATGATAGCCCACTTTGCATGTCCCTCGATTAACATTTATAATGGACTAACAGGAAGAAAATTCCAGGGAGAGATGTAAAACCAATGGCTAACTCACTATCATCTGTATAACCCTGGAACACAAAGTCAAGGTCTACCCAAATGCAAACCTAACCCTCTGATACATTACAGGGTAGGGATTGTTTTCCAATCTGTAGAACTCACAACATTCCTTCAAAAAAAACCTTACAATTATATAACACCTTTAACGTGATAAAATAGAGAGAATGGTAGTTAGTGAGCTGCTTATTTTGGAGAGCTAGTGCAGACAGTATAGGCTGAATGATCTGCTTCTGAACTGTAACCATTCTGTGATTTAGTCCCAAGGCATTTTACAGGAACATCAGGAAACAATACTTGATATCGAACCACATAAGGCAACTCTCTCTGCCTATCAGACGAGCTTGTGCAAGGCCTTCCATTTAATCCAGCTTTCTTGTCCCCTCTGTGATTTTTCTTTTCAGGTTGCTTTGAATAAAGTGTTGACTTAGCTCCAATGGCCTCACACTGACCCGAAGATGTACCACAGCTGTAGTCAGGAAGTCCTCTCGTGTAACCGACCTTTTGAAACATTGCAGTCCTTTAAGAAAGCGACAGCTGAGGGTTACCAGGAGTCTGCCCATCCCATCCCCACAGCTCCTTCCTGCATCCCTCCTTCCTTCGGGGGACCATCAATCTTCATTTGCTTGCAGCAGCTGCTACTTCCTTCCCTGCCATTTGACTGACCTGACACAGAAAGTGAGCTCCACTTTTTCCATTGCCCTTTCAATGGCACAGTTCCTACTGCCCAGGGTACACCAATCAATCTTGCCTGCCAGCTCACTGTCGACAAGCCTCTCCTGGTTTGCTGTCCTCCTCCCCTTCCTCTTCAGCCCAAATAGACGGTCCAATGTTTATGCAGTTTCTTCCCAAAATGAAAACTATTGCTCATGAAGAACTTTCCATGACTCGTGATCCTGCAATGAAAATTCAACTCCAAGATGGCAGTGGAGAAGGTGGCTTCTTGTAAGCTTTTCACTGTACTCATGTGACAATAAAACTAATTCAATTCTAATTCCTTTAGGTTTGGATTTCCTTTACAGCTTCTTGCTGCCCACACCCCCAGTCCCATCCTCTATTTATTTTTAAGTTTTATTTTGAGATCTCTCTGATGCACTGCTCCATGATACTGCCATATCTGTGGGAGCCTGGATAGGTGGGAGCTAGGTGTGTGGAGTGGTATTTCCCCACCAGTGGTCCTGGGGAAAATACATCACTGTTAAGTTTGACTTGTTGGGTTTATGCTTCCAATGCCGTGGAATAGTATTCGGGAAATGAAATACTTTCAACCTTTTCATTTCCTTATCTTAACGTGGGCCACCCTCCCTCAAAATCTGATCCTGGCACGAATGGAATCTGCCACCTTTAGATCTTAGTGCTACATCAGCCAGTGTTAACCTGCAGGAACCTGCTGAAACAGGCCAAAGGTCCATTTACTTGCTAGACAGAGGCTAATGTCTTTAAAGTGAGTGGATCAGACATGGGGTCTTCCTGCAAGTAGCTCCATCACCCCCCCCCGCCAACATCCTCAGGATTCTTTAGCAGTTTTGCTGACATTGCCAATGGCAGCCATCTTTTAAAGACATGTATTTTGAGAAGCCTATGCTGAAAAACCACAAGGTTGGGGAGGGGGGCAGGCCTTCCTTCGCTCTCCTGCCTCAACCAACTCACTGCAGCTCCATCAACATGGTGATCAAAGCACCCGACCACCACCAACACTGGGCTAACTCCACCCCTCTCCCAGCAGGTACCTGAAGGCTGCTGATGCCAGTGGAACCAGTGCTGGAGGTTTGCCCTGTTGATGTAGAGGAAGAGTACGGCATTAACAATGGAGGCCCAAGGCTGTCCTGATACTGGGCTCTGGGGTCCTTATTGTTACCTGGGCCTGAAACAGCACACATGACTTCCCATAAGTGTGTCCAGACTCTCTGTTCCAGTTGTTGGTTGTTTGCACAGCCAGAAATATGAAAGGCAGCTATCCACATGGAGGATTAGTTTGGGGCCGAATGGTCTTCTCCTGCTGCTAACCCATATGTTTAGAAGTCAGAGTGCTGGAGAATGCTGTGTGTGTTTCAGATTTCCAGCTGGAGCATTTTAATTTTATTCAAGTATTTCAAAGTCATTTAGCAATGAGTTTGGAAGCAAAAAGAAATGGAACAGGAAACATAGAACTATCCTGCCTTACACCTCATCAGTTGAGGTCTTGTGCAATTTGAGTTTCACAAGCTCTCTTATTGAGCAATGCAAGCCAACAATTTCAAAGGCTCAAGGTTGTTGTCATCATTTGGAGGAATGCAGGGTGATTCCGTCACATTCAGACAGCTAATATTCTTTACCAAAATTGAAAGTGATAAATATTTTAACTTGTCCTCTATCCAAGGGTCTTAATTAAAATTCAACTAAACAATCTGATGGACAAATAAGTCAGAGAGCCAGAAACAGGAATTTTGAGCCCATCAGTAGACTGCACACTCTTATATCCAATGTATTAAAGAGACTTTATTTACATGTTTATACCCACAAACTATAGGCTTCAAATTTCACACACTAATTCTCTTTGCTCACTTGAACTTTGTAACTACTTATACTGAAAACTAAACCAAGATTAAATGCATTTTAAAAAAATCTTCAGCCAATCCTGCCCATGAAACACTGCCTTTCCATTTTTTTTAAACTCAGGACATGTCAGTAGGTTCTCTTCATGTGAACATTTACTTTTACAGATATGAGGAATATTTGGCAATGTGAAGTATCTCAGCTTTAACAGCCAGGATTGCTTGTTGAATGACCTTTGAACTATGGCTTTATTTTACTGCTCTCCAGCAGAAAGGGAGACCAGACTGATTTGCTTTAAATAGCAGCATAACCACCAAGTCTATTAGCCAATGATAAAAGTGTCATAAAATGGCCTCTGCCAGGCAATGTTAAATCAATGCTGGACCTTTTATCTGTTGGCTTGGATACAACCTTTCTCGTGATGTAGCAATGCACTGAAGGATTCTGCTGGACTCTCACTACTGATTCGCCAACGTTTGCATGCTTCATCCTGTCTTCTGATACTGTCCTTTCTTTACTATTTAGCTACAAACAGCAGCAGTCAAGGGGCAGAGAAAGTCTGTGCCCTCATCTGACAACAGATCGAGCAAACCCAGGCGGAGCCACTTACACCATATCTATAATGACACCCCGCCTTGTGACACCATCTGCATTGTGGGCAATCAGAAAGGCCAGCCCTGAGGCAAGATAGGATTCAGAAGTGTTCAGGTAAGCGGGCAAAGGTGGATGATAAAGGCATCATCACACTGGGAGGCTTGAAACACATATTTCTTACCTTGCAAGAGAGAAAATAGTACAAGATGAACATTCCTTAGAGTGAGTGGAACACTGTAACCTTCTGTTTATATCTTCACAAATGTGATCATCCATTTTCAGAAACAATGACATCTTGCAATCTCCTCGCCGCACCCCCCGCCCAATCCCCCAGCCGCAGAATCTATTTTTGCTTTTTTTTTCCAAAGGCAAGGAAGGAACGTTATGCTAAATATTTAAGCGGTTCCTGGTATTTCAAGCACCTGTTAGGACAACGGACAGGAAAATAAAAGAAACAACAGCTGACTGGGTCAGGTCACCTCCCTGAAAGCCAAGGAGCCACCACCTACCAGTATTTAGGTAACACAAGTCCTTACTTTCTTGCCAGAGAAAGCCTTTTTCTCAGTATGCATCTGCACTGTTTGTTTCCACTCTCTGGTTATTTGTGGTTGTGACTTCACAGCCTGGCTCAAGTGGTGGCCGGGGCTCATTCTGTGTCAATAACAAGTGTGTTGGGGGCACAGGTACGTCTTAAATGATGTTAACCATTAACGGACACCATGGTGATCAGATTACACTTATCTTGCAGACATCTGATGCATTCCTAACTTTTTTGTAGATTTATCTTACACCATTTTTTTTTTAAACAAGCGAATGGGTCAGGGTCGGATGGAGGGAGCAAGAGGCTGAACCGTGTCAGGTACACGAGCTCATTTTCACAATACTGAAACTCTCTGAAGTGAAATCAGATTTCCCCAGGATAAGTGAATTCCAGCATCGCCTGCATCAGCAGCCTTAAGTCAGGCAAAGCCCCTACAATCTATCACCAAGTAGATCGGCTTACATTGGTCTCTGCTCCGAACTATCACAAGTCCAACGAGCAGCTCTGATTTTTCACAAACTGTTTGCCAAAGGTGAGGCTTTGAAGATCTTACTAAGGAGGACAGTGAGTTGCAATAATGCCTGCTTTATTGCTGCTGTTATCAGTCAGACTAATATTGTTTTTTTTAAATGATTTACAAATTGACAAGGGTTATGAAAGCCAAAGAGAAGCCAACTTCAGAAAATATCAGTATTTATTTCGCTGCTTTGCAATGCTTTAAAATTGTGAGCAACGTTTGCAGCTTTATAAAATATGGGTCAGCCCCATAATAGACAAAGGTTATGGTGGCATTTGTTTTTGGAAAGGAATTATCTCAATTTTAAAATTGCCGATGTTTCTAAAGAAAAATATTAATTCCACAAAAGAGAACTAAACATTTCAACACAATGCTTTGGCAGAGGGTGGAGAGGAGAAAATTCAGCATTGTACCAGAGCTACTTGATTTATGGATTAACAGAATTTGAGGTTTTGAATCCCAAACAGTTGCAGTTAGCTGCTGCCTGTCATCAGGAAAACTTTGGATGGTTTGGGAAGGGGTGTGATTGGGGGGTGGGTTTAGAATTTTAATCTAACCCCGTCCTTTGCAAAACTGATGAGGTTGTGTGCAGCTCTGTTTTGGAACTCCACCCATTGTTACTCTCGAGTGAGGAATAGAGATTGATGCCGTGTATTGGACCGAGTTCCCTCCATTTCTGTGGGTTCAATTCTAGCCGCCTCCCCCTCACATATTTTTCCCATTCACTTCAGCATGCACATCACACTGGCATCTGCTGTTTTCAAAAGCCTCCTATTAGCCATTCAATAGTTAATTCAGCCTCATTTATTTCAATACAGAGAATCTGATGGCTTTCAAGTCTAAATTGCCCTAAAAGACCGCAATAGCCCTTGCACTTCTACTGACCTTCAGCCTCCAATCTTGCCAGACCAAGTTAGTCTGCTGCTGTACCACTCGACGTCTTTGTCTCCCCTCAAACAGGCACAGTGGTCACTTGCCCAACTGAGATGTTTGCAGTCAACATCCTCTGGTAGGTCACATGGCTACTGCCTTTGTCTCACTCTCTGCCACACCCCTCTGACCCAAACAGGGAAAAAAAATTCTGTTTGTGGTCATTGCTGAGGGGACTAAGGCTCATCATAGAGATGAGAAATATTTAATCTGTATCCCACCCATCAAACCTGTCAAAAGGCCACAGGGTCAGTCGACTCCCTCCTCCTTTACTAATCACACTTCACCACTGGCTCTTGAATTACGAGGTGGATGGGACCAGGGTACACATCGCAGAGATAGAAACAGAAACAATACTGTAACAGTAAATAGATCCCCATTTTCTCAAAACCAAAGAAAAACTGCATCCCATCAGTAATGAAAGACAGATAAGAAAATCCTTTGATCACCTTGGTGACCATCCTACTTGCAGCTGAAAGCGAATGTACCGTTCTCAGTAGCTCTCAGTCCCAGGCCTGCATGTCAAAGCTAATCCGTTTGATCTGGCAGATTCTAATGAATTTAATAAGCCTGTCTCTGAATGGGCTTGATTAGCAGCCGAGAGGTCTAGCTGATAAACAAAACTGACCACGGAGGAGAAGTGCGACACACTGAAGGTTTGATAGCAGCTGACCTTCACTCTCAGGCTAGACCCTTCATTATCCACCCACTGAGGAGTCCCCAGTGCACAAGCGGGCAGTACAAGCTCTGTCATAGAATTACAAGACGAATTACACAGAGCTGCCACAACCGTGTTCTGTACAAGGACTCCCTTGATTAAATTCTCTGGACGTGGAAGTCACTTTGACAGCCGTTTTGAAGTTTGAGATTAGCTGGGGTGGGTGAGGGGAAAGAAATGGGATTGGTGAGTACATCTTTTTCTTCTACATGTAGGCATTTTTAAATCACCATCCACTGAGTATTTAAATTATGCAATCACTCCAACAAATACTGGTTAATGCTAATGCAAAGACAAACACATCTGAATGCATACTTATTCAATCCTAGATACTATAATTTTAATTAGAAGAATCAGGCACTGCACTGGATATTTGGCAACTTCCGTCCTGGATTTGGTTTTCCTTGTTTACACAACAAAATCAGTTATCATGGTAGAATCACAGATTCTGTTTTAACAACAACAGTTTGCATTCATAAAGCATCTTTCACAGAGTAAAACATCCTAAGATGTTTCACAAGAAGTGAAACCAAATTTGATTCGATCCCAAGCCATGAAAGAAGATATAATCGGGCAGGTGACCACAGGCTTGACACAAGGATTAGGCTTAAGCAACATCTTAAAGGAAGAGAATTTGAGAGGCAGAAAGTTTGAGAGACGAAAGTCCACAGCTTACATCCCATATCACTGAAGGCATGGCCGCCAATGCTGAGGTCATAAAAATCAGGGATGTGCAAGAGGCTAGAATTAGAGTACGGTAGATATTGCAGGCTGTTGTAGAGCTTGAGAAAGTTCCAGAGATAGGGAAGAGTCAGAAGGGCTTGGAGAAAGGGTGTGAATTTTTAAATTGCTGAATTGGGTGTCAATGTGGATCCACAAACATCCAGGTAATGGAAGACTGGGGACTGAGTGCAAGCTAGGATTCAGATTTCAGTTTTATCAAGATAAAATTTACATAAAAAGAGATTACATTTCAATAAACATGGGAAGTAGGCCCATAGATACAAGTTTCACAATTTTCCTCCTTAGTAAACAATTGTATAAAAATAGCTTCTGAAAGGCTGGAGAGTATGTTTGAGAGGTAAAAACAATGACTGCAGATGCTGGAAACCAGATTCTGGATCAGTGGTGCTGGAAGAGCACAGCAGTTCAGGCAGCATCCGAAGAGCAGTAAAATCGACGTTTCGGGCAAAAGCCCTCAAGGGCTCCTCGGATGCTGCCTGAACTGCTGTGCTCTTCCAGCACCACTAATCCAGAGTATGTTTGAGAGTTCATGCCCTAAAGGGCCCATTTGTTGCTCAAGGTTCTTTTTCTGTTAGAGGGGAAAAAAGGTTAAAACTAAAATAATTTCCCCAACTTTCCTGAAAGTGACTTTAAACTGTTTTATGAGAGTTTTGTCATCCGATAAAATTACTCTTGGGTCCTAGGTTCAAATCCTATGATGGCATTTGTTCTTTTTTAAATTTCCAAATTAAAGTCTAACAATAACCATAAAATCCACGATCATAAAAACCCACCTGGTTCACTAATGTCCCTTAGGGAAGGAAACTGTTGTCGTTACCTGGTCTGGCCTACTTCAGATCCACAGCAGTGTGGTCAACTGCCCTCTGAAATAGTTGAGCAAGCCATTGTTGTAAGGGCAACTAAGGATGGGAGGTAAATGCTGGCCCAGCCAGCGATCCCATGACTGAATGAAAAAAAGGCAGCGTTTGTGTCAGCAGCCATTTGGACTTTGGAGGTCTTAAGATTACTATCTTTTGTTCACCATCTTTTATACTTTAAGTGCAGAAGTGAGCCACATCTGCCAACCAGATTCCTGAGTTTTTAAGCCATGTAGAAAATAACATTAATCTTTACTGCCATTCCTACTCCTAAAGCCAGCACAAAGCTAATTAAGTTAATTAATAAGCCAGAGTTAACCAAGAGTTAACATTGTGTGCTCAATGAAAAGTCAATTGGCACCCCACTATTTCTACTCCTGCCTTCACAACCTTCTCATTGAATTATATAACATGTGAGGAGGCCATTTGGCTCATCATACCTATGTTATCAAATTTGGAGAGCAGTGTAATTAGTTTTGCTCTGCTGTCCTTTCCCAAAATCTTTTCACTTTTTTGTTTATTTTCAAAATCTTTATCCTTTTACAAGTTACCAGTGTATCTCCTTCCAGCAATCTTTCAGGCACTGCTATCCAGATTTAATAAAACTCACTGTCAGTGACACCCCTCTGTTTCCTTTGCCAATTACCTCAAATCTCTGTCCTCTGGCAACTAACACTCCCAACAAAGTTTTGCCTGATATACTCTTATTCGGTGAAATAGACTTCTCAGTCAATTCCTCTTCATTTGTAGGTCTTAACAAATGAACTGATGATTTGGAGCTGCCGGTGTTGGACTGGGGTGTACAAAGTTAAAAATCACACAACCATCTGATGAAGGAGCAGCGCTCCGAAAGCTAGTGCTTCCAATTAAACCTGTTGGACTATAACCTGGTGTTGTGTGATTTTTAAATATGAACTGAACAAATGTAGATTTGACTTGGCATTTTAAATGTGCAGTGGCCCCTTTGTAAAAGACAGGGAAAGCAAATAGACAAAATTTGTTCCTTTCTCCCCTTCTTCTGTTGTTGGTGTTGTTGAAACTTTTGGAGGAATTTGGTTTACAGGATACCTCGAGACAAACAATTAAAGTACTAAGAAGATCATTTATTTCTTTATTACTGGTTGAAAGACAAGGAACATCAATGTGGAGCAGAAAACGTTTTGAAAACTGCCCTTGGTTTCAGTACACATGCAACTTTTATAGTTGCCCCCCAGAAAAAGCACACTTTGTTATTTGAATAATTGCTAATTAAGGTGCTAACAGACATTGAGCAATCCTGCTTTGACTGAACTGTCAGCACCTTCTGTTCCCTTTCTCAAGCAAAATTAGAGCACAATCTACCCAGCCATCTTAAAGAAGGATACTTTCAAACCTCTACAATGCTTTTCATTAGATAGTTAAAGGGAAGCCTCACTTGGCCACTTTCCAATTTTGAGTTAAAAAAATACTTACTTTATGAATGGCTTCTGAAGAATCGAGATGGGGTAGGAATAGTGTGGGGTCACTTTCTGCCCATCAAACCCAATAGCCTGATTCACTTCAAATTAATACCTCAGAGCTGAAGACAATGGGTTGCCTTTAAGCTTAACGGTAAGAGATAAGGAAGCTTTGCAAGATAATAATCTGCGTATTTAGGTGGATTTTAAACATCTAGCTTCTTATTCGTTTCTTCCATACCACTCTTGACCCAATCAATTATTCATCTCTGAAAGACTCAGGTAATGCCTTTGGCACACAGACCATTCAGGGCGAAGGATTTTATCACCAATCCTCTCTTTGGAATTGAAAATGTTTGCTAATGACCATTAGAGAAAAATAGGTTAAACACAGACTCAGTTAAGTAGCTAAACAGAATCAGTGGGATTAAGTCACAAGTCACTGCTACAGCGTGGAAGTATTCTATTTGCAGTCCAGGTACAGATGAATCAAACACAATCATTTGCCGTTACACACATTTCAAGCTATAGCATTGTAGGCAAGGTTCTGTCAGTAAATAGCAGAGCAAAGCTTAAGGTGCCCCTTCCAACACCCTGTAATGGCAGGATTAAACTGAAGAGGGCATATACATCCATTTCAATCACTTCTATGTAGAATACATACAATTCACAATCTATTCAGCCCAACTGGTCCATACTATACATAAGGTTCCACCCACTGTGCTCCACCTAACTCTATTAGCTGGCTGGGGCGGGGTGGGTGGGGAGGGGTTGGGCTCTGTAGGTATTTACACACCTTTCATCACCCCCCCCCCCACCCCCCCCTCCCCACTTCATTTTTTTTTGTTGGGACAGGTCGAAGAGAGAAGAAAATGAACTAGTGTCTCTACTAATGAAGGACTGCTGGAAGGTGTATGTCATCTCCATGGTGAGTTAATACATGCCCAATTGTGATGCTCCCGTGATTGAATACTGTACCTATACACTCTCTCCTCAACTATGAAGGATACCATATTTTATTATGACTGTAGAGTGCAGTCAGTTCCCATGAAATCACACATGGGACAAGAGGAGCTTCAAAAAGCATCAGCATGGTTAATTTGTTTGCTTTTTTAGCAAAGAATGCCTACAGAGCAGAAAGTAACCATTCCAACCCATCTAGACTGCACCAACCCTCCAAAGAGCATCTCACCCAGCCAATCCCCACCCTATCCCCATAACCCCACAATTCCCATGGTTAACCCACCTAACCTGCACATCTTTAGATTGTGAGGAAACCCACACAGACACAAGAAGAATGTGCAAGCTCAACACAGTCAGTCATCTAAGGAAGGAATCAAACCCGGGTCCCTGGCGCTAGGAGGCAGTAGTACTAACCACTGAGTCACCGTGCCACCCACAGCCTGGTACATAAAATAAAAAGGTTTTACCTTTTAGGAAGTTCTGTGGGTGTAATTTAATGTTGTAATTAATTACAAGGTTAAAATAATACATTAGAAGGCAATGTTTGCCTGTGTAATATCAGTGAGTTTCCCTCAATCCTCAAAGCACAAAAGGCAGGATTTTACTTCTTGGTAGGATTCCCATTCCCAATACCTCTGCCAGAATACCCAGCAGTGCAGCATCCTGCATTCCAGCTGGGCTGCCCTATGGTCATTTAATAATCAGGCATGGATGCATTGGCTCAGGGCAAGACTTTCACACATGTGTGGGAGGAATCTCAGGTTTCAACAACTGCTGGCCAGTCAAATATCTGGCAATACTAAATCAGGTGGCACAATGGCTCACTGGTTGGCACTGCTGCCTCACAGCACCAGAACCTGACTTCAATTCCACCTTTCGGTGATTGTCTGTGTGGAGTTTGCACATTCTCAGTGTGCCTGTGTGGGTTTCCTCCCACAGTCCAAGGATGTGCAGACTAGGTGGATTGGCCATGGTAAATTGCCCATAATGTCCAGGGGCGTGCAGGTGGATTAGCCATGTGAAATGCAGGGTTACAGGATTGGCAAGATGCTCTTTGGGGGGTCAATGTGGACTCAATGGGCCATATGGCCTGTTTCATTCCTGTAGGGATTCTAGAATGCTATGGCCACTGCTGGGTATGCAGCAAGTCCCAGCAGAAGATTGTCACTGGAATTGAATGGAGTCATTGTGAGGAGAGGGTATCTTGGCAGACCAGGCTTGGAGGCCCCTGTAAACTGGGATAAAGAGGTAGGAGCTGGGTGCCAGAGTGCATTGGTGTCGTAAGACTTCCATTTTAAAGTTACAATCCTTTTCTCTATAGTTGCCTATAATTGTCCTGTCTCTGTAAGTTCTTTCAGACTAACAACTCCCTTATAATTCTTCATTTCTCCAACTTTGACAACCATTGGCCCACCATTAATAGCACAGCTTCAGCCTCGTAATTACCTTGTAGAATTCCCGCTACCTCTTTTTCCTTTAATACCATCTTTGAATACCACCATCTTAATGAATCAAGTCTTTAGCGATATAACTCTAACTAACTCCTTTCGGATTTGGTCTCCACTTCCAACTGATTACAACTCTGTGAGGCACCTTTGTACACTTTGCAACTTCAATGGATTTTTGTGAAAGTCAAATGTTTTTGGTGGAGTTTGAATCTGTTTTAACTATTTCCAATCTAGAATCTGACAATTTTTTATATCATCCCCAATATCTCAGTACTTAATGTTTGAAGGGATAGTAACATAGGAACTGGAATAGGCCATTCAACCTATCAAACCTGTCCTGCCATTGGATGCAATCCTGGTTGCTTGAACACTTCAAAACCTTTACCCACACCAACCTCATAACCTTGTACTTGATTGACATCTATTAATCTCTACCTTAAACATGCTCAAAGACTGAGCTTCCACATAATTTTCTAGTACAGTATTCCAAATTCTTAACCCTCTGAGTTAAACATTTGTCATCCCTGACTTAACTGGCAACATCCTTATTTTCAGAATGGGGTGTAGACTTCTCAGTCAGGGGAAACACCCTACCTGTAACGATCCGTTTAGGTCTTCTGTAAGTTTCACTGAGACTACCTTTCATTCTTTCATTTCTCTTCCTAGGATAGTCCTGCCATCTTGCGAACAAGTCTGATGAGCCTTTGTTGCAATCCCTCTCTGGCCATAATATCTTTCCTGAGATGAGGAAACCAAAAAACCCTCTCGTTGCAATCTCTCCATCACACAGTACTCCAAGTGTGGTCGAACCAAGCTCCCATACAATTGAAGCAAGCCTTCACTAGTCCTGTACTTAAATAATTTCGCAATAAAGGCCGACATACTCAAGCTTTACCTTGGTTCTTTTGTTTGTCATATTCAATCATTTTCAATAATTTTCATTCAAAACATTTGTCTCTAAACACTTCATTTGTACACTAATCTCTTTTACATAAGTCATTATAGATGACAAAATTGACATCATGACCTCTGCCTGAGAGAGGTCTATTATGTAAACTGATCTAATGCTTAAACTGAGCAGAGGACACTGGGCTCAACAGCATTCTTTTAAATGAGCCTATCTGCTCTGGTTGTTTACTGAAAGAGAAAAAAGTGCAAGTTTTATCGAGCAACTTATATCATAATAGGTGGATAAAATAAGCTCATAAAACTCAAAGTAAACAGATGAAAACATACATGGAATTTTAATAGGGGTGTCAATTAATCAGTATTTATGAGAAAATTAGTCTGTCTAGAATTAAACCGTACTGCCTGATTTTTGATACCATTTGGAAACAAGAGAAATATAAAATTATAATGAAGTAAACATTTACACTGAGCTTATCAAATATGCAGACTGACTGGGACGTTTGCAAGGATGTAAATATGCTGATCTATGTATAATGTGCCAACTTTGACAGTTAGATTTTTGTTTAGATTTAGGTTTTATTGTTAAATATACTCAAGTACAGGGATACAGGAGTACAGTGAAAAATGTACAATGTTTCCATTCCCGGTACAAAGAAATATATTGCTATTCTACTTTATTTTTAGTTTACTTTTTGTTGGTTGCTGGGGTTGTATTAATCTCAAGTGTGAAAATGGGGTCATACTGTATTTGAAAGTAGTTTGGGAAGTGCTAATCCACGCTTTACAACTTGCTAATGGTTCTCTCCCAGAACAACCAAATTCTTAATCCTAAGAACACAGCATTAAAGTTGTGTTTGTATTTATCAAAGCTTCCCATGAATTTCTTCTGACATGTAATTGGATTGAAAGAGACCAAGAACCACCTGAAGTAAACCAGTTGAAACTGGCACATAAATGAATCAATTTTCCATATCCTTTCACAAATGTCCCATCTATTTGCATAAACCCATTTGTTCTGTTATTTTTCCTTTCTAAACAAAGACTGAATAAAATCTTGGTGTGTGTCAGGGAACTGCTCGAGCTGTGTTGTACGGCAGCCGTAGCTATTCATTGAAAAAAAGGCAATCATTCTAATGTGGGCTTGGTTCCTATAAAGAGCCACAGAATGCAGAAACAGGAAGGAATTTTGCTGATGTTAAGTCTGACGCATGTTTGGTAATGTTGATGGCACATTGATAGACTTCACATTCACGGCAGGTCAGTCATTGCGTTGACTACTTGTTTAGGCTGGGCAATGCATTTCCTGTTAGGAGTTCTTCTGAATGTTTTCCCACACTCCTGTACAGTTTTTCTGTTGACTATGTTTATCAGCTCATCTCTTCACTGGCTTCCTTTTGTTTCTTTGAGTCTTGATGCCTCCCCTTCCCCCCAACCCTTTTTGGATTTCCCAACACAAGCACAAGAAAAGGCAAAGAGTGATCCTACGTTTGGATTGTAGTAAACCCCTGCTGAACACATTATTAATTGATTCTGATGAAAGGTAACTGACCAGAAACACTAACTCTGTTGCTGTCTCCACAGATGCTGCCAGACCTGCTGAGCATTTCCAGTATTTTGTATTTTTACCTCACAGTAGTGCTCACAGTATTTTGTTTTCATATGATTTAATTGACCTCTATTTCTGAATAGTTACATAGATATGTTTATAGATCTTTGGTGGTTCCAAAGGAAGCAACAATAGCCACCACTGAGGAAACCAACTGAAATAAGTTTTTTATGTAGCCCAGGTGGACACCCAACCTCAACATAGACTGGTACTTGAACATAGACCCTGTTCTTCTGATGTGCTAATTTATCTTGTTGCTCATTCCACATGGAAGCCAGATGTCCCTGACTTCAATTACTAAGAAATAGGGAAACTATCCCTCTCACTATACTTACAAGCTAAATCTGGGCAGTAACCTTTATTGTGTACAAGGTCCACATGTGCCTCATCCAACCAATGTCAACCCAAAGGAAACTTGTCAGTATTGTCGCTTGTAAGACCCTGATTTTGAACAGAACATCCTTCATAGCTATCGGCTTTAACGAGTGCAGTGTATTTACTTTAGAGGTGCTGGGAGACTCGTGTTGGGGGCTGTCGGCACTAGCGCAACACTTAATACAATCTCAAAGCACCATCTGATATGTCAGTTCTCTATGGTTCTGCATTAAGGATGCTGTCAGCTGTGTGTGCACCCTTTCTTTGCAGTAAAATGCATTCCTGCAACACTAGAATGTCTGAAAATTAGTGAAGTCCAAACCCCACAAATGAGTGTCAAAGTGTAGACCTCAGAAGCCTGTTTCTCCTGAGTAATTAAAACCTTCACTTGACTGAACACAGACACGTCAATAGCAAAATAAAACATGCAAAGTGATCACTCCATGCTGCAAAATACGAAAGCTGTGAGATGAAAAAAAATGTGAGAAGAGAAAACAACTCTCACTATTGTTTTAGGGATAAGATCCAATTTTAGACAAAATTGCAAACTTTGAGCTAAAAGCAGGACTAAGGGCAGTGAGCCAAACTAAACAAGCTAGATAAAGAGGAAACTGCATTGCTGTCAACAAGGAAATACAACATAGTATCTGTGACTAGCTGCTTGGAGAAGACATTTTTACATTAAAGATGTATAATACTGGGAGTGTTGATACCATGATGAGGGAGATCACGGGCACTGGTGAGCCCTGCCTCTCATCTGTGCTTCCTTCAAGATGGCTCCACCTTTAGGAGCATAGGAGAGTGAAAGATTTCTCTGTGAGCTCTCCCCGGAATAAAAATGTGAGCAAATGATAAGTCAGTGAGAGCAAGCAGTAAGGAGAAGGCGCAGGATTGAAATAATTAATCGCTACCCCTGCCCAATTTTGCTTGCAGTACCTGGACATGCAGAAAGAAAATTTGCATTAACCTTCCTCATGTGCAATCTGGCATCAATTTTCATAAAAGCATTATTTACAATATTTAGGAGATGATTTCATCTCTACTACTTGGGTGCTGAAAATGGAATAGAAATTGCCTGTGACAGATCACTGCCATTGAAAAACATACATCTATATAGTGACCTGCACAGCACTGGACATTTCAAGGTGCTATACAGCCAATAAAGTGTAGTCATTGTTATAACATAGGAAATATGATAGCTAATCTGCGAGCAGAAAACTCTCAAAACCAAAAATGTGATAATGATTAGATACTTTGTTTTTGTGATGTTGATTGGGCCCAATACTGGGAAAGCTACTCAGTAAATACCACCAGGGAATCTTGCAACATCCACATAAACAGGCCTCAGTCTAATGTCCTACATGTCCACTAACACTGCACTCCTTCAGTACTGCAGTGAAGTGTCAGTATTGATTTCAGTGTTCATGCACGAGAGTGCAATTTGGACCCAGAACCTTGTGATTCATAGATGAGAGTGTGACCTGCTAAACTTCAGCTGATTACACAACTGTTTTCATCTGATTCATTGGCATGTAAATTAAGCAAGTTCTACAATGAACATTAAAATAGGATACAATCTCCAATCCCCACCACTGGAGGCTGTGCTGTTCACCCATGGAAGACCTTCCAGAAACCTCTTTATCTGTCTCTCCATCTTTAAGACCCTCTTTGAAACCCACTTGGATGAGTTCAGCAGAAGTTGGCTATTATTCCCTACTCCCTGCAGGTTTAGTGTTCCCACTCTCTAACACCACTCATTTCCTAATCTCTCCACTTACAGGATGGCTCCAGTCTAACCCACCAATGCATAGAAAGCACCACAGTAACTTGCCAAGTTGTGCAGATAGTTTAAATCCATTGCTAGGATTTAAACTGAACTTTTGGAGGTAATTTCTATGTTTGCTACCTGCATCATTGTCAAACATGTCTCGGTTAATTGCCCTCTTGCCTGAGTCAGAGGATTGTGGGTCCAAGACCTACTCTAGAGATCTGAGCACAAATATCTAGGCTGGTCCTGTCAAGTGCGGCAGTGTCAGGGATGTTTGCTTTGGATGAGATATTGAACAGTTCCCTGGCCTGCTTTTCAAAGATGAAATGGAAAGTGTTTCATTTCATTCTGACTTGTGCCTGGCAGGTGGTGGAAAAGCTTTCAGGATTGAAGCTAGTGGGGATGGGTAGAGTATCACAGGCAAATCTGACATCCATACAGGAACACTTCATGGTTGGGTTGCTGAATAGCTGACCAGTCACTAAAAAAAAGCAAGAGTTCAAAACACATGGAACTTCTCAAGATCACAGTGTGATTAATTGATTCAAAGAGACTCCGCCCACTACAGCTGACCTGACCCCCCACTGCCTGACTTGTTTGTACCATGAATAATCCTCCAATACATTTACCATTGATAAATGAAAGCAGTGCACAGGCCACTCTCCTGAGTGTTTCAGAGAGCTGAGCAGCATTATTATTTAATAAATAAATTGTGCACAGCTCTTAAAGATCAACACAGACTGTTGCATTAAAAACTTCTTGTTACATTGGCAAGTTTCAATCTACTAGCCAACTTATCAAATTGAACTTTGTACCACTGTGTCTGTGCAATTTTTGTTTCATTCTTTGGCTATTCAGGATTCAAAGTTTACATTTTGAAGTAGAGTTACGATATTGGAAAGAGTTCAAAGGTTATACAGGTTGCTAACTTTACACTACAACTCAGCTTCCCCTAAAAATGATATCATGTTCACAAACCACTGGAATGACAAAAATAGAACCTTTAAAATTATCAGATCTCTTCATTTTTACCTACTTCTTCCTGTGCTTTAATATAAAGAAATTATTATGTTCAGACTAGAGCAAAACTGGGGCAATTTGATGTGACTCTTTGGAATGCACAAAATGGAATCACACAACATCTGCAAAATATCTCTGAATTTGTTCAGTGATTTTTTGAGCTTTTGCCTGAACATAGATAAATCGGTATAGAGGACCTAAGGTTCAATCCTGCTTTATGCACAATTAACTGAAGCAGCAGTAAAGCCAATACAACTGGCTCGGGCGCTCCTTCACAAGGTAAGGTAAGACAATAGGCTATGCTGCTAATTCCCATCCTGTCCAACAATTGTTCCTGGAAATGTCACCTCTGTGGCTATCAGGATTGGGTTCAGCGCTAATACTTCCTATGTCCCAATGTCTTGAATTAGACCATCTGGAATGATACAGTCACACTAGGCAAGAAGACAAAGTACTTGGGGTGGGTGGATTGTTGGGAAGGGAGAGTAATGGCAAAAGTGTATTGCTAAGAAAAAATGTTGCCTTGGCAAGAAACATGCTTGACTATTTGCTTGTTTATAAAATGTTTTCAAAAGAAATTTCCTACGAAGTCCTATGTTTAGTATGTATTCTTAATGGGGACAAACAATTGAGAGTATTTGGCATGATCTGGTATTCTCTTAATGCCATAATCTAAGGGGCTTCTACATCTTCTGGCTTCTTATTGAATCATTAAAGGTTTCTATTGGAAATCCTGAACGTATCAGGCAGTCTAGGCCCCAGACCCCAGCCTGCTTTAAGAGGATTTCAGTGGTCAGTCCTTTGCAGATGACCTGGGAACCAACTACCCTGAAGGCTTTCCCAAAAAAAGAAAAGCAAAGCTTCCGCAGCTGACCTTCAGTCTTCCGAAAGGGACAGCACTCATAATCCATCACATGGCCACGAAGGGACAGTTGTATGGGTCATGGTAACATGACAGCCACAGGTTCCTGCAGCAATGCTAAAAATAAAAGCTCACTACAAACAGTTCCCAAATGAAAAGGGCCACATGAGTGCATAATGCTGGGTTCAACTGGGATGCCAGCAGGTCAAAGAGGCATACAGCTTTAAATACACCACTTGTGCACAAGGAATGTTATTTCCATTAAATTGGAACGTGCCTTAGACAGTGGTGAGCTCACTTACATTCAATTAATTGCTATAGTCATCAAAACCCAAAATAAGTTCACAAAACAGTGAGAAAGGAAGAAAGCATATCTTAGTGTATCCCCAAGTTATCTCCATCGCACCATTTGACAGTTTCAGGGTTTGTGGCCCATATTACTGCAGCCAAAAATATATTCTTACCTTAATTTCTAAATTTGTTTTCCTTTTGCTTAAATTTGAATCCTCCCTCACTCTGTAAAACGGACATAACTTATAGTCAGTTATAGTCACATCTCAAGTTAATCTCCTCTCAATTTTTGGAAGCCCCTGTTTCTCCACCAATTCTTCCGGATGGATGCTAGTGATTAGCCATGACAAGAATGCACCAACCTCAGTAGCAGTTTGCTCGAGAATCGCTTTATTGGCTGCAATAATTCCAACTCTAGTTAAACTGCATCAACTACATTCACTTCCTGGCAACACTTTCTAACCCAGCACTCACAAGAAAAGGTATTTTCACGGAGTGCAGTCCTGCTGAAACTAACATTAATCTGAATGATTCAACCTGAACTCCCCCCATTTTTATACCGCAAGTGAGTTTTCAAAGGTACAGAATTCCAGCCTGCCACTAAAACGACACTTGTAATGCAAGAATCCGAGAGGGACCTCAGCAAGGACACAAAGCTCCTGTGGTCCACACACTTAAACAAATCTGATTAAAGTATAGATGCTCCTCGATGCCCTGTCCATCTCTCACTCTTTTATAGAGCATTACAAACATCTTTAAAAGCCTCTTAACAAGACTCACAAAGGCAACATGGAGTCATAGTACAGATCAATCATAATCTAATTCAGTGGTGAACCAGCTCAAAGGGTTGAATATCCTGCTCCTGTTGCTATTTTCCTACAACTTCTTTTAGCAAAAAGCTAAACAGTTTTGAAATTAAACAAAAAGGGAAACTTGCCATTGTATAGCACCTGTGACATCCTCTGGGTAGTCCAAAGTACTTTCCAGCCAATGAAGTACTTTTGAATAGAAGCTGCTGTTGTAATGTTAACAGATGTGGCAGCAAATATGAGCACAGCAAAGACCTACAAACAGCGATAAGACAATTGATCAATTACTCACTCTACGTCAGCTTAATACAGGCTGGTAGTTTAGCCATTCACCTTAACTTTAGTTTTGGCATGTCTACATTGATTGTGTTCCCTCTGAGAAAAGTTTGGGGCTGGAGGGGATACCACTGGTAAGAAACGAATGTGCTGTATGCACCTTGACCAGTGTAAGTAATATTATAGCCTAAAATAGTTCCTTCGTCAATCACTATTGAGGTTGCTGCATTCTTGCTATTCAACGTAGGTGATGCAGAGAAGATGCTAGAGAGATTGAAAAGAAACACTGGGGAAACTCAGGCTTCCAAACTTTGAAAGAAGGTAACCTGAGAGAGCTACATTTTGGCCAGGACCACATTTTTTGTATGCTGGTATAACAAAAGTGAGTTGTTAACTAGTTCCTACACCCAACAGCAAGCTGAACTTAATTTTAAAAAGCTGCAAATGCAGTATGATCTGTACATAAATGGACAAGCCAGAATTCAATCTGAAGTCCAACCACATGTTTTGCTGAGGATTTGGATGTAAATAGATCTGTGTATGGACTACAGTGTCAGGGTTTTAGTGCAAAGGGGTAATTTGTAGTGAGAATATATAGATGGCTTGATACACAAAATAACCATCACAGCACGCATACTGTCATAGGGTAATCATAGTAACAAGAGAACCTATAGAAAGATAATGTGCAATTGAGTTCAGATATACAGCTCATTTGGAGTGAGGCTCAATCATTTTGATTTAAGTAGAATTGCAAATGTCACTTTTTTTTTTGTAAATCACTCCTTTTATTCATTTTTATATGTCCTTTTTTATTCACTGATCAAACATGATAATTCCAGGGTATCCACTTGAATTTCACTGTGATACATCATGAGTGGATCCATTATTTTATTGCTTTAAGGACTGATGTTAATATTAACACTCATCATGCTGCATTTACATAGACAATCATGATACAAGGGGAAGCCATTTAACTCATGCTGTGTGTGCTGGGTCTTTACTCCAGGATTAAAAGCCACTTGCTGCACTTTGTTTCATGGGATGTGAGCATCAGGAAAGACCTGCATTTGTTGCCCATCTTTAACTATTCTTTAACCAATGGCTTTCGAGGTTATCTTAGAGCCAGCCACATTGCTGTGCATCTGTAGGTCACACCATACAAGGACCGCAGATTTCCTTCTGTAAAAAACCGTAATGAGATTTTATAATGTTCGATAGGCCACCTTTCAATTCCAGATTTCATTAATGGACTTTGGGGCAACATGATAGGTTAGCACTGCTGCCTCACAACATTAAAAACCCTGATTCAATTCCAGCTTTGGACAGCTGTCTTTGGGGAGTTTGTACATTCTCCCCATGTCTGCATAGGTTTCCTCTGGATGCACCAGTTTTCTCCCACCTGCAGGTTAGGTGGATTGGTCATGCTAAATTGCTCAGTGTCCAGAGATGTCCAGGCTAGGTGGATTAGCCATGGAAAATGCAGCATTACAGGGATAGGGTAGGGACGGTGAGTCTGGACGGGATGTTCTTCACGGGGGTCGGTGTAGATTCAATGTGCTAAATGGTCTGTTTCCACACTGCAGGGATTCTGGATTCTATGATTTTGCATTCCATCAGCTGTTCCCCCGAGCAGTAAGCTGGAAATTGGATCACTAGCCCATTAAAGCCTTCTATCTTCATTTGCTTAAAATAAGCAGTCAAATATTCTTTAAAAAAAGCATCCATTGTGCCAAAGTAACCCTTGTCCAAATAACATTCAAAATTAAACAATTCTAGCAAGTTTTGAGAAGATTTGTAGCTCAGGTTCTGGATGTGTTTGCTCACTGAGCTGGAAGGCAGCCAGAAAACTAGTCACCAGGATACATGAACAACTAGCCGCAAAAAAAAAGACACGACCCACTCTCACTAGTATCCATACATATGGATGAGGAAGGACACCACTTTGACTTGGACACCACATCCATCTGAACACAAGCCAGACAGAGACATGCAGGAGAATTCCTAGAAGCACGGCATTCCAACCAGATCTCTATCAACAAACACAATGACTTGGATACCATTTACCACCCTGTGAGAAAAAGAACAAGAAATTACACCACCACGGGAAATGAAATCGCCACGGGAAATGACATCACCAACCCAAAGAAACCTAAACACATAAATAGAAAGTGGGCCATGCCACCGGAGCTTCATCTGGAGGGTCACTGATGATGTTACCTGGTATGGTGATGAAATGTCTGAAAACGAACCTTCCAGATCAGCGAGCAAACTACATCCATTAAACAATTCTCCTAAACATATTCGTACTTTAGAGGAAACAGCCATCAGCACTGATACATGGTTGCTGATTGTCATTATTGATGGCTTATCCTCACTGACAGAAAGCTCCAAAGGAGCTCCAATGGGCTGGGTGGGGCTGAGAGATAAATGGGATGGGGTGGGGTGCGGGGGGAATGGGGGGGGTTAGCTGAAAATGTAATAGGTAGATGAAGGTGGGGAGAAGGTGATAGGTTGGAGAGGAGGGTGGAGCGGATAGTTGGGAAAGATGATGGACAGGTCAAGAGGGCAAGGCCGAGTTGGAGGCTTGGGACTGGGATATGGTGGGGGAAGGGGAAATGTTCATCTCTGGGACATCCACACCAACCAATCCCATGGTTGATCACTTCAACTCCCCCCTCCCACTCCACCATGCAGGTCCTGGGCTTCCTCCATCATCAAACTCTAGCGACCTGATGCCTGGAGGAACGCCTCAACTTCCACCTTGGCACCCTGCAATCACCACAGGGTAAATGTGGATTTTACCAGTTTCCTCATTTCCCCTCCCCCCACCTTATCCCAATCCAAAGCCTTGACCTGTCCATCGTCTTTCTCATATATTCGCTCCACCCTCCTCTCTGACCTATCACCTTCTCCCCCACCACCATCTACCTACTGCATTCTCAACTAGCCCCCTTCCATTTGTCTCTCAGCACACATCCCCCGCCCCAGCAGACAAGCCTCACTCCTTATAAAGGGCTTATGTCGAAATGTTGATTCTCCTGCTCCTCAAATGCTGCCTGACCTGCTATGCTTTTCCAGCAACACACACTCGACTCTCATCTCTGTATGCTAGGAGACATGGATATTGTACAGCAGACAGCTCAAACATCTTGGGAACTATTACCAGCGATGCCTCTGCAAAACCATGCCAATCCACTAGCAGGATAAGCACTTCACTGTCAGTTTCTTCTCTCAGGCCAATATATACAGCACTGAACCATGACAAGCACTCACTAAGAGGGTGAAATATGCAATATCTCGAGTGACTTGTGGGAATCCCTAGCTCATCCCAAACTGGAGAAGAAGCATCTGCAAAGTGTCTCCCAACAGATCCAGATGCAGATCAACTACAAACAGAAGTGGGAGTCTGCAAAAATCCAAGGATCCTACCCATTCACTGCAGGAGTAAATGACTCCAGATGCTGTAATCTGTACTGAAAACAAAAAATGCTGGCGATTATAGCAGATCAGGCAGCATCCATGGAGAGAGAGTGAGCTAACATTTCAAGTCTAAATGACTCTTCATCAGAGCCCACATCCTGTGCCAGGATTTGGGCTTTCAGTACTTGACTGGGGGCGATGTTTGCAGGTAAAGTGTCGGCTGTAAAATGGGAAGCCTTGAAAAATGAGGTTACGAGAGTCCAGAGGCAGTATGTTCCTGTCAGGGTGAAGGGTATTTGTAGGGAATGCTGGATGACGAGAGAGATTGAGGTTTTGGTCAAGAACAAAAGGATATGTCAGGTATAGACAAGAGAGATTGAATGAATTCTAAAAGAGTATATAAGCAGTAGGAATATACTTAAGAAGGAAATCAGGAGGGCAAAAAGGGAACATGAGATAACTTTGCCAAAGGGTTAAGGGGAATCCAAAGGAATTTTAAGGACAAAAGAGTAACAATGGAGAGAATAGGACCTCTTAAATATAGAACATAGAACATTACAGTGCAGTACGGGCCCTTCAGCCTTCGATGTTGCACTGAACTGTGAAATCAATCTGAAGCCCATCTATCCTACACTATTCCATTTTTATCCATATATTTATCAATTACCATTTAAATGCCCTTAACGTTGGCGAGTCTACTATTGTTGCAGGCAAGGCGTTCCATGCCCCTACTTCTCTGAGTAAAGAAACTACCTCTGACATCTGTCCTATATCTATCAATCCTCAGTTTGAAGCTATGTTCCCTCGTGCTAGCCATCAACATCTGAGGAAAATGGCTCTCACTGTCCAAACTATTTAACCCTTTGATTATCTTATATGTCTCAACTAAATCACCTCGCAACCTTCTTCTCCCTAACAAAAGCAGCCTCAAGTCCTTCAGCCTTTCCTTGTAAACCTTCCCTCAATACCAGGCAACATCCTAGTAAATCTCCTCTGCACCCTTTCCAAAGTTTCCACCTCCTTCCTATAGTCCGGTGACCTGAACTGTATGCAATACTCCAAGTGCAGCCGCACCAGAGTTTTGTACAGCTGCAACATGACCTCATGGCTCCGAAATTCAATCCCTCTTCTTAACAACCCTATCAACCTGGGTGGCAACTTTCAGGGATTCATACATATGGAGACCAAGATCTCTCTGCTCATCTACACTACCATGAATCTTATCATTAACCCAGTACTCTGTATTCCTGTTACTCATTCCAAAGTGAATCACCTCACACTTTTCTGCAGTAAAATCCATTTGCCAACTCTCAGCCCAGCTCTGCAACTTATTTATGTCTCTGTTACCTGCAACATCCTTCGGCACTGTCCACAACACCAATGACATTAGTGTTATCGGCAAATTTACTAACCCATTCTTCTATGCCCTTGGTCATTTAAGAAATGACAAACAGCAGTGGCCCCAAAACAGATCCTTGTAGTACACCACTAGTAACTCAACTCCAGGATGAACATTTCTCATCAACCATCACCCGCTGTGTTCTTTCAGCTAGTCAATTTCTGATCCAAACTACCAAAGATCAGCAAGGCAGCTTATGTGTGGAGCATAGGAGATGGAGGAGATACAACTTGTACTTTGTATCAGTGTTTACTTTGGAGAAGAATATGGAAGATATAAAAAGTGGGGAAATAAATAACGACATCTTGAAAAATATTAATATTACAGACGAGGAGGTGCTGGGTGGCTTAAAATGGATAAAGGTGGATAAATCCCCAGGACCTAATCAGGTATACCCTAGAACTCTGTGGGAAGCTCAGGAAGTGATTGCTGGGCCACTTGCTGGGATATTTGGATCATCAATAGTCACACGTGAGGTGTCAGGACACTGGAGGTTGGCAAACGTGGTGCCACTATTTAAGAAAAGTAGTAAGGAAATGCCAGGGAACTATAGACCAGTCAGCCTGACATTGGTGGTGGGCAAGTTGTTGAAGGGAATCCTGAGGGATAGGATTTGCATGTATTTGGAAAGGCAAGGACTGATTAGGGATAGTCAACATGGCTTTGTGTGTAGGAAATCATATCTCTCTAAAAGTAATCAAGAGGATTGATGAGGGCAGAGCAGTGGACATGATCCATATGGACTTCTGTAAGATATTTGACAAGGTTCCTCATGGTAGACTGGTTAGTAAGGTTACATCACAGGGAGAACTAGCCATTTGGATACAGAACTAGCTCGGAGGTAGAAGACAGAGGGTGGTGGTGGAGGGTTGCTTTTCAGACTGGAGGCCTGTGACCAGTGGTATGCCACAAGGATTGGTGCTAAGTTACTGCTTTTGGAGCAGTACTTCCAAATAAACCTATTGGATTATAACCTGGTGTTGTGTGATTTTTAACTTTGTCCACCCCAGTCTGACACCAGCATCTCCACATCATCCCTGCTGTAGGATGGATATTGTGAAACTTGAAAGGGTTCAGAAAAGGGTTACAAGGATGTTGCCAGGTTTGGAGGGTTTGAACTATAGGGAGGTTGAATAGGCTGGGGCTATTTTCCCTGGAGCATTGGAGGCTAAGGGGTGACCTTATAGAGGTTTATAAAATCATGAGGAACATGAATAGGCTAAATAGGCAAGGTATTTTCACCAGGATGGGAGTCCAAAACTAGATGGCATAGATTGAAGGTGCGAAGGGAAAGATTTAAAAGGGGCCTAAGGGGCAGCTTTTTCACGCAGAAGGTGGTGCATGTATGGAATGAGCTGCCAGAGGAAGTGGTGGAGGCTGGTACAATTACAACATTTAAAAGGCATCTGCTTATGATTAAGAAGGGTTTAGAGGGATATGGGTTGAGAGTGTGGTGCTGGAAAAGCACAGCAGGTCAGGCAGCATCCGAGGAACAGGAGAATTAATGTTACGGGCTTATACCCTTCTGATAAAGTGCTTATGCCTGAAACGTCAATTCTCCTGCTCCTCTGATGCTGCTTGACCTGCTGTGCTTTTCCAGCACCACATTCTCCACTCTCTTCTCCAGCATCTGCAGTCCTCACTTTCTCCTTAGAGGGATATGGGCTAAATGTTGGCAAATCGGACTAAATTCATATCGGATGGACAAGTCGGACTGTGCTGTACATCTCTGTGACTCGTTTGTGAACTGCTTCAGCAATGGGGTGGAAGAAAGTCATCCACATTCCAAAGTGATTGCATAAGAAAGAGAAGGACAGTGATGAGCAGGATTCAGGAGAGGGGTTAGAACCTGTTTTCTTTTCAGAAATGCAATCTGGCCAAGTTGCCTTGAGTTTGATCCAGGTTAGTCACAAGTTCATGAAATATTCAGTGTTGCAAAAAGGCGGTCAGCAGTGGATTTTATATAAAGTCGACATTGGCTTGGCATCATCAGTGAGGTAACGAGGTAATGATGGACACCAACCACCTCTGGAAGAGAAAGAGGATGCCAGAGCTTCAGTTTGCACTAAGCAGCAGGTTTGATAGTTCTGTTAATTACAGGACAGAGGTGATCCTGCTGGGCTGAAGACGGAAGCCTGCTGGCTGAGACGGATTAACCACTACTACCATTCAGACCACCACTTGAGTGTAGACAGATCCATGCGGGGACAGACTAGGCACAAAAAGTCACTGCATAATCAAACAGCTATCAAGAAAAGAAAAAAACACCTAAATTCAAATTCATTAACACTTGAAAACAGAATAATTGAGCCCCGTCTCCACCCTAGCCTCAAGAGAAAGCTGTTGCAGCAGATGACTGTCATTATACCACACATTTGGAATGAATGATGTGGAGGAGTGGGTGTTGGATCTGGATAGACAAAGTTAAAAATCACACAACACCAGGTTACAGTCCAACAGGTTTATTTGGAAGCACCATCTTTCGGAGTATCTCCATAACTACCTGATGAGGAGCAGCACTCTGAAAGCTGGTGCTTCCAAATAAACCTGTTGGACTATAACCCGATGTTGCGTGATTTTTAACTTTGGAATGAAGAGAGTGTTAACTGTTTCAGAAATCCCACCCTCGTCTGTCCAGAATGCTGTCCTGACCTCTGAGTAGACCCGAACAGGACCACTACCAGCTGTTGGTCTTAAGGCACTTTAACACTGCAGTTTGGGACTGTCCTGATTCTGTGAAAGTAATAACAATCAGATTTAAATGTGTCATTCTCCTCTTTCCTTTATGCATGAGGTCTGCCACCTTGTTTGATGCTGATGAATGTTTTCACGAGGGGATAGCTCTGATGATAGAACAGGGAAACATGTTAAAGTTCACACATTTGTGGAGAAAATTCAAGGAGTAGGACTGGGATCAGTTGTATTGTCCCTTTGTGGTTTAAGGTCACAAACATAGTGCAATGCTCCCTGGATGGGTGGAGGGCATCTCCTGCCTGAATAATCACATGCTGAGATAAATCCAGACAAAAACAAAGAAGTCATGATATTGACAAATCAGTGAACACAGGACCGTGAAGATAATTTTACATCTATCAGAACATTGAGTTATTGAATAGGTAGCTACAACAATGTCAAATATTTCAGGTACTGCCTCCAACTATGTCTGGCATGGGGGACAGCAGGATTATGGGGAGGGTAAAAAGGAGGAAAATCCTATGTACTGAATCACGTGTGGAAATGATATTAACTGTGCCACAGGAAGCATCAAAAAGAAACGAGGGAGAGGACATGAGTTTGCCGCTTAAGTTAACGTTCATGTCGCCTTCTCTCTACACCTGGTCCCTCCACTCTCACTAAACAAAGCTGTTTATGGTAAAGAAGACAATGTGTGATTAATGAAGTAACATATCCAACTTTGACCTGTCTTTCTCACTTTTCTCACTTTGATACCATTTCATTTACACACAAGCTGTTCAAAAGCAATTAACTTGTACACTGCATCTACCACCACCTCCTAAAAAAGCACAAAACTCAAGTAAATGTGTGCCAACCTTGAAAGGGAGGATATTCTGCTTACAGGTCCTATGGGTCACCTCTGCATTGGTCAACCTCATCTTTTAACAGCTCCACTCTTCCGGAAACAAATGTTAACTTCCAACAATGGGACTGTCAGCCCTAAACAATAAATCAGAGCTGGCATAATGAAAGATTAGCAGCTAGCATCAATATTTACCAGTTTTTGTGTTTGTTCCTTGTTTAGAGTTAATCTACCAGTACATAGAACGAACGCTTTTTGAACACGTGTACATATGCCTTCTGCAGATTTAAGCAGTATCTTGGGACTGTTCATCCACTGTGAACTATTGGGACTGGGTTTCAAGTGAAAACCTGCTGACATTAAATGAGTGGAAAGGTCAGTAGGTGTAAACTTCTCTGGTCCCTTTCCCTTTCTCACTGCTTGGCAATTTACTTTAGAAACACCCAGAAAACCTTTGATGTGAAATTCAGGCGAGGGCATAAAGTAGTGTAACCTTCAATATTTTTAAGAGCAAGAAAGGGAACAGTGACTATTAAAGTAGTTCTAGAATAGTAGAACCTGGAGTTATATCTATGGCCCTTAACCATATCCAATTTCCAATCTCTGCCTGATACCAAGGACCAGATGCTATTCTGAGTCTAGGTTTTTCTACAAAAGGAAGCCGTTGAACTAGGAGCGTAATTGTGTTTCAGCTAAGAAATCACTGCAAGTGACAGCTTTTGGTCTCAGGACATGAGTATGTAATCTACACTGGCAGTGGTATGCCACTGAACTAGATAGAGGCCCATGCTAAAACACTGAGGACATGAGTTAAAATTTTACCATTGTAGGTGGAGTATAAAGAGATCTCATTAACACTGACCATTCAATTATGACTGATTGGGGTAAAACCCCACCTGATTTAGTAATGTTGTCAGGGATGTCTGACCTACATGTGACACCAAACCTATAATAATGCAGTTGACTCTTCTCTGAACTGATGTCTGAAATGGTCCAGCAAGCATTCAGTTCAAGGGCATTCAGTCATGGGCAACAAAAACTAATCTTGCCAATGATGATAATAGAGAACTACATTAATAGAATAGGAACCAGAACAGAAGCATGTCCACTTTTTCAGATGGATGTAAAAGAGACAAAGACACAACGTAAAAATCCAGGATCCTGGCCAACATTCCTCTCTCAACTTAAACTTGTGAAAAAGGATTTTTCTTATTCTTTTACAGCATGTGATTATTTCTGGTAGGATTTCAACATTTATTGCCCATTGCTCATGGCTCTTGAGAACATACCGTACTTGAATACAAAATGAGTGACCAGCTAGGATTCTGTCAAACAGCAGTTAAGAATCAAACACATTTCTCATTTATTTCCTCTCAAATACACTGTTCCTCTATAATTCTCACCTTCCTTCACTCTCTGCACATCTTTAAAGCCTTTTCAGAACCATATATAGTGCAAGTCTTTTGTTATCTTTCATAATGCTCCTGATAAAACTCAGGACTCTCTTCTTTGTCGAATACATTGGACCATAAACACCGGCTGAGGATACCATAAAGGATTCTCCTCATCAACCTCCTCCCATCGCCTGAGGTATGGTGACCCCCAGGTTAAACCACTACCCATCGTCACTCTGATGAGAAAGCAGTCCTTTAAGATGATGCCAACTTTATCTTTTACCTTTTTATTACTAGTTTGCAGGCATTCTGTAAAAGGTGGTGATCTGCAAATGAAGTTTCTAATTGCCATTTACGGGATTTTTGTATGCGCAAATTGACTTGAGTATGACCACATTTCAAAAGTTAGTGACTCGAGTGTGAAACAACCTTGGGTACATTCTGGTGATATGATGAAGTACGAGTTAATTGCTAATGCTTTCTTGCTGCCCAACAGGGGAGAAAGGCCCCTTCAAAATTGATATTCTAGAAATATATCTCACTACATGGGTGACCTGTATTCTATAATGTACACAAGCCTAAGCTCTGAAGATTTGTTAGCATTGAAAGCACTTGCAATCATGGCTATAAGATTCTGTAAGGAAATGGCAGTAAGTGTCAACAATGGAAAGATGGTAAGCCAGCCCACAGTGTCGAACCTATATGGATTTCTGTGATAAACAGGCTTTTATACCTACAGAAATTAATTTACTGTCTCTACGTGCATGAGAGTATATGGCAGCACAGGGGTTTGAGATTAGAGTCATAGAACCATAGAATCCCTATAGTGTGGAAGCAGGCCATTTGGTCCATCGATTCCATACTGACCCTCTGAAGAGCATCCCACCCACCCTTTAGCCTATCCCTATAACCTTGCATTCTCTATCACCAATCCTCCTAACCTGCACATCCATGGACACAATGGGCAATTTAGCATGGCCAATCCACCCAACCTGCACATCTTTGGACTGTGGAAGGAAACCGGAGCACCCGGAGGAAGCCCACGCAGACACAGGGAGAATGTGCAAACTCCACACAGACAGTCGCCCGAGGCTAGAATCGAACCCGGGACCCTGGCGCTGTGAGATCGTTGAAACAAGATGAGGGCAGCTATAAAGTTATCCATTATTACAAACAGACTCTTGTAGATTTACATTGTTGAAAGTTCTTGAGCATTTATTTCCAAAAAAAAAGTTGATAACTCTTTTATAAAATTGTAATAACCCAACTATCTTTACAGAGATGTGCAGGATAGGCATTATTATTGATAGATAAAAATAAACCATCTTATTTAAGAAGTTTCAGAAATATTAATAA
Organism: Chiloscyllium plagiosum; assembly: GCF_037043375.1. NCBI lineage: Eukaryota > Metazoa > Chordata > Chondrichthyes > Orectolobiformes > Hemiscylliidae > Chiloscyllium > Chiloscyllium plagiosum. Next base: position 117,494,697 of record NW_028270141.1, on the reverse strand, counting down.
ATGCAATTGTAGTTTGGCAAAATAGGTCATTTAAAATATTTGTTCACAGACCTAATCTTAAAAACTTTGTTTTTTTTTTACTTTCAACTGCCTCTGCAGAGACTGTTTCAATATTTTAGCACAAAATCATTAGAAAATAATATATGGAAGAAGACAGTTGACCAACAAACAAGATTTCAGCCTCTTACAACAAAAAAGTTCCAGTGAAGCGAGGATCGCTGATGAAAGAGAGGGATTTTGATGAGTGTTATCTCAGTGAGCAGGCTATTTCCCACTCCCCTTGTGACGTGCGTTATCCCGATGCACAGGCCCCTTCCAACTCCCTCGTGTTGTCTTATCCCACTGCTCCATTGCTCTCCCAAGACACAAAATGCCATTTTTAACATTTACTGACCTGGAGGCATGTTGGAATCAGCAAAAGGTTAGAAGGTTAGTCACACAAACCAAACAGCATCTATTGTTCCATTTGCTTTGAATAAGAAAGGATGCTACCTGCATTCACCTCAGGACATTCTGAATTTAAATGCTATTTGCAGCAGTTTGTGAGTAATTTTCCAAGCAAAGTGAAACCACCTAAAATTATTGACTGGCCTAACTCCTTAACTCATTTGCTGCTTACTAGAGCTCAGTTCAATGAGCACCAGGCACCTTGGAAAGTGGCTTTTAATGTTCTAAGACCAGCCAGTGAGAGATAGCAAACTAAATGAGCAACTGCACCAAAGCTCAGTGCCTTCATGCAATAGAGTATTCAAATTAAAACACCTCGAACAAGAGTAACGAGAACATAGAATTTCACAGCATAGAAACAATCCATTCCACCAGACCGGTTTAGTGATCCATATGAGCCACATTGCACCTTACTTTCTTTCATTCTGTTAACATAATTGACTGATGACTCTGACTAATATCTTTTTAAAAATCATTTGTGGGGTGTGAATATCATTGAATGGCCAACATTTATTGTCTGTTCCTAGTTGCCCTTGAAAATGGTGAGCTGCCTTTTTGGAACTGCTGCTTTCCGTGTGCTGTAGGTTGATCTACAATGCCGTTAGCAAAGAAATTCCAGGATTTTGATCCAATGGCAGTGAAGAAATGACAAAATATTTCCAACCTCTGCTGGCACTGTCCTGTCAGTGGGATTTGAGCCAGGGACAGAACTAAATGCAATATTCCTCCTGCCACCCTGGAAGAGATCCTGCACCATAGTAAAGGAACTTCTCTTCTTCATTAATGACATCTATTCACTTCATAAGTTCATGGAGCCATCAAGAACGCTGTGCTTTTGCAGTAGGAGAATTTAAACTTGAACCTAATAATGATTTTTGTCTATGTTAGGGGCTACTCAATAATGACTGCATCATAAAACAGTAGAGGAGTGGTCCTGAGGTACATTTCACCTGCACTTTTGTTCAGTTGGAGTTGGTTTATGCAGTGAAAAGAGCTGACCTTTGTTCATTTCTAATATCTGAACTCAATTTGGTGTTATAAATGAAGTGTTCAAGATGCCAACACAGGATAATGGCTTTTAAACATAAATGAACATATCTCAAGTTCTGCCTCCCTTGCTAAATGAGTGAACTGGCATTTTTCATCACTGAAGATTTATTGGTTCCTTCAGGGAATTACTGAGCAGCTGAGGCAACTAACAGCAGCCTATACCAACAAACTGTGTTCATATAACACCTTTAAATGTAACTGAAACATTTCAAGGCACTTTACAGGACAATCCTGAAACAGAATTTTGCACAATCCACTTAAGGAGATAATATGCCTGATTTTTTAAAAATTCTAAAATTCTAAATTCTAAAGATTCTACAATTGTAAAATGAAAAGTAGTTGAGGTACTTTTCATTTGAGGTACTTTTCATTTGCAGTTGAGTAGTTGAGTAGCAGGAATGTGGAAGGTACTATCTGGGAGGTGATAGAGGTGGGAAACCTCACAACTTCTAAGAAGTACAACAGTGAGCATTTAAAGTGTTACAAGGCTGTGGGCCAAGTGCTGGAAAGCGTAGAAAGGTGATAGTTTTTTTAGATCGGTGCAGACTCAATGGACCAAAGGGCCTTTTCTATGCTGCATGACTCTAACTAAATTTAGGATCATTTCCCACAACTGAACAAGTTAATGAATTTCTTGTAAACAAATCTAGAGCAACAACTTGGAATGTTTTCATATGTCAATGATTACAACAGTTCCTGTGAAACTGAACTTGCTACGTAGCAACCACTTTTATTAGATTAGTAAAAAATAACACACTTATCCACAAAACACTGGCGATTCCAGTCAACGTGTTGTCTATTCACTCAGGGAGGACATTGACTGGAATGTTTTGCTTTGTATGTCATTTGTAATGACCCGAATCTTAAGATATTTTTCACCTTGCCATCCCTGCCTAACAAAAGGAATATGAAGCACTTCTCTGGCAAAGCAGTGATAATATCATGTTTGGTGGTAATTATACAAGATAAAGGCTATTGACTGGCCATCAAGTAGCTCACTCTTTCCTACCTCATTGAGGGATATTATTCTGGATGTAAACACTTTAATGTTTGGGCAGCCTCCAGCTGCATATAGTCTGCAATGATCCTTAAACAAACCAAAACATTAACAGTTCATTTCAACTGACGCTGGAGTCCAACTCATGTTTCGTTAAGTACATTTGAAAAGTAAGACGGCAGACTGTGTTGCCAAACACTTTAAAAAAATTAAATGCAGCTCCTACTATTCTTGTCTTCTGGAGCTTCTCCCACGCATTGATTGTTGACAAATGCTGTAATTGGTAGTAAGAATGGAAACCTTTCAGGATGAAGCAAAATATTTGTGATCACCCGAAAAGACTTGTGCTGCACAGAAGGAGACCATTTGACACATTCTGACTGTGCAAATTATTCCACCACCACCGTCCTCTTTCTCATTCTGTATCCACCTGTCTTCTTGCCATTAGAGAGCTACCTGAACCGCCATCTGTTCTAAACACTCTTCCGACAAACCCGCCTCATCTACCAGTATCCCTTATTTATTTGCAAAACCTCATGATGACCAGTCATCACATCCTCTATATTGAGTTACTTTATAATGTTAAAAATATTAAATAAATGCAGAGAGAAATCAATGTCTCGGGTAATACACACAATTAATTTTTTCTTTCATGGGATATGAGTCTCACTTGTCCTTGCCTAATTGCCCTTGACCTTCCCATTTCAAGGAGTAGTTTAGAGTCGGGCATGTTGCTGTGGGTCAGGGAAACAGATTTCCTTCCTTGAAAGGACATTAATGCATCAGATGAATTTTTCTAAGAATTGGTGATAGTTTCTTAATCACTATTACTGGGATTACTTTTATATTCCAAATACAAACAGAGAGAACCCAATTCTGGATAAGAGTTATCCTGGACTCAAAACATTAACTCTGTATCTCCTTCCATAGATGCTACCAATCTTGCTTTGTTTCTTCAGTTTTCTCTGCATTTGTTTCATGTTTCCAGCAACAAATTTCACTTATTATATTCTAGTTATATTTGTTGAAATTAAATTCCATTAGCTACCATGGATTTGAACCTGTATTTTCAGAGCATTATTCCGCACCTCGAAATTACCGATCCACATATTACCACTGTACCATTGTCTATCTCGAATGTTATTAGGGACTTATTTGAGAAAATATTCTTTCGAGATCCAACAAATGAGTAATTGAGACATAGCACATGGTCAGTGCAGCTTGATTGGAAAAACAGATGATATGGAACTGCTGCCCTCTAAGTTTTGCACTATTTGGGTCTTGCCTGAGCCCCTGTGGTGAACCAGTTGATAGAAATTACTTGCTATGATTAGTCCTAAAAATTCAATCTCTGTGGGTAGAAGGTGAATGAGCTGAACCTCGGTCTAATTTAACACAGAAATCCTATGTTTATACATTGTGTGAGAACCTATAATCTCACAGCCTGACATTACATAACAACACACCTAAGATTCTGCAAAGAACCTAATCACCCAGCTAATGACTTTAGGGGAGGCATTAACAATTGATTTCCATGATTACTTAAACCAAAGATCATCAGCAACTTTTTTATCCGAAAACTCCCCTCCTGGATCACCAACTACCCCTCCTGAAGACGCAGACTCACTTGGGGTTACAATACTCCATTTCAGTACTTAAAGTAAATTATCACTCTGTAGATGTAACCTCTGACCATAGAACTCCTTCAGTGCATAAAGAGGCCGTTAAGTCTGCACCAACTCTCCAAACAGCATCCAACCCAGACTCTCACCCCATAACCCCAAATTTTTCAATTGGCTAATCCACCCAGCTAATACATCTTTGGACTGGGGGAGGAAACCAGAGTATCTGGAGGAAGCCCACACAGACACAGGGAGGATGTGTAACTCCATGCAGACAGTCACTCAAGGATGGAATCAAACCCAGGTCCCTGGGTGAGGCAGCAGAGCTAGTCACTGAGCCACCATGGTACCCTCAGGGTAGGGATGAATATTGGAGGCATTCCTAGCTGAGTCCAATCCTCTCCTCACACATGTCCCTTCTAACATGGGCTTCCTGGATAGTTAGAAGTGGGCACTCTAGTTGTTTTATCCCCTCACTTATCCATATAAGATTGTAACACATTAATTTTTTCCAAGGCTGAGACCAGATTAGTCAATGCAGACAGGAAGCCAAACCTTCTGTTTCTGTGTAGTAATGCCCAGATTATTGAAGAAGTTGACAAAGAAGAATTCTTAACTTAGATTTTAGTTTAAATGAAAAGGAAGAAATCTTATTACTAGACACTGACATTGGCCTCTCCTGTCACTCATAAACCACCATGTAATTAATTCACTCGCATTTAACCATCCAAGCCTAAAAGTAATTTATTAGAAGTAAAACACTTTGGGGGCATTCTGAAAGCTGTGATAAGTGCACAGAGCAGCTTATATTGAAAAACAATGCCAGTGATGTTTAACTTAAGAGCAACTAGAAAGAAAAATTCCCAGCCTTATGAAATATTACATTCACTCAAGATTACAACACAAGAGTAAATAAGCCACTGAAACAATGAGAGGAAACTCCAGAGAAGTATCCACAACCAACAGGTCAGAGTATTCCACAAATCACCTCCACTAAAATTCCTTGCATATTTGAACCACTGTCAGAGTGAGTCTGTAAAAATGTTTTAAGTCTCTCCGAACCCCTTATAACCATCTGGATCATGAGAGAAGTTTTTTTTTACTCTTCACCTTATACAGACATGTAAAAGGAATCACCCAAAATAAGCCTGGGTGACCCTGCCTGTCGCAGCGTGAGCAGTTCCCTTGCCCTTTGGTCAGCAGAGAAGCTGCAGACTTGCCCCACAGTGCATGTGTCAAATAGGCAGGCACAGCATGTGTGGTAATCCGCGGACGGCCGCACAGTGCATGGCAAGGCGGAGTTGCCTCAGTCATAATTACTGAGAAGCAAATGTTTATCTAACTTAACATTGCAGAAAGGGCAGCAGGCGAGAGAGAAAGAGAGAGAGAGAGACAGGGAGAGCACGAAGCAAACATGCCAGTTCAGGAACAGTTGCCAGCAACAGTATCTGTTTCTTTACAATGGGTGAAGGTATCAGTAACACAGAAGGTCGTAAATATTTAACATTGTGTTTGACTTGGCAAGCCTGGAGGGCTGAAAATAAAATGATCTATATAATTCACACAAACCCCCCTATCCCCACCTTCTGCCATCAAAAAGGAGAAAGCCACAGCACAACCAATGAATTAAAAGCAGTATCTTCCACTGAGAGGGGAAAGAAAAGCCAACAGTTGTCAAGGCCCTGTCAAAACACATTGCACACAGCTCCCAACAAAGCCCAGTAGGATTTTGACTTCATTAGCCAGAAGCAATTAGCGCAATGAGCGGCATCCTAATTAATTTATTGCATACAATTGGAATGTGATAAGGATGGACTGATGCCAGTAACAAGTTTTGTAGCACAATGAAAAACCGCACTGCTCAATACAACCTCGCAGCAATTACAATGTTGTGCCTGCAATGAAAATCTACCCGACTGTTTCAACAATGTAAAAGAGCCAGAATTTCACTGTTTCTTCTCTGAAGCATTAGCGAATGGATGGAATGCAAGTTTAAGCAAGACAGCTGTTCTGCATTCTATCAATTTAATAAATTAGATAGTCCAGGCCTCCAACTTGGAGAAACTGAGCAACCATTTTTAATGCAACTGAAATTATAGGAAAATGTTTTTATGGCCACTGATCATTTCAGGTTGTTTAAGTGTAAATGATCATTGTGACAATTCAAATAATCATGTAAATTTGCCAATAATTTACCTGTTTCAAAGAAATTAGAATGAAGCTGCCAAACTTGAAGTGCCTGTTGAGTAATAGGAGTTGCTTTGTAGGCGATGCCACTTGACTCTTTTCCTGTGAGACCTGGGCTGAAATCCATTTACATCTGGATTAATGTTTTATCTCCATGAGAGGAGAAGTCTTGACTCTCAGGTGACAAGGAGAAAGTGAGGACTGCAGATGCTGGAGATCAGAGCTGAAAATGTGTTGCTGGAAAAGCGCAGCAGGTCAGGCAGCATCCAAGGAACAGGAGAATCGACGTTTCGGTTATGAGCCTGAAGAAGGGCTCATGCCCGAAACATCGATTCCCAGGTGACAAGGATCATATTCAGCCTTACCCCTAGCTCCAGGGACGGAAATGCTCAGAATTTGTAACTTGCTGCTGCTCACTTAATCACTCTCATTCCAAAAGGTCACAAACATGAATTGGAAATGTTGCAGTTGTGTGGCCAGGAACATGCTAGTGACTTAACAAGTGCAGTAGGGCCACTTTGACATAAGTCAAGGAACTTTTGGTTATTATGGCTGATAGTGTGGGTGCCAGATAGTGTGAGGTGCCAGGTGGTAGGGAATAGTAGTTGTGAGATGGCAGAGAAAGTTAGCCAAGGCCACCATTCCTGATGGTAGGTCAGTGAATCTGCTGGAAGACCACGTATTGGCATACATGAATGCAGGAGAGAATCTCCTCATGCCAATGGGAAACAGTCGCCATTAGCGAATTTGGGGTTGATCAATGATGCTTTAATGATTTCAGGTTTTTCTGCAAGAAGATCATGCATGCAATTTCAAGCCACATTCAACCCTACAACATTTGATTCTTTCATTAGGTGTTGGTGAGAAATCTACTCTAGAATGTAAACATTCTTCTCCTTTTTTTCGCATGTTGAGAAGTGGGGGGCGGTGGGGGGGGGGGGGGGGGGGGGGGGGTTCAATTTCTGAAAACCAACCAAGGTGAATATTCTGAAAGCAAACTTCTGAACATTGAAGGGATAAGCTTTGTGATATTTGACATAATAAACCTGAACAGATACTTTCAGAAAGTACTGCTTTGCTTCAAGGGTGACCATCAACTTAGTTGGGTTGCCAGGGAGAATGGGTAAAGCCAGGGCCCTGCACTTAATCAGGAAAATGGAAGGTGCAGTCACGGGGAGTCTGTAGTTTTGCTTTTATAGAAAAGGTTTCTTCACCTATACATGTCAGACAATATTTTGTCATGTAAGCCTCATGTTATAGTTTAGCACAGACCAGAACAGTTCTTAATCCTTAGTAATGTACAAACTAGCAAAATGTGACTCGAAATGAAACTAAAGCAGGCCATCCATTGCAAAAACAATCATCAGTGAGCACATGCATATATACTCATAATGTTTCCTGATCATTAACATAGCAAGGTTGAAGTGAAGCCATGGTATGTCAATATTATGACTGCAAAGATCATGAATGTTAAATAAAATGTTTCCCTTGATAGCCTGTAAATTATTATCTAAATGAAGAAAACATGAGCCATTTAGTCTTACTACTGATACAGTCTTGTAGAACAGTAGGTAACAAACCACACTTTCTTAATACCATGCAGAATCCAGCTCCATTGTGTTCAGAAAGACATTTCTATCAAATGCAAAATAGTTGACTGTGATGGGAATAGGGGCATGGTGAAACATTGGGATTTCCCAGGTGGCAGAGCAGAGGCACTGCTTCCATTCTGCTTAAAAGAGCTGGAAGTCTGTCCTTCATTGTGACATTATGTAAAAGGAGAAATTGAGGACTGCAGATACTGGAGATCAGCATTGAAAAATGTGGCACTGGAAAAACACAGCAGGTCAGGCCACATCTGAGGAGCAGGAGAGTCGATGTTTCGGGCATAAACCCTTCATTAAGATATTCCTGCTCCATGGATGCTGCCTGACCTGCTGTGCTTTTCCAGTGCCAATTCCATACTTTTCGACATTATATCAAACACCACATGAAACCAGTAACTCCATCTGGAGGTGTGCACCGTGGGGCCTGGGGCTTTTAGAATTAGCCTCATGAGCTGAAGGGGCAAGTTTCTTCCCCCTATGGTGGGAGAGGAAGGGATGCTCTGGGTGAGGGATGCTCTGGGTGAGGTGTTGGCAGTGATGGGCCCTTGGAGCAGGTACTGGAGGGCCTGTGGCAGTGCAAGGCACTCCCATGGGTAGAGGGAATCACAGCTCTGGATCCATACAGGTGGGGGCTGACCAGTACTAACACACACACATACTCACACACAGGTGAGAAGCTGTGTGTAGGTGTTCAGGGCATTCAGTACAGGTAAGAAAGGGAAGTAGGAACCAAAGAGAGTTGTCTTTTGATGAATAGAAACAATGATGTGGAGATGCCGGTGTAGGACTGGGGTGGACAAAGTTTAAAATCGCACAGCACCAGGTTATAGTCCATCAGGTTTATTCGGAAGTACTAAGTTTCGGAGCGCCGCTCCTTCATCAGGTAGCTAGAGGGACTGGATCATAGGACACAGAATTTATAGCAAAAGATCATAATGTCATACAACTGATGCATATATTGCCCCACTAGCTACCTGACAAAGGAGCAGCGCTCCGAATGCTAGTATTTCCAAATAAATCTATTGGACTATAATGTGGTGATGTGTGATTTTTAATTTAATAGAAACAAATCAGATTCATGGCTCCTTACAATTCCAAAAGTCCAAACCAATGATCCAAAACCAATGATCCAAAACTTTGACAGGACGCAGTTCAGAAACACAAAACAAGTTAACACACACAGACACACTTACTGGTTCTGTATTGCTCTCCCACCTTGATTTTGCCAAAAAAAAACGATTCCCGTGTGCCTCTGAAACAGTGAAATAAATAACTAGTCAGGACCCCCGCGTTCAGGACCCCTGGCCTCAGCTCTCCCAGCCGAGCCGCATACCTCCCCATCCCAGCCAGTGAGCTGCTTTGAGCGGCACCGGCGCTCTCTTCTCCCCGTTGCAGTGGAGCAGATTAACAGATCTCCAAAAACATCCATTCCTTCCGCTCCCCCCCCCCCCCCCCCAACAACCTCCAATTCAACATTAAGCTCCGGTAAAAAAAATCCTTCCATTCCCCTGCGCTAATCATAGGCACTCACACCCCCCACCACCGTAGCGTTTGAAATTAAAACGCAGATCACTTTAATTTCCCCAGTATAAAGTGAACGCGCTGGGGGGGGGGGGGGGGGGAGATAGTAATAAACAATAGCCTGACATTTCCGCTAATTTGCAGCATTTCCCCCACCTTAAAGCGAGCACGGGGGTAATATTTCTGGGAATGGGCGCCGCTGTGGAATTCTGAAGCGAGGGAGACCGACCCCACTCGGCTCGGAGGGAGTTCAGGAAACAGGCAGCAGCCTCCCCGCGGTGGCTGTTCCCCAGCTCGGTAGCTGTATCCCCGGCTGGAGTCAGCAACTCGGTCACACAGCCAAGACTCTCCTGCCTAACCCTCACTCTCTGTCTCCTGCTGCAGCCCATTCGGCCCGTCTTTGCCGGTGCTGGCGCTTCGAAAGAGCTACCGATCAGTGCCACTTGGTACTGGGGGTAGATATTGCAGGGGTAAATGGTGTCGGGCTGTGGGGGTAAGGTGGGGGGAGTGGGATTCGATCCTCCCCAGCACCTCCCCCACGATTGTACACTCTCACCGGCTGGTTAACCTTCCCTAAAACCCAAAGCGTAGCCCACCGGGGTAGAGCCGAGGGCTCAGCACAAGAGCAAGCTGGGTTTTTGTTTTCTGGTGACCGTTTGCCTACCTGGAATCCCAGGGGCGAGGAGCTGCAGTGTTCTGGAGTCTCCCGCCGAGAGAGAGTTCTGTCACCGAGATTCCGGGTCGTATAACTTAGACCTGTGAAGTACAATGATTTGCATGAAATAGGAATCCTATTATCTAGGGAAATAAACAAGAAACCTCTACTTTTCATCTTTCTCTCTGTCTCAGGTAAACCCTACATACATTTCAGGCTGGGTTTAATATTCCCCAAGGAGAGCTCGGTCATTCAGAAATATACTCTGGGTTTTGATAGTTTACCTGTTCCTGATTTTAATGCTATACTCACCTCCAGTGAAGTCACCCCCCTACCCTTCATCCCCTCCCTCTCCGGCCATCATATTGTTTATATTTTGCTGCCTGTCCCTCTTCTCCAGTGGCTGGGCAACTATTCGTACGCTTCGACCTCCCCACACGTGGCCCTCAGTCACGTCTCCGGGACAGCCCGTAAAAGGGGCCAGATATTTTGCAAGATGAAAGGGGGACGGTTCAACTTTCAATACGATCTGCCCAGTCCCAGTGGCACAGAGTCTCAGCAATGAACCGGACTGGATCTGGTTTAACTTAAAAGATGATTCCCTCCATCTCCACCCCACCGCCCCCCACCCCCCCATCCCCGCCCCACACATCCCCACCGGGTTAGAAGGGGCACCTGCATCACTTTCCAAAACAACGTAGTCCGGATGCTCCCCCTACATTGGGTGTCGAAGTTTTGCAATGCATTCGAGATTTTAAATGTCCCTGGGACAGATAGATTGGGGGGGGGGGGGGGGGAATCACACAGGGGGCAGTACACATTCGATGGGATGAAGGGCCTTTATGAAAATCGTGCGTTCTGTGAATGATGCGTTCCCTTGGGAGAAGCTGTCTTCGGCATCCCCTACCTCATTCCCCACACCCAGCCCCCAGGTTGCCCTCCCGCGAGGTTGATACTACAGGATAGAGTAACCCCCACCGACAGCCAGGCGTCTGTCAGAATGTCGGCGATGCTGTTGAGTATGGGACAAAATAACAAGTCCAGGGAATTCCTGTGAAACGTCCCAAAGATTTTGTTGAAAAATCTTTTGTTTTAAAAGAAAATCGTTTTGAGATGGAGATCTATTTGCAAAAAAAAAAGACCGGTGGAGATTTTTGGGCAATGGGCTGGTATTCGAGACTGCTGATCCCAGAGAGAACCATCCTGTCTCTCTCTCTCTCACACACACACACAGAGTACACTGCAAAATGTAACAAGTGGTGAACATCCCCGATTCAGATCAGAATCCCTGAGTACAGCCTACCACAGTACATTGGAAAAGCGGTGGCCATGGGGGGAACAGAGCCCAGTAAAAGCCGCCTATAATTTAGACAGTGCTGTGGGAGCTTGCTCTTACAGTTCAGGGGTGAAGCGGCAACTCAGCGGGAGGGATTTAAAACAGCGAAGTGACTCCACGCTTTCTTTCCCCCCTCAGGAAAGCGATCCCAGTTCCCGGAAAGGCTTGTGCTCCCTGTTACAAGAAACAATCCTCCCTCCTTTCTCAGAATGAGCGCTCGAAGATCGATCGACCGTACCTTTCCACTCATATGGGGCGGGCTGTGGGGGCCTGGGGAGGGAAAGCAGTTACCCCTCACTTCCCAGACATTGACATCTTATAACAGCACCGGCTTCCCTCGGCTCGATTCATCTGTGAATGAAAACGTCTGCATTTTAGATAGTTTTAGTTATACTCGTCACCTCGCTGAGCGCATCTCCCTTTCGAAATGTTCTTAGAAAGATGACATCGGGCTATTTTGCTCGCCCCCCCCCCCACAAAACTAATCTTGTACAAGATCATTTCCTACACCTCGGCGCCCTGTTACATCTTGAGCAATGAGTAGGGAATTATTTTAAACTTTTAAACTTTGTTTTCAAAAACAAAACGTCTCTCGCAAATATTTCACCCGCTTCTAATGTCACCAAGCCTAGCCTTGGCACGTTTCCCAGCGGCAAACCGAGCAAAGCAAGGTCAGTTTTACCCCTTCGGTATAATTCTTTCATCAAATTAAACCTCAAATAAATGCGCCTCCTTTTGCAGAGATATCTGGATTCGCTGAGTCAGAGCAGTTTGGGGACAGAGGTGTAAACGATATTAAAGAACCGTGGACCCACCTTGAGAGTGTAGAGGATTGTAGGCAGGAAGGTGAGCAGGGCGAAAGGGCTTTCTCTCTCTCTCTCTTTCAAAGATGTGTGATTGATCAGCCTAGGGGCGAGTGCCAGGACAGGGTGAATTGCAGGTTGTTTGAGCTGCTAGCTATCAGTGCACCTTTTTCATTCGGGAAGGAGGGAGGGAGAGAGAGAGGGAGAGAGTCGTGAATATTTCATGGGCTGGCTCGATGTCTACATTGGTCAAGTGTTGGGAGATTGGCCGCTCTTAGGTTTCACTCTCTGAAGCTTTGAATCAGGTGTTAAGAGGAAAACGAGGGTTTGTTTCTGTGGATGTGGCAGGGTGGGGGGTAGATGTTGGTCAGCACCTGTTAGTCAACTTATAGGGGGGAAAGAGAAATCCGTCATAAAAGGAAAATAAAAGCCCACCTTTAGGTACTGGACGAAGTCTTTGTGTTCACTCCAATTTGTCAATGTTCCTCAGCAGAAACCCAGTCATTGCAATAACTGCTTGTCAATATGCCCCAAAATAAGGTAGTGATCTCGGTTGTTTCCTTTTTCCCTTTGTGTGTGTGGTGCAGTTCAGAGTTAATGGGCACGGCGGGACGATGGTCAGGGATACCTGTCCAAACCCAGCCCGAAACCTGCTTTCTCACCCAAGCCGCTTTCACTTCACATTACCCATATCCCAGTGACTCATGTGGCACACACACTTTCACATTGGCTCGCTCCGGTGAAATATGGAGAGAACGTGAAATTTCGTTCCTGCTTTCTGTTTCTGAAATGATCACACCTTCTGTGTATGTGCGTGCATTAACTCTCGGGGTGTGAGGTCGCTGCAAGGGCGCTTTTGCCAAACAGATAAAATGGGTTCCCCTCAGTGGGACCAAGGAAAACCTGTCCGTCAGTTTTTTTTAACAGCTTGTTATTATTTTAAACGCCAGTGCAAATAGCCCGATTGAAACCATTTTCACTTGATCGAAAGAATAACAATGAAAGTAGCTGTGAAATAACAGCCCTCTGGAATGACACACCACAATCGGCCAGCTTTTCTCATGCAAGAATGTTTTGCATGGCCCCTTTCATCTGATCAAGCAGAGAAAACAGAATTGGGGGCTGATAGTAGCGAGGGAACACAAAGCCTGGGTGTGGTATAGATTGGATCTGATCTCTGAGCTCGAGTGAAAAGTGTCTATCAGCGCTGATGAATTGTTCTCAACAGATAGCTCACAATTACCTGTTTCAGTGCAAGAAAGTTTATCGTAGAGACAGTGCCTCCGTGCACACTTTCCTGATCCCCACAGCATCAGAAACGACTTAAATGATTATGGTTTGGGTGGGGGTTGCTGGTGGAGGCTTTTTGTACACTGCACCTACCCCAAGTGTCTTCTGACTCAGTTAGCCACGGGTAGCCCTTTATCCTTGGAACTTTCTCTGTAGTCCCCACCCCACCTCCAAGTGTGGGAGGAGGCACAAAATGAGGGGAGATTCATTGGAGGTGTTCGTTCTCTGCACAGACGCTGCCAGACCTGTTGACTTTCTCCAGCAGTGGTTGGGTTTAGTGTCAAAGTGGGGAGGGACTGGAGGCGGGGAGACGCGAAAGAACCAAAAGCCACGTGAGGCAGAAGTATTACAGGAATGGAGTTAGAAATCACATAGCACCGGGTTACAGTCGAACAGGTTTCATTGGAAGCACTAGCTTTCGGAGCGCTGCTCCACAACCACTTGATGAAGGAGCGGCGCTCCGAAAGCTAGTGCCTCCAATTAAATCTGTTGGACTATTACCTGGTGTTGTGTGATTTTTAAATTTTGTACACCCCAGTCCAATCCGACATCTCCACATCAGGAATGGAGTGCCTGAGAGTCCACTGGAAATCCAATCAGGTCTTTCAAAAAGCAACTGGATGATTAGTTTGGGGGTGGGATGGGGGGTGGAGGGGAATGCAGGAAAAGTCAGGGATTTGGATCAATCTGAGTCGCTTTGAGAGAAGGCTGAATGGCCTCCATCTGTGATGTAACCTGCCTGCGGCTGAATGATTGGAATTCTATCACGCCTGTAAAAAAAAGTTTGGTTTGGCCGTCTGCACCAGGAAGACAGCCATCCTGGACTATATCTATCAACACTGGTGCTGCAGCTCACAGGCAATGGTGCACCTCTCCAGTGAAATGCAGCAGAGGCTGCCACGCCAGAATGCGGTCTTGAGCTATATTTCACGCAGTTTCTCACTGTGGCTGAAGTGTGGGCCAGTCCAGACTCAGGCCGTTACAGAAAGCGAACTCAATAACTGCAAAAGCGGCGCTCCAAAGACCCGAATTGTCAAGTTCCCATGAGGTTAAATATATCGCTTGGAAGTGAAAAATGGTTGAGTGAAGTGAAAAGACGCTTAAACAATGAGATTTAGAGTGTGTGATGGAGGAACCTGTTCAATCTCATTGCAGAAACACTCCCCACTCTCTTTCTATCCCACAGATTAAAAACCAAGAGTATTTTGCCCTATAACAAAAGCACTCCCGCTGATAGAGAGTCACACGAGGCAATGAGGTTTGTTTGTTTACATTTTCGGAGTTGTTGAGTCTTTTGAGATGTTTCTGCAACAATTGATAAGCGGCTTCAGTGTCGATCGTTCACTTCATGCATTCAATAGCCTTTGTATGTCAGCATGCAAAGTCCAAATATCTAAAACCATTGAAAATACAAACGCTTGGCGTTTGAAATGTTAGTGATACGATTTCCCAACTCGTGATTTGAAAAAAACAAAGTTTTGCTGAGATAGTGACATCTCTGAAAGTAATGGAACGCATTACCGCAGAGGGCTGTGGAGGCCAAGTCATTGAGTGTTTAAGGCAGAGACAGAGAGGTTCTTCATTAGAATGGGCAATCAAGAGTTAAGGGGAAATGGCAGGAGAATGGGGTTGAGAAAACTAGCACTGAAAATGTGTTGCTGGAAAGGCGCAGCAGGTCAGGCAGCATCCAAGATGCAGGAGAATCGACCTTTGTCCTGTTCCTTGGGTGCTGCCTGACCTGCTGCGCCTTTCCAGCAACACATTTTCAGCTCTCATCTCCAGCATCTGCAGTCCACACTCTCTCCTTGAGAAAACTAGCAGCCATGATCCAAAGGTGAAGACTCGATGGGCCGAATGGCCTAATTCTGCTGCTATATCTTATGGTCTTATGATTTTAATGGGCCATTGTCAATCACTCAATATGATTCATGATTGAAGAGGTGGGGGATTGAGGGAACTGGTAGCAACTAAATCTTTTTGCTGCATTGGCCGTTATTAACTGAGATTGGTCAATTTGTCACAGCAATAACAAAATCTATTCCAAGAACCTTCAATGCAGCAAATATGTGGAAATTTTCCATTGGTTGGGGGAGGCACTTGATGAACAAAAGGCAAATTTAAGTCAATTGAAAAAAGAACCAGAGGGAACATAAGGATATTTTAAAAGCTGTGTGTTTTTATGATGTGGAGGGCATTACCTGTAATGGTGGTTACGATATATTCAATAGCAGCTTTTGAGAAGGGAATTGGATCAATCATTGCAGTGGGAAAAAAATTGCAGGGCCATAGGGAGAGGGCAAAGAAATTAAACCAATTAGTTTGCACTTTCAAAGAGATGTGGTGAGCCGATGGCTTCATCCTATGTTGTATGCTTTTGTGATTATAATCCCCGACACACCAGGCTCTGTTATATTTAGTAAAGGGCTTAGACACAAAAGTATTAACAAACTGTTGTTGATGCTGGAAATCTGAAATTAAAACAAAAAGTGCTGGACAAACTCAGCATCACCAAACCATTAAAGGTACGAGCAGAAATAGGCCATTCAGCCCATTGAATCTATACCACCATTCATAGATTTTGGCTGCACTGAAAATTCCCAACTCTTGTTTCCTGGCCTTTTCCCCATCCCACTGCTTTCCTTTCAGATTAAAAATCTGTATATTTCGACCTAGAATATACTTGAAGACGCAAACTCAATAGCCGTCTGTGGTAAAGAATCTCACAGATTTGCTAGCGTCTGAAGGAAGCAATTCCTCCTCACCTCTGTCTTAAGTTTGCAAACCCTCACTCTGAGATCATGCCCTCTGGTCTTAGGCACTCCCACAAGGGAAGACAACCTCTCCATATCCATATTGTCAAGCTTACTAAGAATCTTTTATTTTTCAGTCAGGTTTCCTCTCATTTTTTGATCTTCCAATGAATACAGGCGTAATCCACTCAACCTCTTCCTCATAAGACAATCTATCCATACCCAGTATCAGCCTTGTGAACCTTCCCTGAACTGCTTCCAATGCCAGTACAGCCAGCAGATTACAGCATCTGTGGAGAGAGAAAAACACTTAACATGTTGAGTCCCATTTGATTTCTTCTTGAAGAAAGTCATATTCCACTCTGCAGATGCTGCCAGACTGGTTGATGTTTTACATTACTTGCTGTTTTCATTTTGCATTCAGGCGAAAACAAAGTTCTTCGATCTCCATGTGCCATTCTGCTTTTTTTCTTATTTGTATCAATTTCTTTAACAGTCTATGTTACCTGATTTCTTCACTAAAAGTGAACAAATGTTCATTACATAGGTGAAAGTGAGGACTGCAGATGCTGGAGATTAGAGTTGAGAGTGTGGTGCTGGAAAAGCACCGCAGGTCAGGCAGCATCCGAGGATGAGAATCATGTTTCAGGCAAAAGCCCTTCATCAGGAATGTTCATTACATGTTCATTTCAATCAATGACAAAATCTTTGTCTCCATTGCTTACACAACAGACATTCAGTCAGCATAACGCATATATTTGCCATAACCTCCATTTTCCTCAAAAAAGTTGCACCTACCAACAAAATATAACTATATGTGCATTATTTTAACCCATTACTAAATGTGGTGATCTGATGGTTTTTGAATTAACAATATAAATCAGAAGTATCATGTTCATGAGGTTATAAATTCCCCATTGTAATTTCCCCTAAGCCTGAATAACATTTCTGCAGGTGTGTGGGTTGTATTTTTCTCAGCTTTCTTCCTTTTTTCTCTCGTTATTTTCCTGAAGGCACTAGGGTAGTGTTAGCAACACTATTTCAATCTGATGGAATTGTCTGAACCAGTGCAAAAGGACAGGAAATTTTAAATGCAAGTGAATTCTACTTAAAGTGATAGAGACTCGTGTTTTCTATTTTCTGTTATCCTGGTTTAAGATTTCATTCACTCAGATAAGACTCCATCCACAAACTGACTACAGTCTCTCCACTCAACATTGCAAGATTCCATTTGTTGTTTTGTTTTAGGAAAGCTCTTCAACTTGTGCTAATTTTCCTTACTAGTTACAACTTTTAATGCACACCTATGAAACTATTCAGTGGTTGGTATAAGTTTTTAAAGATAATTTTCAGTGATTTGAAATCAGGACGCTCAAAGGTGAACAACTGGAGACTTAAGGAAAATGTTCATTTTTGGTGATAAACAATTTTCAGCTTTAGCAAAAAAAAACTGTACCATTCTTTAACACATCAAAGAATACTCTTTATAAATTAGAAAAGAAAAACAATTCTGTTCTATTAAATTGATGGATTGTATTGGCTCAGGGAAGATTTTGCTTTTTGAAGGATGCAAATAGAAACTGGAAACTCATCTGTATATTTTGAGCATAATTTCTTGATTGTATCCAGAGTAGAACTTTTTTTTTCATTATTCTTTCATGGGATTTGAGCATTGCCTGCAAGACTGGCACTTCAAGATTAGATTAGATTACTTAGATTAGATTACTTAGAGTGTGGAAACAGGCCCTTCGGCCCAACAAGTCCACCCCGACCCGCCGAAGCGCAACCCACCCATACCCCTACATTTACCCCTTACCTAACACTACGGGCAATTTAGCATGGCCAATTCACCTGACCTGCACATCTTTGGACTGTGGGAGGAAACCGGAGCATCCGGAGGAAACCCATGCAGACACTGGGAGAACGTGCAAACTCCACACAGTCAGTCGCCTCAGGCGGGAATTGAACCCGGGTCTCTGGCGCTGTGAGGCAGCAGTGCTAACCACTATGCCACCGTGCCGCCACTTGTTCCCCATCTTTAATTATCCTTGGCAAATATGATTCTTTTTTTAAAGCAGTAAGGATAAGAAGGGCTTTGCAGAAAGGTCAGGGCAGTGAGCTGAGGATTTTCAGTACAGCCAAGATCTTATTGAATGGTGGTGTAGACTCAGTGGGCTGAATGGCCTACTACTGCTCCTACATCTTATGGTCTTGAACTGAATGATTTGGTAGGCCATGTAAGAGGGCAGTTAATAATTAAGATAGTATCTTCAATTTGGCAGTTTCTGAATTTGGGTTATTTGCATTAGAAACAGTCACAAAATGAACACTGAGACACTGCTCAAGATGCTCCTTTCCCCATTCTGGCACATTTAAAAAAAAATCTTTATTAATTCTTTCTCACACTTCAGTGAGTTCCCTCTTTATTCTGAGGGTTTGCCCCAAATCCATGCAATGATAGATTTAACTAAGAGCCTTTCGTGTGGAGCTTTGCCAAAATGCTGTTGGAAGTTGAACTAAACCCAGTCATGGGGCTTACCACAGTTCACTTGGGTTGTCACTTCCTTAAAGGAATCAAAGAGATTGGTCAGACAAGATCTTCCTCTTTTGGATCCATGCTGACTGTTGTTAGCTGGGTTACTTGTACGCACAAGGGTTTCATGTTAATTTCTTGATAATCAATTTCATTATTTTTCAAGGAATGGAAATGACATTAATGGGAACATAGTTTCTTCTGTCTGTTGTGCCATCTTCTTCTGATAATAGGATCACATTAGCCTGTTACAAATATTGTACCTTTTCACCATGCAGTAATTCCCTTAGAATATCACTAGGGATTTCTTCGCTTGACAGTTACACTATTTAACTTATATTTATTACACAGGAATATTCACCAGGCATGCTCAGCTTTATTATTCTTGATTCTTCTGTGGGATGCGGACATCACTGGCAATGCCAGCAATTATTGCCTGTCCCTATGGGGGCCATGAACTGTGTGATTTGCTTAACTATAAAAATCAATCACATTTCCCTGGGTCTGGAGTCACATGCAGTCAAGATCAAGTGAAGGCAGCAGAGTTCCTTCCCTAAAGAATATTAATGAACCAGATTGTTTTTTTTTACCAACGATTGCTGATAGTTTTCATGGTCATTGTTACTGAGACTAGCTTTCAGTTTCAGATTTTGTTAATCGAATTTAAATTCCTCCAGCTTCATGGCGGGTAGCTATGTCACCACAGCATTATCCCAGGCATTTGTATACCCAGTCAAATGGCATTACTACAGAGCCACTATCTCCCTGAGGTTCTATGAATCTGCTCTACCATGTTCAATTAGATCAGAGCTGACCTGCATGTCAACTTAATTTTCCCATTTGCGCTTTAGATCCCTTGACAACTTTACATCATAAAAATCTCTCAGTTTAATAGCTTCAGTTGTCCTATTGTCCACAACAATTTGGTTGAAGGGTTCCACTTTCTACTACACTTTTGCGAGAAAGTGCTTCCTCATTTTGAAGTGCCTGGTTCTAAATTTAGGCTGATGTCTTCTCATTCTTGATTTTGCCTGAGGAGGAAACAATTTCTATATATCTCTAACTAAATCCTTTTTAATATTTTAAACATCTCAACCTGGTCATCATTCAAGGGAAGCCAAGTTTGTACACCTTGTTTTCATTACAGGACCTGATCAGGTGTACCCTAGAACTCTGTGGGAAGCTAGAGAAGTGATTGCTGGGACTCTTGCTGAGATATTTGTATCATCAATAGTCACACATGAGGTGCTGGAAGACTGGAGGTTGGCAAACGTGGTGCCACTGTTGAAAAAGGGCGGTAAAGACAAGCCAGAGAACTATAGACTGGTGAGCCTGACCTCAGTGGTGGGCAAGTTGTTGGAGGGAATCCTGAGGGACAGGATGTACATGTATTTGGAAAGGCAAGGACTGATTCGAGATAATCAACATGGCTTTGTGCGTGGGAAATCATGTCTCACAAACTTGATTGAGTTTTTTGAAGAAGTAACAAAGAAGATTGATGAGGGCAGAGCAGTAGATGTGATCTATATTGACTTCAGTAAGGCGATCAACAAGGTTCCCCATGGGAGACTGATTAGCAAGGTCAGATCTCAATAGAATACAGGGAGAACTAGCCATTTGGATACAGAACTGGCTCAAAGGTAGAAGATAGAGGGTGGTGGTGGAGGGTTGTTTTTCAGACTGGAGGCCTGTGACCAGTGGAGAGCCACAAAGATCAGTGCTGGTTCCTCAACTTTTTGTCATTTACATAAATGATTTGGATGCGAGCATAGGAGGTTAGTAAGTTTGCAGGTGACACCAAAATTGGAGGTGTAGTGGACAGCGAAGAGGGTTACCTCAGATTACAACAGGATCTTGACCAGATGGGCCAATGGGCTGAGAGGTGGCAGATGGAGTTTAATTCAGATAAATGCGAGATGCTGCATTTTGGGAAAGCAAATCTTAGCAGGACTTATACACTTAATGGTAAGGCCCTAGAAAGTGTTGCTGAACAAAGAGACCTTGGAGTGCAGGTTCATAGCTCCTTGAAAGTGGAGTTGCAGGTAGATAGGATAGTGAAGAAGGCGTTTGATATGCTTTCTTTTATTGGTCACAGTATTGAGTACAGGAGTTGGGAGGTCATGTTGCGGCTGTACAGGACATTGGTTAGGCCACTGTTAGAATATTGTAATTTTGGTCTCCTTCCTATCGGAAAGATGTTGTGAAACTTGAAAGGGTTCAGAAAAGATTTACAACTATGTTGCCAGGGTTGGAGGATTTGAGCTATTGGGAGAGGCTGAACAGGCTGGGACTGTTTTCCTTGGAGCGTTGGAGGCTGAGGGGTGACTTTATAGAGGTTTACAAAATTATGAGGGGCATGGGTCGGATAAATAGACAAAGTCTTTTCCCTGGGATGTGGGAGTCCAGAACTAGAGGGCATAGGTTTAGGGTGAGAGGGGAAAGATATAAAAGAGACCTAAGGGGCAACATTTTCATGCAGAGGGTGGTACATGTATGGAATGAGCTGCCAGCGGATGTGGTGGAGGCTGGTACAATTGCAACATTTAAGAGGCATTTGGATGGGTATATGAATAGGAAGGGTTTGGAGGAATATGTGCTGGGTGCTGGCAGGTGAGACTAGATTGGGTTGGGATATCTGGTCGGCATGGACGGGTTGGACCGAAGGGTCTGTTTCCCTGCTGTACATCTCTATGACTCTAAGTAACCCTGCAACCTTCACTAGTATTCTGCTGAATCTGTACGGCTGACCTGCCAAGACTTTGTGAATGCTTTTTTACATCTTCTCAGGCTTTTAATGATTCTTGTACTTGGGATTCCCAAATCTTTCTGATCCTGTACAAATGCGAATCTTGCTTCATTTAGAAAACATTTCAATTTTCAATATTTGTGCTGGAAGTCCCCTCATAAGCCTTCATTCAGATCTATTTGCCATTGTTTTGTCTATTGTACATTTGGAACTACTTTCTAATTTAGTTCTTCCCAGTTTAGTATCATCTTCAATTTAAGAGATGGAACGCTCTATTCCTTCATCCAGCTCACTATTAAATAACACAATTTATTTAAAAATAATCATCAATGTCAGTTGGAACATATAGTTCCTTGTGAATACGTCGAACATATAGTCCCACAGAGAGAATTATTTTGTCCAAGTTCTGCTGTACTGATGAGAAATGCCTGTTTGAAAGCATGGATTTAGCACACAACATTTGCCTAATTAATAATCATTTTCGAACATGCGTGTAGGCACTGAGATCTGTGACTGCAGGTCTAGCCCATAAGTGTCAGTTACATGTGATGTTTGTAGAGAGTGCACTCATGCACTTCCACTGAAGAGATTCAGGGTACTGACTTGGACAGCACGTCTTCTGGCTCTGGTGGGGGATGCTCAGGATCTCGACTCTGGAGCTCGGAGGCTATCCAGAAGAGGATGGATGACCCACTCCAGCAGGAGGGATGTAATCCACCTCACCCTTCTTCCCATTCCATCTCACTTTCCTATGGCAGTTTGTGTTGGTTTACTTAGTCTCATATTTACTTACTCCCCCAGACCAAGAGGAAAGTAGAAAAATCAGTTCACCTTTTCAAGCAGTCTTCAGAAAGGTTCCAGAATAAATGTTTATAGAATGTTGCTGAAGTATTAAAAGTTTTGGAACGTCTTGTGATGTGTTTCCCAAGTCCTCATTGAGTCTCTGACAGCAGTGAAGTAGATAGTGAAAGTAAAGTAGGGATCCAAATCCCTGCAACAACTTTACTCTCAATTAGTTGGAGGAGGTGCTAGGTCAAGTGCTTTCTATACTTACCAGTCGTATTCATGAGCACTAGCAGAGAATTTATATGGCAAAGAACTCCTTATTAATTCTCCAGGCAGCTTCAATTGCCAGTTTGAACTCCATTCCCAAGATAGAAATTTGTCCTAAATACAGACTGACTGTGTGGAGTTTGCACATTCTCCCCGTGTCTGCGTGGGTTTCCTCCGGGTGCTCCGGTTTCCTCCCACAGTCCAAAGATGTGCAGGTCAGGTGAATTGGCCTTGCTAAATTGCCCGTAGTGTTAGGTAAGGGGTAAATGTAGGGGTATGGGTGGGTTGCGCTTCGGCGGGTCGGTGTGGACTTGTTGGGCCGAAGGGCCTGTTTCCACACTGTAAGTAATTTAATCTAAAACAGGGAAGAAGCTGTTTATACATGTATTCAAACTTTGATATCTTCTGGAAATGTGTTGCTGGAAAAGTGCAGCAGGTCAGGCAGCATCCAGGGAACAGGAGAATCGACGTTTCGGGCATAAGCCCTTCTTCAGGAACTTTCTTCTGTTCCCTGGATGCTGCCTGACCTGCTGCGCTTTTCCAGCAACACATTTCCAGCTCTGGTCTCCAGCATCTGCAGACCTCACTTTCTCCTTTGATATCTTCTGCCTGATGGAGGATTGAAAAAACGTGGACAGCTGCCTTCTCAAACAGCTGTAGGCCATCTAGTGCAGGTATATCCACTGTGGTTTTTGAAAGGAATTTCTGTGATTTTGACCTAGGGACAGTAAAGTAGTAGTGATTTTGCTTTAACTAGAGGTGGTGTATAAATTGGAGGGAAATTTGCAGATGGTGTTCCCATAAATGTGCTGCCCTTGTTCTTCTAAGTAATATAAAGCACAGGTTTTGGAAACTGTTGTTGGAGAAGCCTTGCTCGAATCTGCAGTAGATCACATAGATTGTAGATATTGCTACCACTATAGCACGGCGGTAGAGGGAAAGATGTTGAAGGTGGTGGATGGGGTGCTGATGAAATGGCAGAAATTGTCCGCCTTCAGGTCAAGCTTCTTGCATGTTTTTGAGTTGCACTCACCCAGGCAAGTGTTCAATCACACTCCTGACATATGACTTGTGAGTGGTAGACAGGCTTTCGGGATTCAGGAGATGATACATGATACATGATACAAAATTGTGTCCTTTTCATGTTTTGCAGGTATGAGATACTTCTGAGTATGAAATCCTATTAAATTTGCACCTTTTAGATTTGTGTCACTCGAAGACTTTAGAGTGCAAATGAGTGAAAGTGAGAAACTGCCTATGAATATGATTGACATTGATGTTAATGTCCCTACAATTGAATAGGCTGCAGCATATTTACTACCAACGTTTAGTTATGAAAGCTACATACTTGGGTGAGGTCGCAATTGGCTACCATGATGTCATAGCCCAACATCAATCATATGCCTTCAGAACAGCAGGAGAGAAATATTGAAGAATAACCATTTAAGCATAAACATTGAAATTGTTCACCTCAAATAAGATCACTCTGGATACAAAGCCATGCCCCAATCTGACAGACCCAGTCTCCTTCTCTCATTGAATGACTGTTAAAAGAGATAATAAAGGCTGTGCAGTTTCCATCAAATTTTCAGCCAAGTTGCATGATCTTGGCATATTCAAGAAGAAAAGAAAACAGACTATACCACATTGGTTTTATAATTTTGCTAATAACTAAAATTGAAATTATTTACTTTATGAAGCTTATACAAACTGACTATGATGTTATCAGAGCTTTGAATGACACACAGGCCTTATTCTTTGTAGCTCAAACAGTTCACTGCCTTATTTATAATGGCTTGGTACAGTAACTATTAACATTTTCCAATTTCTTGTGATGCAGCTAAGAGCTTCTCATTGTTAGTGTCTATTTAATTTGTTGCTTTGAAGAACACCAAAGTTACGAAATGTTATATTAAATTACTCAGTATTCAACTCTCAAAGTATTCAACTAAGCTACTGTTTTCCTTGATAGTGTAAATACAAATCTAAATTATTCCTATGCATGCAAGCTCCACATTCCCATCACGCCTCTTCTCCCCATGCTCGCTAGCTCACTATGATCCAGTATGCCATTTCAAAATTGTCTTTTTGTTTTCAATTTCCTCCATACAAGAAATAACAACTTGCACATATGTAGCATGTTTATCATACCAACTCTTTGCACAAAGAGTTATCAAACAAAATTTACCAAACAACATGAGACATTCAAGCAGATGAGCTTGTTCAAAAAGATTGGTTAAAAAAAAATCTTCATGGCGAAGAGAGATCAGAGGGACAGGATATGGAGAAGGATTGCAGAGTTGACAATGATGAGGCAATGAAAATTGGGAATATGTGAGAGACTGGAATTGGAAAAGTGTGGAGATTGTGCAAGATTACTTGAATGAAGGAAGTTACAACTTTACCTGCTGATCCACTTCTGCTTTTCTTTGATGGAACAATTGGCAGAAACTGCAGCAAGAGGTCCAAGTGCTATTTCTCTCATGTCCTGCTAATTTTGCAGTGGACAACTAGAAGAATGTCCAGGTGTAAATCTATTAGCATGGTGAATCTCTATGAGTTTACCCTTAGTTGCATCAAGTTAGTGGTTTCATTTCTAAACCACTGCTGAAAAATCATAGCACAGTATGTAACATCTGTATCAAACAATGACTAATTTTCAGGTTCTAAAACATGATTATCTTGGTTGCTTTATGTTTTCAAAGTTTTGATTACAGTTTACAAGTAACCAGTCCTTGTGACCTGATTTCTGCCATTTATGCTGCTGAAACATTTAACCTAGCAGCAGATTTGTGAGCAAAACCAGGAGAAACTGGTGATATTTCCCATAATCCGAGTGAAAATAACGTCAATACTGAAACCACCACTTTCACTGACCTCACACCACTTCTGCTGTATTTAGTTTTATTTTTATTATTAATGCACGGGATAAGAGTGTCACTGCCTAGGCCAGCAATTATCGCTTATCCTTAATTGTCCTTGAGAAGGTGGTGGTGAGCTCCTTCTTGAACTGCTCCAATCTATGTGTTGTACGTGCATTACTGCATGGTTTAACAAAAATGTTCCAGGATTTTGACCCATTGACAGTGAAAGTAGCAACGTAGTTTTAGGTCAGAGTGGTGTGAAACTTGAGAGGTAGTGGTGTTCCCATATATCTACTGCCCTTCTAGGTGGTAGAAGTCATGGCTTTAGCTTAGCATATCATCTAAGTGAAGTTATATCATTTAAGCAAAGTATTCAATATTACAGTGCATTATTATTAACAAGTGATTGCTTGTGCATTACAAAACTAACTTAACCTAATCAATTTACAAAGGTCACCAGATCACTGAACTTTCCCCATTGTATTTCATGATGTTATCAGAGATACTTGATTAAATTAGTAGCTCTGTAACTCACTAGTGGGCTGGTAATCTATTTTCCTAGTTCATGTTATCAGCATGACCTTATCGTGAGAATGCAGATTGTTTTGTAAATGAATGCTGCTATCGATGTGTCTGTGATGACACCTCTGATCTCACGTTCTGTGTTCTTCATTATTTGTTAATATTCCACAGCTAAACTCAATCATAGGTTCATCATATTGGGACTTTGTTTCATTAATGTACTCTCTTTCGCATTAAGTACTTGCTTTGTTGCTTTCAGTCATTGGAAACAAAGATCAAGTTGCTTATAGCGTAAAGGTTTCCAAATTATTTTCTGGTCTGCTAATGTATGATTTTGAATTAGTTTCTGAGTTTTGGCTAAATGAGTGGGAATGAAAAGTTTGGCAGATAGATATAATGTGGAGAAATGTGAGGTAATCCACTGTGCTGGGAAGAATGCAGAAATACACAATGTTGTTTTTTAAACAGCAAGAAGTTTGGAAGTGTAGAATTCCAAAGAGAATTGGGTGTCCTTGTTCATGAGTGACTGAAGGTCAACATGCAGGTACAGCAAGCAATTAAAAACGCAAATTGCACACTTCAAAATTCAAAATCATACATGCGTTAGCATGTTAACGTTTATGGAAAGAAACTTTAAGTATTGGAGAAAAGATTTCTTAGAGCCATGGAGTCATAGAGATGTACAACATAGAAACAGACACTTTGATCCAACTCGTCCTGCCGACCAGATATCCCAACCCAATCTGGTCCCACCTGCTATACTTGGCCCATATCCCTCCAAATGCTTCCTATTTATATACCCATCCAGATGCCTTTTAAATGTTGCAATTGTACTAGCCTCCACAACTTCCTCTGGCAGCTCATTCCATACACGTATCCCCCTCTGCATGAAAAAGTTGCCCCTTAGGTCTCTTTTATAACTTTCCCCTCTCACCCTAACACTATGCCCTCTAGTTCTGGACTCCCCCACCCCAGGGAAAAGACTTTGTCTATTTATCCTATCCATGCCCCTCATGATTTTATAAACCTCTATAAGGTCACCCCTCAGCCTCCAACACTCCAGGGAAAACAGCCTTAAACAGTGGCACCATGTTAGCCAACCTCCAGCTTTCCGGCATTTCACCTGTGACTATTGATGATACAAATATCTCAGTAAGAGGCCCAGCAATCACTTCCCTAGCTTCCACAGAGTTCCAGGATACACTGGATCAGGTCCTTGGGATTTATCCATTTTTACGTGTTGCAAGACATCCAGCACTTCCTCCTCTGTATGAGTGGGGAAAAAATGTTTGGCAGATAGAATACAATGGGGAGAAATATGAGTACAGAAATACACAAATGTTGTTTTTTTAAACAGCAAGAGGTTTGGAAGTGTAGAATTCCAAAGAAAAATGGGTGTCCTTGTTCATGAGTGACTGAAGGTCAACATGCATGTACAGCAAGCAATTAAAAACGCAAATTGCACACATCAAAATTCAAAATCATACATGTGTTAGCATGTTAACGTTTATTGAATGAGACTTCGAGTATTGGAGCAAAGATGTCTTAGATCATAGAGTCATGTACAGCATGGAAACAGATGCTTTGATCCAACCTGTCCATGCCGACCAGATATCCCAACCCAATCTAGTCCCACCTGCCCACACCTGGCCCATATCCCTCCAAACCCTTCCTATCATATACCCATCCAAATTCTTTCTAAATGTTGCAATTGTACTAGCCCCCAGCACTTCCTCTGGCAGCTCATTCCATACACATACCACTGTCTGCGTGAAAATGTTGCCCCTTAGGTTTCTTTCATATCTATCCACTCTCACCCCAACCCTATGCCCTCTAGTTCTGGACTCCCCCACCCCAGGGAAAAGACTTTGTCTACTTATCCTATCCATGCCCCTCATGATTTTGTAAACCTCTATAAGGTCACCCCTCAGCCTCCGACGCCCCAGGGAAAACAGCCCTAGCCGATTCAACCTCTCCCTATAGCTCAAATTCTCCAACCCTGGCAACATTCTTGTAAATCTTTTCTGAACCCTTTCAAGTTTCACAACATCCTTCCGATAGAAAGGAGACCAGAATTACTGCAATTAAAGATAGCCTTGGTGAAATATTGTGCAGCTTTGATCTCCTTACCAAGGGAAAGCTATACTTTCCAAAGGAGTTCAAGAAATCTTCACCAGATTAATTTCTAGGATGAGGGTTTGTCCTATGAGAAAGATGATAAAGACTGAGCTTATATTCTCCTGAGTTCAGAAGAATGAGAAGTGACTTAATTCAGACATACAACAGGAATCAACAGGGCAGGCAGGGCACCCAGATCCAAGGGTCACAATCTCAGAATTACGGGTAGGCCAGTTAGGACTAAGTGCTCGAGAAACTCAGCAGAACTGGCAGCATCCGTGGAGAGAGAGAGAGAGAGAGAGAGATACACAGTTAACAATTCAAGTCTGATATGATCTGCTTTGGAATCTATTTAGGCCTGAGATGTGGAAAAATTTCTTCCTTCAAAACTTTGGAATTCTCTGCTCTAGAGAACTCTGGTAGGACAATTGTTGAGTATGTTCAAAGTTAAGATCAATAGATTTTCAAAGCATCAATGGATATGGGGAATTTGTAGGGAAATGGCATTGAAGTGAAAGATCAGACATGATCTTATTAAATAGCAGAGCAAGCTTAAAGTGCTGAATAGCCTACTCCTGTTCCTATTCCTTTTGTTTTTATGTTCAGTGTGACTTCCTTTTCAAATGACTTATGTGCTGAGATTGAAGTGCCGCTATCAATAATATGGTTTTAAAAAATTGATTAACATCAGCCTTCTGCCATCTATTTCGTTATAACATTATAGCTGGGGGAAAGGCAATTATGAGGCAATTAGGCAAAATTTATAATGCATTGGATGGGGAAGGAAACTGCAGGGGATGGGCACAACTGAAATGTGGACCTTATTCAAGGAACAGCTACTGTGTGTCCTTGATAAGTATGTACCTGTCAGGCAGGGAGGAAGTGGTCGAGCGAGGGAACCGTGGTTTACTAAAGAAGAAGAATCTCTTGTCAAGTGGAAGAAGGAGGTTTATGTAAAGATGAGGTGTGAATGCTCAGTTAGGGTACTTGAGAGATACAAGTTAGCCAGGAAGGACTTAAAGAGAGAGCTAAGAAGAGCCAGGAGCAAATATGAGAATTCTTTGGCAGATAGGATCAAGAAAAACCCTAAAGTTTTCTGTTGGTATATCAGGAATAAAAGAGTAAGATTAGGGCCAGTCAAGGACAGTAAAGGGAAGTTGTGCGTGGAGTCCAAAGAGATAAGAGATGAGCTAAATGAATATTTTTTGTCAGTAGTCACACAGGAAAAATACAATGTTGTTGAGAAGAATACTGAGGTACAGGCTATTAGACAAGATGGGATTGAAGGTCATAAGGAGGACATGTTAGCAATTCTGGGAAGTGTGAAAATAGATAGGTCCCTTGGGCTGGATGGGATTTATCCTGGGATTCTCTGGGAAACCAAGGAGGGAGGAGATTGCCGAGCCTTTGACTTTGATCTTTATGTTGCCATTGTCTACAGGAATAGTGCTAGAAGACTGGAGGAGAGCAAATGTTGTTCCCTTGTTCAAGAAGGGGAGTAGAAACAATCTTGGTAATTATAGACCAGTGAGCCTTACTTCGATTGTGGGTAAAGGATTATAAGAGATAAGATTTATAACCTTTGAGGAGAAAGTGAGGTCTGCAGATGCTGGAGATCAGAGCTGAAAATGTGTTGCTGGAACAATGCAGCAGGTCAGGGAGCATCCAGGGAACAGGAGAATCGACGTTTCGGGCATAAGCCCTTCTTCACGAATGAGGAAAGTGTGTCCAGCAGGCTAAGATCAAAGGTAGGGAGGAGGGACTTGGGGGAGGGGCGTTGGAAATGCGATAGGTGGAAAGAGGACAAGGTGAGGGTGATAGGTCAGACTGGGGTGGGGGCGGAGAGGTCAGGAAGAAGATTGCAGGTTTGGAAGGCGGTGCTGAGTTCGATGGATTTGACTGGAAAAAAGGTGGGGGGAGGGGAAATGAGGAAACTGGTGAAATCCGAGTTCATCCCTTGTGGTTGGAGGGTTCCTAGGCGGAAGATGAGGTGCTCTTCCTCCAACCGTCATATTGTTGTGGTCTGGCGATGGAGGAGTCCAAAGACCTGCATATCCTTGGTGGAGTGGGAGGGGGAGTTGAAGTGTTGAGCCACAGGATGGTTGGGTTGGTTGGTCCGGGTGTCCCAGAGGTGTTCTCTGAAACGCTCCGCAAGTAGGCGGAGCGTCTAGATTTATAACATCTAGAAAGGAATAACTTGATTAGAGATAGTCAACACGGTTTTGTGAAGGGCAGGTTGTGCCTCACAAACCTTACTGATTTTTTTGAGAAGGTGACCAAACAGGTGGATGAGGATAAGCAGTTGATGTGGTGTATAAGGATTTCAGTAAAGCATTTGATAAGGTTCCCCAAGGTAGGCTATTGCAGAAAATATGGAGGCATGGGATTGAGGGTGATTTAGCGGTTTGGATCAGAAATTGACTAGCTGTAAGAAGACAGAGGTGGTCGATGGGAAACATTTATCCTGGAGCTCAGTTAGTATTGGGGTACTGCATGGATCTGTTTTGGGCCACTGCTGTTTGTCACTTTTATAAATGGCCTGGATGAGGGCGTATAAGGATGGATGGATTAGTAAATTTGTGAATGACACTAAAGTCGCTGGAGTTATTGATAGTGCAGAAGGATGTTACAGGTTACAGAGGGACATATACAAACTGCAGAGCTGAACTGAGAGGTGGCAAATGGAGTTTACTGTAGAAATGTGTGAAGTGATTCACTTTGGAAGGAGTAACAGGAATATAGAGTACTGGGCTAATGGTAAGATTTTTGATAGTGTGGATGAGCAGAGAGATCTTGGTGTCCATGTGCATAGATCCCTGAAGGTTGCCAGCCAGGTTGATAAGGTTGTTAAGAAGGTGTACGGTGTGTTAGCACTTATTGATCGAGGGATTGTGTTTTGAAGCATGATGACATGTTGTAACTGTACAAAACTCTGGCACAACTGCACTTGGAGTATTGTGTACAGTTCTGGTCACCGCATTA
The DNA here is from genome assembly GCF_037043375.1 of Chiloscyllium plagiosum. Lineage (NCBI taxonomy): Eukaryota > Metazoa > Chordata > Chondrichthyes > Orectolobiformes > Hemiscylliidae > Chiloscyllium > Chiloscyllium plagiosum. The sequence goes on along the minus strand of NW_028270141.1, from coordinate 117,463,614 downwards.
GAGGAAGGACGGGGAAACATTGGAAAGGATGCAGAGGAGATTTACCAGGATGTTGCCTGGTCTTCTGAGGAAATGCTGAGGGATTGAGCTATTTTTGTTAGAGAGGAGAACATTAAGAAGTGACTTGTTAGAGGCATACAAGATGATCAGAGGATTAGATAGGGTGGACACTGAGAGCTTTTCCCTCGGATGGTGATGGCTAGCATGAGGGGACATAGCTTTACTTTGATAAGTGATAGATATAGGACAGATGTCAGAGGTAGATTCTTTACTCAGAGAGTAGTAAGAGCATGGAAAGCCATACCTGCAACAGTAGTGTTCTATGTTCTTTAGTCTAACTTCCCAAGTAGACTGCATATCTTTTGTTTGTGTGTTCTCTCAGGATTAATTATGACTTGCTCCAGCCCGATGGCTGATAAGTCCAACGTAAGGTTTGTAGACTGCCACATGTGGTGCTTGAAGGTTTGGGTAGGTTCAGTTTTATACGGCTTGTGTGTTCCTTCTGAACCCTGGACTTTTGCTCTGCACATTCTTACAAGTTTCTTGTGTGTTTGTACCTTCTAGATTAACATTCTTATTTTGGTCAGCCATGTGCCAGGGTTGCACATGAAACGATGGACATGTTTGACCTCTTTGCGGATTCATTGAGGACATGCCGTAAAATATTTCTGCTGTCTGCTGCTTTCACTAAGTTCTGAACAGATTAGCGTCTTTGTGAGTCTGGTAACAGGCATATGAATACCATAACCTGTCCTGCAGAGCTAGATTTGCGTGGTTAGCACCTCCTAGACTGAATTTTACAAAAACTACCTGGGTAAATTTTTTAGTAACACTGTTCTATGAGCAGCAACACAGTAATGCTTCAATGCATGATTTTGAACTCCTTGGCTGGTATTGGATGCTCCTTCACAACCACACAACCACCTGATGAAGGAGCGGTGCTCCGAAAGCTAGTGCTTCCAAATAAACCTGTTGGACTATAACCTAGTGTTGTGTAATTTTTAACTCTATTTTATATATATATGAAAAACATACTGGTCTTCTGAAAATCTGAAAGTGGGGTGGTCCACGATTGCTTCCAGATATCTGGATAGGATAGGGGTTCTCAGGAGGGTCTTTGAGAAGGTGGGGAAGAAATGGTGTCTCTTTACTGTCAGGTAACCTGCTGACTGTACTTGCAAGCCTAACTCTTGAAAGGTGGCCCACATCAATAGAAACTACACCAAAGTAAATTGTCTAACCTTTACAAGAAGGGATAAATATTGTTACATAAACCCAATGGAAGGCATAAGCTTTCTAAAGATGAATAACAAATAACTTAATTTCATACAGAGTACAAATATTATGTGAAGTTAAAGACATAAAGAATAGATGATTAATGAACACACTTTGTTTTAATTCCCTGAGGCATCTTTAGATTGACAGCTTTGCAAAGATCATTGCCAAAATTTCAAACTGCTGTTTTCTTTTCGCCAAAGTAAGACCATAGATGTCAGCTTTGGAATTGAAACACTTTTCTAATTTTGGGAACTCACTGCAAGTATCAAGCATTCCATGACATTTCTTTTGACATTTATTTCCAGGTTATGGGCATCATTGGCAAAATAGATTGCATTGCCCACTACATTTGGCATGACATAACTAAATAGTTTCTATCATCAGTTCACATTACAGTTGAGAATCAACCATTTCCATATGGGGCTGTATTCAAATATGGTAGAAGTTTTCTTCCCTTAAGGTGAATAGTTTGCTTTTGCAAAAATCCAGTAGCTTTATATTCGCTTATTACCAATATCTACTTTTTACTTGCTGATTTTTTTAAAGTGAATTAAACTCACAAACTACTATAGTGGGATTTAAACTCACATTTTCTGGCTTATGACTCTGAGCCTTTGGATAAATAGTTCAGTAATATGACTGCTGGGTGACCAATCTTTATTATAAAGCCATTTGTGAAGAAATCTAGTAATTTCATGCTTCTAGGCCATTGTTCATAAGGTGCAGATGTGAAGCTGCTCAAATCCAATTGACCCTTAAAATCAGCAGGGAATATAGTACTTCTTTGGAATAGGAATGTAATCTATATCAGAGCTGAAAATGTGTTGCTGGAAAAGCACAGCAGGTCAGGCAGCATCCAAGGAACAGGAGAATCGACGTTTCGGGCATAAGCCCTTCTTCACGAATGAGGAAAGTGTGCCCAGCAGGCTAAGATAAAAGGTAGGGAGGAGGGACTTGGGGGAGGGGCGTTGGAAATGCAATAGGTGGAAGGAGGTCAAGGTGAGGGTGATAGGCCGGAGTGGGGTGGGGGCGGAGAGGTCAGGAAGAAGATTGCAGGTTAGGAAGGCGATGCTGAGTTCGAGGGATTTGACTGAGACAAGGTGGGGGGAGGAGAAATGAGGAAACTGGAGAAATCTGAGTTCATCCCTTGTGTAATCTATATCAGCCAAGTTATCATAGTCTTACCAGAGCATAGGGCTGTTCTCTCATTGGAGAGAGTGGCGATTTAACCTAAGGTTGACTATTCCTCAGGTGAGGGGAGAGATTGTGAAGGAGAGCCCTTCATGGTAATCTCAGGCAGTGATGAGAGTGGAACCCACCCTACTGGCATCACACTGCTTTGCAAACCAACTGAGCTAAACTGACCACTGTAATCTCTACCAATGCTTCTTTGATTTGGGATAAGTGACTGCTACCATGAGTCACTGCCTGGGGGAATATCCATAAGGAAGTGCAAGGAGAGATGCTCAGACAAATCCCTGCAAGCCACCAAGGAATAGAATCAAGTCTGTGGAAAGTTAGAGATATGCTCTCCTGGCCAAATATGAGCATCAAAATCAAGAACCACCTCTGTCAGTACAATGTTTGTATTGAATACAAAGTTTAGCAAACTAGACAGTGGCTGATACTATATGACATCCTAGGTTAGCTATGGATGAAGCTGGGTGTAGATCTCTTCACTCTCAGGGGAAGTGAAGATCTCATCACCATAGACCACCATTCCAACAATTGGAGCTGATGTCATGATTACTGTTGAGATTGTTGAATGCCTGAAAGCACATTTCAGCTGTTATGCATTCATGACATTGTAATGAATGTGAGTTACAAGTGAAAAATTCAGTCACTTTATAAAGGATTGGGAAATTTTCAACACCATGCATTATCTGCACACTATCCATAGTCAAATGGAAAATTTGAGGTCCTATTGAAAGTCATAGAATCTTAGAATCATACAGTAAGGAAGAGGCCCTTCAGCCCATTGAATCTGTCCCACTAAAGATACACTGCTACCTGTATTAGTTCCAACTTTCCTACACTAGGCCTTGAATGTTATGATACTTCATGTGCTCATGCAAGTATTTTTTCAAGTTTGTGAGGTTTCTCACCTCAATGACCCTCCCAGGCAGTGCATTCCAGACCCCTCACAACCCTTTAATTTTCCTCAAATCCCCTCCAAAACTCCTGTTTTTCACTTTAATATTATGACCTCTTGTTATTGATCATTTGACTAGGGGCACAGCTGCTTTCTATTTACCCTATGCATGCTCATCACAATCTCATACGCTTCTATCAGGTCATCCCCTTCAACCTTCTCTGCTCCAAAGAAAACAATCCGAGCTTATCCATCATCTCTTCGTAGCTGAAATGCCCCATCCTACACAACATCCTGATGAATTTCCTCTGCACCCCCTCCAGTGCAATCACATCTTACCGGTAGTGGGTGACTAGGACTGCATACAGTATTCCAGCAGTGGCCAAACCAAAGCCCTGCACAGCTCCAGCATGACGTCCCCACTCTTATAACCTATGCCACAACTGATAAAGGCCAACTTTCCAGATAGCTTCTTAACTAACCTATTAGCCTGTCCTGTCCCTTCAGGGATTTGCGGACAAGCACAAGATGCCTCTGTTCCTCTGAGCTTCCAAGTATCCTGCAATTCATAGATTATTTCCTTATCTTGTTCCTTCTTCCAAAGTCCATCAACTCACACTTGTCAGTGTTAAATTGCACCAGTTACTAATCTGTCCATCAGACATATCTGTTATATTCTTCTGTAACCTTTCTCCTCACCGTCAGCCACTCGTGCCAACCTTTGTGTCACCCGCAAACTTACTCATGTCTCCCGACATTATCACCCGCATCATTTACGAAAATTATAAAGTCAGAGGTCACCAGAAGAATCATAAAGAAATCAAGTAAATCCCATGCAGATGTGCGCAAGGCAATCCTCAAGTGGAGAAACACACACCTACTGAAGGCTTGAAGGAGTGTTTAGTCCAAAGACTCATGTCACAATAGACTCTTCAAATATCAAATAAACAACTGAACCTGAAATTGTAATAAGCATGAGCTATAGTCCCTCTTATTTTTTTCTGGTGTATGGATCTCCAGGGTCTGCGTGCGGTAGTGGTTTTTGAAGCCAGAAGTCAATGTGTTGGTTGCTAGTTGCCGTGTTTGGAACTTTGGACAGCTGCATGGTGACTCGGCCGCATGGCTTCGAGGGAACACGGGGCAGGTGATAAAATCAAGGTGAAATGGCATGTGACAGGAGAGTGCCATTCCCCTTGGAAGCAACAAAGAAGCAAGCTAGCAACAATGTGCTTGTGTACCATTATGAAACCAGCACAATTTAAAGACCATCATATGCAGAAATTACTGAGGACCATGGACTGCTGATGCATAAGAATGGTCATATGTATCTTATGTAACTCAAAATGCCAATGACAATGCATGAAAATTGTTTTTTGCTGTATGAAAGCGAAACAAACGCAAGCTGTATCAGTGCTCCTCCTGGCTTGCCACACTCAAGTGACCTTCTCCACCATGAGGTATTAACTGGGGCCTGCCATCTTTCAGTCAGTTTCAATAAAATTGGAATACAGGCCAAACTTATCTTGAGAGCTGGAGGCAGTTCCCTGCAGATGGCCCCTAGATATTGGCCACACATTGGTAAGGGATAGTGCAGTTAGGTCAAGGGTTTTAATTCAGAGCCAATTTGTTTTTAGCAACTGGGATGCACATAAAATCATTTGAAAATTTCCACTGGACACAGTAAATATTACCTTGTGCAGCTCTCAATGTAACTAGACTAGCTCAAGTTACATTAAAGCATTTCTGAGGATTGGAAGTAAAGCTACATGATTAACACACAGCCCTCACACAGCCTGGCAAAGTCTAAACAGACCCTTGAGAGAAATATAATGAATCCAAATGAATTTCATTCTATAAACCATCAAATAATGGATGTGTTACTGGATTTACAAGTTTTGCACGTTGACTAAACAGATGTTCTGGCTCAGTTTGTAAGCTATAATTATCTGTACTTTTGTGCAGAAGCAACTTGTGAGGGAAGGGAACATAGCTGAGGAAATGCTACTGCACTGTCAGGGATATCAGCATAATTGTTTCACCAGCTCCAGCTATCCTTCATCTCTGATGTGTAAAAAAAATTAAAGAAACAAGTCAGACTGTCCGTAAATAAAGGGATAAATCGGATTTGTGCTTGGGCAGTAAGTAGTACAGCATATGTAAGAGAAAATAGTTAACTTTCTTTTTCCATCATCAATAATCACTGGGGGATGCAGCCTCAGGACAGGAGAGTCCCACCATTCTGGATTGTTTACAAGGTTAAGAGCACTATGCAGTGCAAGCTATTGTTGTTTGCTTTCATGGACCACATGGTGAGCACCTTGGAGCCAAGAATGACATATTTAAAAATTACAATATGAATTTCTGTTCATTTTTATATGTCTCAAGTTGATTGTGCTAATATATCTTGGTTGCTCTGACTCATTTGTTCACTAATAAGATAATAACTTTAAGAAGAAATGCCTTTTCAAATATTTAACTCAATACAATTCAATGGAGCAAATTAACAAATACAATGTCTAAGTGCAAATAGGGTTAAGAAAACTCCATTGGTTGGAGGCATACTTGTCATGGTTGGAGATCATGTTGGAGGTCATGGTTGTTGGAGGTCAGATATCTCAGCTCCAGGACATCTGTGCAGGAGTTCCTCACGGGAGTTTCTTAGGCCCAACCACCTTGAGATACTTTATCAATGATCTTTCCTTTATCAATGAGCCATCTTCTAATGTGAGATTAGAAATGGGGAGTGGTCTCTAATGACTGTACAGTGTTCACTATCATTTACAACCCTTCAGGTACAGAATGAGACCAGGTTCACATGCAGCAAAACCTAGATGATATTCAATTTTCGGCAGACTGGTATCAAGCAACATTTTCACTACATAAGTACAAGGGAATGACCATCTTCAACAAAATAGAATCAGGCCTGTAAAATAAAACAAAGAACTGCAGGCACTGGAAATGTGAAAAAAAAATGCTGGAGAAACCCAATGGGTCTGGCAGCCTCTGTGGAAAGAAAGCCAAGTGAACATTTCGAGTCCCATGACCATTCTGAAACGTCAACTCTGCTTTCTCTCCACAGATGTTGCCAGACCTGCTGAATTTCACCAGCAATTTCTGTTTCTTGTTTCAGAACCTAGCCCCACTTTGACATTCAAAGATATTGCCGTCACTGAAACCCCACTATCAACATTCTTGAGTGACTATGAAAATCAAGTGGACCAGCCATATAAATGCTGTGGCTTCAATAACAGGTCAGTTGCTGGAAATTCTGCAACAATTACCTCACTCTCTGACTCTCCAAAACCTGCCCACTATCTACAAAGCACAAGTAATGTGTGTGGTGGAATGCTCCCCACATGCATGGCAAATGCAGTTCCAATAACACTCAAGAAGCTTGACAGCATCTGGGGTAAAGTCATGTGTGAGCTCTTGCTGGGGGTATATGAGGCTTCCTTGGATCAATTCCTCATCTGATGGTATATTCTGTAAACATGTGGACTGCACCAAGTAGTATGATGTCAAGGTCACAGTGATGCACATTATGGCATATAGGCTACACATTATGTAGTAACATGCCTGCTGTTCAACACCAACTATTGTGCAACTGCTCATGTGGCTCTTTTAGCCACTTACAATAGTACATGTGCCTCAATGGGGCTTTTGTGGTGCGGGGTAGTGTATCATTTTCTGAGTTAGGAGGTCTGGGCTCAAATCCCATCTGCTCCATCATAACATCTCTGTAATAGGTTAATTAGAAAATATATAGTGCAGATACTTCACAGGAATGAAAAGGTTAGCCAATATCACTTTTTTGTTTTGTCACATTGTCTTCCCATACATGATAAAGCTTTCAGGAATTTTATTTCTTGGGTTTTTCTAAGTTATTAGCTTTTTAATTCATAAATGTTCAGTAATGACTTCATAAACAGAACTTTTAAATGATAGCCTCCTCCATTTAGGGATGGTGCGGTGGAAGTCACATAGTGGTAATGCCAATTAACTAATAATCTAAGGTCTCAGTTTAATGCTCTGGGGACGTGCTCAAACTTCATCTCATCAGCTGGTAAAATTTAACATAAGTGGTAACCATGCAACTGTTGTTATTATCAAAAACCAAATTGGTTTCCTAATGTCATTTAAGGAACAAAATCTGTCATCCTTAGCTGATCTGGCTGACGTGACCCCAGATACACAGCAATGTGATTGACTCTTGACTGCCCTCTGAAATGGCTGAGCAAGTGTTTTGTTCAAGGGCAGGTATGGATAGGCAGCAATTGCTCTTCTTGCCAGCAGCTATGTCCATAACCTTGTCAGGATAACGGGGGAGAAAATATCTCGAGGCTTACCACGTTAGCCTTGGCCATAGGATTCTTCCAGCAATTGGCAGCACAGAGTTCAGTTTGTGTTGGAATTATTTACCTTGATGGCCTTCTTGACACCAGCAATCTTCTTCTGCACCATCTATGCTCTTCTTGTTTCTAACATAATAATCACATACTGTCTGCAATTCACCAGTGACCACTGACTTTCGCAGACTGAGGGCGAGCAGACGTGGAAAATCCCAGCCGTTGTGTCATCTTGTGCAAAGTAAGCAAGCCATAGCTGTTGCAAACCCACAATGTGCATGTCTGGTGTGAGTGAGCCAGCACTTCATTAGCTGATGTGTTGGTGCAGTTTGCGAAACACACTTTCTTTGTGCATGAAACTAACAAAATCTTCTTTGGCGCTTCCACAATTGTTTTGATGGTCATAGCTACTTTAATTACAATTATTATCGCTGCTAAGGTGCTTAATGGGTTTTGAATACGTCCTGCGCTTGCTGTTGAGTCAGAAAGACAACCCAACGTGACTCAATAACTTCAGCAGTCATCAGAAGAAAGGGCAGAAAATAGAAAAGTAAAACTTTCTCTCCCTCCCTTTCCTTTCTTTCAGCCAGTAATATCCTGAGTCATGAACAAAGGAAGTATTACTGATGACAGTCAATGTCATTGTCCTGTTAACTATTAGAATTCAGTTGGTGAATTTCTGACATTGCATTTTCTCAGGAGCATTGTTAAGATTGAGACTTCGGATAACATGTGTCTGTGGACTGAGATCAGAATGTTTAGTCATATTCTGAAGAGTTTGTGACAAATTGTAAGAGTGAAGTTTGGATGGTAGAATATCATTTGAAGACTTTGGTTTCGATTATTGCCTTTAACTTGGCTCTTATTCCCTCGGCTTTTCCATCCCTTCGTCCCAATAGATGCTGATTTCACAGATAAACCAAATCTCTATACATATGCAGCATCTAATAGGGAACACTGGACAGCAATAAGGAGCAGGAATTCTGTTTGATTCCCGTTACCCCCCCCCACCCACACCACTCCAGTTGGCGCTTGTGGTGAAAGGGTTAAAATTGTGTCCCAATACATGTGTGAATCTAACCGAAAATGGAAGGTGTCGCTTAGTCCCGTGTGAATCTTATTACACACCTTCCCGTGTGAATCTTCTTATCTGTATGTGACCAGAATGGAATGTGTTTTTCAGCCTTGCTCTGCTGTTCACATGAATGTTTAGATCTCGAAAAGAGTATATCAGCTGGAAAAGTCTCCAGTTCGGTAGAGTCTGCTCCGGGGTTGCGTTTAACCGCCGAGCGTGGGTTGTTGGCAACCGCTCTACGAGAACTGACGGCTCCCAGTTCCGGTAACACGTAGAGTGAGTATAAACCAGACCCGTTGTAAGTACGAGACCTGGTTGTGGCGACGCTGCGGGGAATAAAACACTTATATTCTAGCAGACTCGCCTCTTGGCTGTTTGTTCTGTGTCAGACTACTTTCCTGCGAGCCTGGTCCTTGACCTTGAGAATTTTTTAAAACAGCGCTGAGTCCAATTTTAACTGTAATGGCAATTGGTTTCTATGATACAGTAACACCCTCTCACACACCCAAACATTTGAGAGCAAGCTCATGGTTGTCAGAGATCATTTATAGCAAAAGTCTCCTTGGGTGTTTGTGCATGGTGTGGTGATGGTGGGTGAAGTGGGGGAGAGAGTGGTGGGTATGCGGTCCAGGGCAGAGAGTTTCTTCAGAACAGCTGCAACCTATTTCTGCTGTCATGAACAGAACTCCATGATTTGAATCAGCAGGTTCTAATTTGAGATGAATTTCTACAAAATCTGCAGTTATATAAAGAGAAACAATCTTAATCTTTTCCTCTAAGATTTACAGTCACATTTGCTGATATTTATCTTTTTGTCTTCGGGAACAGCCAAATATATTATGTGTATAGATCAAACAGATTAGTCCTAAGTGTTGTCAGGCCCATTGGCAAGAGTTTTACTGTGATAACTCATGATATCCAGGGCATTGCTAGTGGGCACCATGTGAGGTTTAATCTCCTCCTGTCTTATGCATCCTTGATATTGAAATGGATAAAAATGTAACAGTTAATTCTCCACATTGGTCAACTTAATGATGTCAGCAAATCTCTTGCCGTCATGATTCTTACAAAGATGCTCCTGCCTCACACCATTTGCTGTTCCATCTGAGCTCCTGGACAATGCTGGTCAGAAAAAGGATGACTCTCTTTTGGTGTATTTATTCCAGTGGGATCTTCATAGGTTAATGATAAATGGTAGTCTAGCTAGTGCATAATGCTGTAAAGAGTTTACATTTGGGAGAGACAATATGTGATGATTCTGCAATGTAATCTATTGCTTAAGGGATTATAATTGTTAAACGTTGATTTGGGTCTCGCACAAACTCAGATCTCTTAATCCAACAGCTGGAGGTCATGAAACACTAGAATTGGGTAATATTCTAAGTTTATTTGTCAATTAGTGAAAGAGTTATAAGTGGTACAAGATAGCATTAGTTAGCCAGATTCATTTCAACTGTTTATACAGTTTATGTGTTACTTTGTCTGTAAGATGATTATTTAAAAAGAATTGTCCACAGGAAATTCATAATCTCAAATTAGCTTTGAAAGCTGCCTCCACCTACAGAGGAGAGAGTTGATTCATTCTGGTGGACCTGTTAATTATTCAGTTGAGATAATAATGAATTCTACATACAGAGCCTGACACAACAAATATAATACGTACAACACAATGGACCTTCTGTGATAGCATGGTGGGTAAGCATGCTGTCTGCAGTAATTATAAGGGGATCAGAGATCCTGTTCCTGGATGTTCTCCATTGACCCCCTTTGTTAGCAGCTTTGAAGACTGGTTAAAGACAAGCTTCAATGTGACAATTTTCCCACTCCACAGCTCTCCTTCAGCAACCTACTGATAATTATTGCCCAGAGATAAATGTGTAGTATGGCCACTTGGGTGTGTTTCCAGGGAAACACTTGGAACTCTATAAGCTTAATGCCATCAATGCCAAGGACAGGGGAGAAGAAACTAGGTAATAACAACACAGAGGCAATTATGGGGAAAGCCAAATAGATGTTGTTATTGGTCATTTCAATTTATGATTAAATAAAGAAAAAACATATTTGTGCTTTAAGAATGCCAAGTTGATCAAATCTGTGAAAAGGGTTAACATTTTGTTTGTGTTGAATAAACTAATTTTAGATGAGATGGTGGTAGGTGAAAAGTGTGCATGTATTAATATTGGGTTAGAATAGAATGAAGGTCAACTATGGTACCATCACCAACACCAACAAACCCACCGCTCCCTCACTATTGCCTCCCCTATTCCATTTGAGCTGAATAATCTGCCAATGTACCTTCCTTACAATATGGACTATTTAGGCAAAGTACTCGACTGTGTTTCTTGCTGAAATCTAACTCAATATGAATCTACAACATGGTCAGCCACTTTCATAACAAGAAGGGTGATTTTAAAAAAAATATATCTTCAGAACTATAATGCTGCTATTGAAGTGCCAATAATATTGAAAAACAGGACAGAAAGACAGGCTTTGGCAATGTTTTAAAAGTTGTTGCAAAAAGTTGTGAATTGAATTGTACTTTCTAACCATTATGATATTAGAAAAAAGTTTTAAAAAGGCAAGTAGATTAGATTAGTTACAGTGTGGAAACAGGCCCTTCGGCCCAACAAGTCCATATCGACCTGCAACCCACCCAGACCCATTCCCCTACATTTACCCTTTCACCTAACACTACGGGCAATTTAGCATGGCCAATTCACCTAACCTGCACATTTTTCGATTGTGGGAGGAAACCGAAGCACCCGGAGGAAACCCACGCAGACACGGGGAGAATGTGCAAACTCCACACAGAGAGTCGCCTGAGACAGGAAATGAACCCAGGTCTGTGAGGCAGCAGTGCTAACCATTGTACCATCGTGCCGCCCAAATGAGACTGATTGATCAAATTTGGGAGTCACATCCCACTATTGAGGTACATGCTGTTCCAGAGCCACAGGTTGCTGGTTCTTGGGAAAAGAATAGACGAGTGAAAAGTGCCCAAGAAGAAAACAAAGTTTAATTGTATCCTCACATGACTGGTGCAAATGACTAAACATCACTGGAACAGGAATCATGTCTGAAGCTGCATGTGTGATTTTGCTGGTGTAAGTCATTAAGATGGGAAATTAGAACTTGAAGTTGTCCTGAAAATAGCAATTGAAAACGATGTGTTTCACATTTTATTACTTATTCTGCTCAAGAATAGATATTCTCAATTCCTTGCTTATGTTTACTCAGCCCTTTAACGGTGATTGTGAGGAAACACTGCGACAAAGCTTAAAGTTTAGTATCTGATAACAATAATTAAATGATTAAGTCACACACATAGTGATGATCAACGGTCATAGGTACGGAGAGGACCCTTTGATACATTCAGCCAGTTGTACAGAAGTATAATGTATGAGCTATCCAGAATTTCTGAAACCATGTGATTCAATGGGAAAGACAAGAAAGTAGACTAAACAATTTGGGAAATAAAATCTATGAAACCCCTCTCCAACTCCATGAGGTGATGACAAATAATTCACGAAATCTCTCTGATACAGAAAATGCTGTGCAATATCTCCTTACTGTTTCACATACTGATCACTCAATAAGTTTTTAAATTGTGGGACTGGTGATTCTAAATTGTGAAACAAAAACAGAAATTGCTGGAAAAGCTCAGCTGGTTTGGCAGCATTTTTGGAGAGAAATAATTAACGTTTCGGGTCCAGTGACCCTTCTTCATAACACAAAACCATACGAAAAATAAACATTCTTTAGAACTTCTTTGCATTATTTTAAGCATTTGATCTTCCCTGACCAAATACATTAGACAAATGATGACTACTAAGGCTCATTTCAAGCTCTTCTCTGTATTCCCTAGTAACACGGGATAAACAGGAATGACTTGAAATTTTGCCAAATTTTATTCTATCATGTGCACCTTAATGTACCACCCGCCCACTCAAATAACAACATTACTTCTGGAAAATTCCAAAAGTGATGTTGAGTGGTAGGGAATTGGTTCTCTGCCAGATTTTCCTTATCCACCTCCGCTCTAACAATGGAAAGCAGCACAGCTTACATTGAGCCTGTAACGCCTCTCCATATCCATCACCCACACAGATCCACTTAGACTTTTGTGGCAAGGACATAAGAAGCAGGATTACTGGCCAATGCATTTTTCCCTCCCTGGCCTAAGGACACAGAAACTATTATTAATACTGTGACAGCATTTAATGTTGTGACTAAGATCGGCTAAGTCAGGTACCATACGTTATTATCCACTAACCAATGAATCATCAGTGGAGATAACATTGGAATTTTTACTGGAAAATACCACACAGGGTAATTGCTTGATGAATCATTGTTGCTTCACATTTGAGGGATTGTGGTGTGCAGTTGACCATGTGTCACATAGTTACGTTGGATCAATAGCACAGAAACAGACATTCGGTCAAGCTGGTCTTGGTCGCATTAAACTCCAAACAAATCTCCTCTTTGTCTAATCGTATTAGTTTATCCTTCCATTCCTTACTCCTTCATGGACTTATCTTACTTCCTCTTAAATATATCTGTGCTATTCATCTCAACCACTCCTTGTGGTTACAAGTTCCCCACTTTCTGACCACTTTGTGCGTAAAGAAGTCTCTTCTGAATTCCTGATAGGATTTATTAGTGAGTTTCCTGGTTTTGTGGCCTCTAGTTTAGCAATCCTCTACAAAAGGAAACATCCTCTTCACATCTACCTTATTAAATCCCTCTTAATTTTAATAGAATTCTATTAGGTTCATCCTTCAGTCTTCCCCTTTCATGGGCGCATCAAGATCTAGCCTGTTGAGCCTTTCTTGTTAAGTGCTGTATCAGTTTTGGTTATCATATTGTTTTCACCAGATTTCGTTCTGTGCTGACCTATGACTGTTATCATAAGGTAGTGCAATTAGCTGAGACACAATGTGCAATGTGACTGTCAGTGGTTAACTATGTGACTGCCATATGATGAGTTTCTGATCTCAGTTACAAGGAATCCACTAGATCCTGTCACCAATGACTTAGGTTACTATAGATTTCGCTTTATGGAAACAGGCTTATTGCCCAACAAATCTATATGCTCTACAGATGCAACATTCCTCAAATTTTAATTGTGCTTCTTAACCCTGTCCCTGTATCCCCTTCTTCTTCATCGAAGCATCAAGTAATATGCACTCCATGGGGCAGTGAGCTCCAGATTCACAGTTATTTGTCCCTGTAATTCCTCTAAAATTCTCCATTTGTATATTAATGGTTAACTTATATTTATGCATTTCCTTTTCCCTCCATTCCAAAATCAAGGCCATCCCACATCCTCACTTTCTACCTCACCAGTCTCTACAACAGATCAAGATCTGACATTTCTTCCACCGCCAATGTGATCCAGCATCCAGTAAATCCTCTTCTTTCAGCATTGTTCTCTGCATGACTGCTCCATCATCCCCAACACTTATCCTTTCACCCAATCCACTTGGGGATTCAAATTCTCCCCAAATATAACAGTGATTTACTTGTGTTTTGTTTCAATTACATATATTTAATCACTGTTCACAATGTGGCTTCCTTTACATGGGCAGGAGGGGGAGTGGGAGGCAAGGGGAGCCAAGTATGGATTGAGCAGACACTACCTGCTCATTTATCCTCAATTGTGATATGAAACTGCTCTGATGAATTCCTACTCTGACCTCTCTGTCCTTGTTCTTCTGCACTTTTTAAAATTGTACTTAATGGAACAAGAAATAGCACCTAATCTTTAGATTAGGCATTTTGCACTCTTAATTTTAAAGGTGTCTCTCTGATCTATTCTTAGGTTTTTCTGTTCCAGGTAAAACAGGCCCAGCCTGCTTAGTTTTTTCTAATAGTTACATCCATGCAAATATTTTTGACACTTCCCCTGGTGTTTATGATCCAAACGGTTTCACATTAACAGTTTAACATTACCTGTATGCTTTTGAATTTGAACCTTTTGTCCCTCAGCCACCACCACCAGTTCAAGAGGTTGAAGGATAATCAGGCATCCGTGCCTAATGTAAACTTGGAGAATGGAAGTCCAGTTGGAAAATGAATTTCACTACGGAAACGTATGAAGTGCTAAATTTTGGCAGGAAGAATAAGGAATTGGAAAACAGCTCTCCAAATGGTGTAGAAGGCCTGTGGAGTGTAGGTACACAAATCACAAAATGTGACAATGGAGCTGAATATGACATCAACAATAAAATGTATTTCTAAAACAAATCAAAGAAGTGCAGGGGTTCATTTTAAAAAGGAGAGAATTAAGATGCAGAAAGAATGTGGTAAAATTGTGGAGAACCTTGGTGAGGTGACATTGGAAAACTGTGGACATTTGTGCTCTCCAAATTATAGAAAGAGTATAGAGTTACTCAAGCATGTGGAAAAAATAATTAATGGAATAATACAGCCATGAAAGGCTATACTTTCTTTGAGAGATTGAGCAGGTTGAGAGAAAGAGGAGATAGAACATAGAGTTTTACAGTGCAGTACAGGCCCTTCGGCCCTTGATGTTGCGCCGACCTGTGAAACCAATCTGGTCCATCTAACCTGCACTAGTCCATTTTCATCCATATGTCTATCTAATGACCATCTAAGTGCCCTTAAAGTTGGTGAGTCTACTACTCTCTGAGTAAAGAAACTATGTCTGACATCTGTCCTATATCTATCACCCCTCAATGTAAAGCTATGTTCCCTCGTGCCAGCTATCACCATCTGAGGAAAAAGGCTCTCATTGTTCACCCTATCTAACCCTCTGATTATCTTTTATGTTTCAGTTAAGACATCGCTCAACTTTCTTCTCTCTAATGAAAACAGCCCCAAGGCCCTCAGCCTTTCCTTGTAAGACCTTTCCTCCATACCATCTTAGTAAATCTCCTCAAATCCTTTCCAAAGCTTTCACACCTGAACTGTATGTAATACTTCAAGTGCGGCCGCACCAGAGTTTTGTGCAGCTGCAGCGTGACCTCATGGCTCCAAAACTCAATCCCTCTACTAATAAAAGCTAACACACTGTATGCCTTCTTAACAACCCTATCGGCCTGGGTGGCAACTTTCAGAGATGATGCAATAGTGGACCTAAAGATTATGAAAATATTTAATAGGACTGAGGTAGAGGTAATATTTTCACTTGTAGGGAATACCCAAGTAAACCCACTAAATTATCAATAAATCCAATAAGTAACTGAGTTCTGATAAAGGGCCAATGGACACAAAGCGTCAACACTGTTATCTCTCTCCTGATGCTGCCAGACCTGCTGTTCTCCAGCACTCTCTGTTTTTGTTTCAAAGTTCCAGCATCCGCAGTTCTTTGTGCTTTGTATTTAAAAGGAATTTTGATAAACTCATGGAGGTGAAAGGAATGGGGAATACGTGGGTGGAGTTAGACATAGGAGGTTTCAGTCATGTTTGGTGGACAATTAAACAACTAATGGGAGGCACAGACTCCACAAATATCCCATTCTGTAGGATTTGGGAGCCCATTAGATCACTGCAAAAAAACAAGACTGAATGTATTCGCATCAATCTTCAGACAGAAGTGCCAAGTTGATGATTCATCTCAGCAACCTTCTGAGGTCCCCAGCACCACAGCGGACAGTATTCAAGCAATTTGATTCACTCCTAATAATGTCAAGTAATGGCTAATGGTATGAAGGAGGATACTAGATACTGCACTGTCTGTGAAATTTGACAACATTTTGGCAATAGCGTTTAAAATGTGCTCCAGAACCTGTCATACCCCTAGCAAAGCTATTCCAGTGTAACTACAATACTGGCATCTAACTGACAATGTGGAAACTTGAATAGGTTTGTCTTGTGTACAAAAAACATGAGAAATCCAACTCAACCAATTACCACTTTGCCAGTTCACTCTCAGTCATCAGCAAAGTGATGAGAGGGGTTATCGACAGTGCGATCAAGTAATACTTATAAAGGACTAACCTGGGCACTGATGTGTCATTTGGGTTCTGTAAGGGTCACACAGCTCCTGACCTCATTGTGGCTTTGGTCAAAACATGGAATAAGGAACTGAACTGCAGTGACTGCACTGGGCATTAAGTCAGCATATGACATCAAGGAGGCTTAGGGAATCTGGAATCAATGGGCATCAGGAGGCAATCCCACCACTGGTCAGAGACATAGCTAACTCAACGGAAGATAGTTGTGCTAATAAGAACATAGAACATAGAACATAGAAGAATACAGCGCAGTACAGGCCCTTTGGCCCTCGATGTTGCGCCGATCCAAGCCCACCTAACCTATACTAACCCACTATCCTCCATATACCTATCCAATGCCCGCTTAAATGCCCATAAAGAGGGAGAGTCCACCACTGCTGCTGGCAGGGCATTCCATGAACTTACGACTCGCTGAGTGAAGAACCTACCCCTAACTTCAGTCCTATATCTACCCCCCCTTAATTTAAAGCTATGCCCCCTTGTAATACCCGACTCCATACGCGGGAAAAGGTTCACACTGTCAACCCTATCTAACCCCCTAATCATCTTGTACACCTCAATCAAGTCACCCCTAAACCTTCTTTTCTCTAATGAAAACAGCCCCAAGTGTCTCAGTCTATCCTCATACGATCTTCCTTCCATACCAGGCAACATCCTGGTAAACCTCCTCTGCACCCGTTCCAGTGCCTCCACATCCTTCCTATAGTATGGCGACCAAAACTGCACACAATATTCCAGATGCGGCCGCACCAGAGTTTTATACAACTGCATCATGACCTCAGGACTCCGGAACTCAATTCCTCTACCAATAAAAGCCAGTACGCCATATGCCTTCCTCACCACACTATTTACCTGGGTGGCAACTTTCAGAGATCTGTGTACATGGACACCAAGATCCCTCTGCTCATCCACACTACCAAGTATCCGACCATTAGCCCAGTACCCCATCTTTTTGTTATTCTTCCCAAAGTGAATCACCTCACATTTAGCTACATTGAATTCCATTTGCCACCTTTCTGCCCAGCTCTGCAGCTTCTCTATATCCTGCTGTAACCTGCCACATCCTTCCTCACTGTCAACAACTCCTCCGACTCAGCCAATCAATCAATCGCAATCATTACCATAAGAGTTCTCAGAGTAGTTGCTTTAGGCCCAGGTATCTTCAGTTTCTTTATCAATGACTTTCTGTCAGAAATGGGGATGTTCCCTGATGAATGCCCAAAGTTCAGAACCATTCACAACAATTCAAATACTGAAACAGTCCATTGTCCATATTGCAGCAAGACCTGGACAACATCCACATGCCTAATCAGTGGCAAATAACATGCGCACTATACAAAAACCAAGCAATGACTACCCTCAACTAGACAATCTCACAATGGCATTACAATCACTGAATCCAATACGATTAACATCCTGGGGGTAACTATTGACCGAAAATGAAATGGCCAAGCTGTTTAAATATTGCAACTACAAGAAATGTCAGGAATGTGATAGACTTCTCTTCAGTTGCCTGGATGAGTGTAGTTCCAACAGCATCCAGGAAACATAACACCATCTTCCAGGTCAAAGCAGCCCATTTGCTTTGCACCCCATCCACTATCTTCAACATTCACTCCTTTCCTCCTCTCAGTGGAGGAAGTACGTACCATCTAAAAACTGTACTGCAGTAACTCACCAAGGAACCTCCATCAGCACCTTTCAAATCCATGATCCCTCTGAGCCAGAAGGACAGGAGCAGCAGACATATGAGAGCACCATCACCTGCAACTTCCCCTGTAAACTATGTGGCATTTGATCTTTGAACTTTACCCCTATTCCTTCACTGTTACTGGATGAAAACCTGGAAATCCTTTCTGAACAGAACTCTGGTATCTCTCACCAAAGCCTGCAGCAGCTCAAGAAGGCAGCTCACCACCATCTCCTCGTCCAATGAAAATGAAAAACAAATTTTCTATAAAGACAGCTTACCATAACATAAACATGGGTTTGGATCCCGAATGCCTGAATGGCCTGTTTCTTTTGCTGTAATTATAACATAAAACTGTGTTAGATTGCATAATCGTTTACTGTTAAGTGCATAGCAGCTGCTTGGTGTAACTCTTTGATTTCTCCCTTCTTGCAATCTCCCCTCTTTGTTCATGACTGTTCCATCACTATTTAAGGAACTGCACAGTACAATGAAACATCAATGTGTGGTCCTGTCAAATCACCATTTAGGTGGAAGGTGAACGGAGAACTCTGCAATTATTCAGTGGGTAAATACCATTTCTACAATCACAGAGATTTAGAAGTTCTGAACCTTATTTTGTCTGGGCTGAATTAGCTTGACTCCTGCAGGGAAGTGCATTGCATTCATCCTCTGGCTCCCTGGGCAAGGATGCAGAAAACTCAACCACAGAATTTCACATCTGCACCGTGGCTGTGGCAGAATTGTGTGTCTGTACCCAACTAGAGAAAGAGTATTTGACCCCACCCTTCCAGCAAAGTAAGCTCACACCCAGTGGATGGCTTTTGGACAGGGCTATGAGAGGGCACAGACATGCATTAGATTCACACCTGCCAACTGCAACATTGCCCTAGGAAAAGGCAGAGAATTGGAAGCAAAACTATGATAAAAATGTGTTCCATGAAGCCACCTGACAATGCGTAGCCCGATTGCAATAAATGCAGACCAGTAAAAACAATCTGCTTAAGACCACTTTTTTTTAAAATCAATGATAAAACATTTTGTGAACTAAGTGCCAATTTTGGCAGCTGCACAATATTGTACTGAGAAAGCAAAATAGACAGAAGGCATTCTGGTTCACAAACACCATCAGCCAGAAGAAATCTGAATGGCACATTAATAATGAATGCTTGGAAGAGGTGAAGGGGCTGTTGCAATAATCATTTAAGAAATTTGTCAATAACACAGAATGCCTTTGGAATCTAGAACAGATGATGTGAAAGAGTTGTATAATCAAATTCCATCAAAAATTTCAAAAAGGACTTTGACGTACATTTGAAAAAACTAATGCGCAGCATTGTTGGGTAAAAACTGGAATGTGGGACTAAATGTAGCCACCAGGAAAACTGGAAATCAGGTTTTAATCACTGAGTTGTTACTCAGCTGGCAACTGATGTTAGTAAAGCAGCAGAGACAGGTACGATGCGTGAATAGGATTTGATGCAAGTTATGATTAGGGCACCAGAATTTTGAAAGCGCTTTAGTTTATGGAGAGAATTTCTGAACTGGAAGGCTACAAGTGCTACCCTCATATAACCACCCCACTCCAGACAACCCAAAATTGGGAAGTAATGCCATATCATCAGGAGGCCTAGGACAAGATTTACCCATGTAAGATAGTGTGGGGGAAGAATACAGAGTCATAGATATATATAGCATGGAAACAGACCCTTTGGTCTGACTTGTCCATGCTGACCAGACATCCTAACATAATCTAGTTGCATTTGCCAGCACTTGGCTCATTTCCCTCTAAACCCTTCCTGTTCATATACCCATCCAGATGCCTTTTAAATGTTGCAATCGTACTAGCTTCCATCACTTCCACTGGCAGCAGATCCCATACACATACCACCTTCTGCATGAAAAAGATGTCCCTTAGGTCCCTTTTATATCTTTCCCCTCTCACCTTAAACAGATGCCCTCTAGTTTTGGACTCCTCCACCCTTGCCTATTTACCCTATCCATGTCCTTGATAATGTTATAAACCTCTATAAGGTCACCCCTCAGCCTCCCATACTTCAGGGAAAACAGCCCCAGCCTATTCAGCCTCTCCCACTGTCTCGAACCCTCCAACCCTGGCAACATTTTGTAAATCTTTTCTGAACCCTTAAGTTTCACACATCCTTACTATAGGAGCGAGACCAGAACTGCACACAATATTCCAAAAATGGCCTAACAAATGTTCTGTAGATCCGCAACTCCTACACTCAATGCACTGACCAATAATGGAAAGCATACCAAATGCCTTCTTCACTATCCTATCTACGTGCAACTCCACTTTCAAGGAACTATGAAGCTGCACTCCAAGGTCTCTTTGTTCACCATCACTCCTCAGGACCTTACCATTAAGTGAATAAATCCTGCTCTGATATGCCTTTCCAAAATACAGCACCTCACATTTATCTAATTTAAACTCCATCTGCCACTCCTCGGCACATTTGTCCATCTGATCAAACTGTACTCTAAAGTGACCTTCTTCCCTGTCCACTACATTTCCAATTTTGGTGTCATCTGCAAACGTACTCACCATATCTCCTTTATTCACATCCAAATCATTTATATAAATGACAAACAGCAGATGACCCAGCACCAATTCTTGTGGCACACCATTGGTCACAGGTCTCCAGTCTGAAAAATAACCTTCCACCACCAATCTCTGTCCTCTATCTTTGAGCCAGTTCTATATCCAAATGGCTAGTTCTCCCTGTATTCCATGTGATCTAGGAGAAAGTGAGGACTGCAGATGCTGGAGATCAGAGCTGAAAATGTGTTGCTGGAAAAGCACAGCAGGTCAGGCAGCATCCAAGGAGCAGGAGAATCAACGTTTTGGGCATGAGCCCTTCTTCAGGAAATGAAGAAGGGCTCATGCCCGAAACGTCGATTCTCCTGCTCCTTGGATGCTGCCTGACCTGCTGCGCTTTTCCAACAACACATTTTCAGTTCCATGTGATCTAACCTTGCTAACCAGCCTACCACGAGGAACCTTGTCAAACACCTTACTGAAGTCCATATAGATCACAACCACCACTTTCCCCTCATCAATTCTATTTGTTACTTCTTCAAAAAACTCAATCAAGTTAGCGATACAAAATTTCCCATGCACAAAGCCATTTCACTATCCCTCATCAGTCCTTGCATTTCCAAATACAGGGGATCTTTGATTAGCCTAACAAGATGGGCGGGCACTATTTTGTTTGGATAATTGATTATTCGGTTAATTGATTAAATGCCTTTCCTCAGTGCCTCAGAGGTTTTAGTCTGCTCCCCATTCAGGAGACGAGGCAGCAGCCTGCCCCCAATTCCACACCCCCCCCCCCCCCCCCGTCCCCAACCCAATCCAGCACTGCCCCCCCTCCCACCCCCCAACAACAATGTTAGAGAGATTACCTGGGGAAGAGGGGTTTAGGGTACACTCCTTTGGAGAACTCCAGGGAAAGTGTGGGGAGAGAGAGAGGTCAGTCATTTGGATGCGGTGCCTGTTTAATCATTGTAAACAAAAGATACTATCACTGTTAGAAACACATCTTTGATGTAATGTTTCTATCGGGACCTCGAAACCTCCTTCTGATAATCCGATTTTCAGATAATCGGTGTTTGGATAATAGAGGTTCCTCTGTACATGTAAATCCTGCCCCTCACGATTCCCTCCAAAACCTGCCCACCATTAATGTCAGGCTCACCAGTCTATAATTCCCTGGCTTTCCCTTACCACCTTTCTTAAATAGTGGCAGCACATTAACCAACCTCCAGTCTTCCGGCACCTCACCTCTGGGTATCAATGATACAACTATCTCAGCAAGGGGTCCACTAAACTCCTCCCTCACTTCCCTTTTGTCTTTACTGAATTTGTAGAATCTTCAGGGTGGATCTGGTGAAAGGAAAGCTTTTTAAATAAATAAAATAAAAAGTATCCATCTTCAGTGAGTACAGTTACTACTTTTAAAAGATATTTGGCTAAGTACATGAATAAGAAATGTTTGGAGGGATATGAGCCAAGTGCAGGCAGGTGGGACTACTTTAGTTTGGTCAGCATGAACTGGTTGGACCGAAGGGTCTATTTCCATTCCATGACTCTATAACTCTAGAACAGTGCATTCACTTTCCTCATCCAAGTCGTTAATATAAATTGTGAATAATTGTGGGGCCACCACTAATCCCAGTGGCTCTCTATTAGTTATAGATTACTATATTTATTGTCTTTTTAACCCAAGTTTCTATTTTCTATTAGTTAGCCAATTCTCCATCCATGCTAATATTCCACACCCAACACCATGGGCTCACTTCTTGCTTAATAGCCAAATGCGTGATGAATTATTGAACAAAGTCTAATTTACTAGTGTAACTTGTATCTGATCTGTATGATGTAGTAAATATCATCTTGTTTAATACAGAGCTTCTTGTCATTAAGATTCACTAGCTGTTTTTCTCAACCAGTGTAAACTAAGTCAACACTTTGACACTTTCAAGAGAAGGGGAAGGTCACAGCAAACCACCTGAAACACGAGCTATTAGTGTCAAAGGCATTCAACATGGTGAAGTGCAGATTGGGATTTGATGTAGCTCTGCAGCATTAATTCCAGCAAACCTGCAGAAATTTTATTTACTGCTTAAAAGACTTGACAGTTCTAAGAACTGCTCATCCAGACAGGTGACAGCTGCAGCAGCTGAACAGTCGAAGAGCCTGCAGACAAATTTATCGAAAGATCAACAAGGGAGAAACAGAAGTAACTGATCCAGCTTTTTACTTCAGGTAAGTTAAGGAACACAGAAGCAAGTGTGAGCTAGAAACTATTCATACTTGGGAGATGCAGGTTCTGTCAGGAAGTGAGGATCTGTGGGAGCAGCCCCAGTTTAAATGTTCTGCTTGGAAGTGAATGAGCACTCGAGCTCTGTGAATAAAGTTAAAACTCCCTGGAGGGCAAAGAGGAAGATTCAAATCAATGTTACAAAACAGGTTGAGAAGGCTAGAAGTTAAAAAGGAGTACTTAAAGCTCTCAACGAGCATTGCCAGTAGTGGACTGTGCGCAACATAGCTACAATAGAGAAGTCCAGGGCCATAGAGGTCATGTAAACCAAATCAAACTATTGGTAACAGTGCAAACAAGAATTTACATGACAATTAACAAAGGGTCAATTTAAAAGCTGAAGCAGACAGAGTCATGGAAGTGGGTGGGTATTGTCCATTAGACTATCAAAGTTTGGAAATAGTTTATTTTGAACACAAAAAAGCAATAAACCTTCATTTTGTAAGCAGTAGTTAGTAATCCTCTTTTTCTTTACTACAGAGGGCAGGAAACATCTGCTTTGACTGAAAAAACTGTGGAAGAAACCTCAGTAAGTAGTTGGGATGCAATATTGCGATATTACAGGCTTTAAAAGCCTTTAAGACAAGGAAAATAATTAACATTGCGATATTTAAGAAGTAACTAACT
Organism: Chiloscyllium plagiosum; assembly: GCF_037043375.1. Lineage (NCBI taxonomy): Eukaryota > Metazoa > Chordata > Chondrichthyes > Orectolobiformes > Hemiscylliidae > Chiloscyllium > Chiloscyllium plagiosum. The sequence continues at coordinate 117,439,683 of NW_028270141.1, read as the reverse complement.
ATTTGGGAAAAAGATAGCAGTATTAAGGTCGAAACAATCAATAATCACTTTAGGAAGAAATGACAAGAGAAATAATACTTCCTTGCAGATTTAAATCTAGAGATGGGCCAAATTTGAATAGGATTGGACATCTTGGAGAAAGGAGTTCTTCAGGTACAGAATTGCTGACAAGCTAGGCTTCATGAGTTGAACAAGTAAATACACCATTACTTTGTTACAACAGAGAATCGTTATGGGATTTCTGATGAGTCTTTGTCAGGTTTATTGAAGTCCAAACAAGAGTTAACTTTAGTGACAATTATTCATACACTTATGGAAGCAAAAACCAGGAATGATCACAGTGAAATCCTGAGAGAAGAACAAAATGTTATCACAGGACAACAAAGAATTTGTATAATTCATATGGATGGTGTAAAACCTCTAAAGTACACCTGACAAGATAGCATAAATATTGGCAGTAGATAATAAGCCTCAGTATCACTGCTGTGGAAGCCTCAAAGGCACAGGCAGTGCCCAGCTATTAAAAAGAAAGCTATATCTGTAAAATTTTATGACACTTTCAGAAAAGATGTAGAGATAGGAACAGTCATAGAGCACCAAGACGTCATATATTTACTCATAGAAAAACATTAATATTGTATAATCACTGGTATTAGGAAAGGTAGATAGTACACTCCTAAGTAAAATTAGTGATCTTACCAACTTGAATTTGACAGAACCTGTTTAAATCAATTAAAATCTAATTAATTTTATGTCAGATGCCAGGGCAAGTGTCAATGATTTATCAGATTATTTAGCGGATGACGAACAAAATGTGCTCCCTGCAGAAATGAAACTAAATGATCCATTTAATAATGGTAGGACTCAAAAAGAAGTCCAAAATTGACATAAGATAATTGTTTGATACTGTTAACAGGATGTAAATCTGAAACTACACAGGATTGACAGAAACCTTTTCCATTCTGATCATCACTGAAGAAAATTCAAATGACAGAAATCAACAAAGTTTATAGGAAGATGCAGATGAGCTGAAAAACAATGAGCAATGTAACCCATAAGCTCATTGAAAAAGCTTTAACTGAAATTGTTCAGTCTTCATCACAGCCTAATGAACAAATTTAAAGAGGAGAGTTCAATTTGATGTCAGATGATGATTCAACTTCCAAATAATTACTAACAGCAATCCTCAAGTAGCATGACTGAGGATGCAAACTTAGGTTTGTCAATAAGATAATCACAGAGGGCAAACGAAGACATTCAAACTAATCTACAAGTTGAAGTAAAGAGTTTTCATACTTCAACGTATTTGTAGTATGGATTAATAATAAAGATTTTCTTACAAAGAGTGAATATAAATTGCAAATGACCCTGAGAACCAATACCATTGTGGGATGACCAACATTCACAGGTTTAGGACACAGTCAAGTTGAAACTACTTCCTGACACAGAGATCCTGGAAACGATCAGAAGGAATTTCCTGGATCAGAAATTCAAGATACTGCAAAAAAAGATAATATTTGCTTCAACAGAGCAGCCATCTCCCACGAAGTACATTCATGAAATTAAAAGATTCCTTGGGTAATGTTGTGGGACAATTGAATTGAATTAGCTTTACTGTCGCATGTACTCAAATGAGTATAAAGTTTACAGTCACCACACGTCAGCACCATCTGAAGTACAAAGTGTCAGAGGGTATATATATATATATACTTAAGGTCAAATTCTTAGGAAACAACAAAAAAAAATTAGAAAAGAAAAGAAATAATTAGTCCAGCATTATAGGAATAAATTTGAAAAATAAAGAAATAAAACGTCTCGATTATCAGTCTTTCCAACCCAGGCCCTGCCATTACTGACCCTAAAGGGACACCTCCACTACCTTGCTCCTGCCTTGCACCAGACCCACCAACAGAGTCGTAACTCCACTTTAGGCACCATGTCTTTCCTGCTGGGTTCACTTCACTGACACTTCGGATCCCACACTTGCTTGGCAACCAAGAGTCCCTGGCTCCGCTGCCAGGCCAAGCTGTTGCTGGGTCATGAGTCCAACTTTGGCTGCAGATGACGCCTTGCCAGTGCTGCCATCTTGAAAAGTCCGTTGCAGCTGGTGCTGCCATCCCCAATCATTGGAGGAGCTTTGCTGCTGCTGCAGGCCCCGAACACCAGGAGAACGCACTCCCTGCTGATGTCATCAGCTCCAAACAGTGGAAACCGACCTCTCCGTCATCAGCTCTGACCTTCAGGAGAACAACCTCACTGTCATCAGCTCCAACCTTCGGGAGAACAACCTCACTGTCATCAGCTCCGACCTTCATGAGAATAACCTCACTGTCATCAGCTCCGACCTTCATGAGAACGACCTCACTGTCATCAGCTCCGACCTTCGGGAGAATGACCTCACTGTCATCAGCCCTGACCAGTGGGAAAATGAACTCACTATCATCAGCTCTGAACGACTGGAGAACAACCTCACTCCTGTTGCCACAGATCCGGAATGGTGGGAGAGTGCACTCACTGCCATTGTCCCCTATTCCGGGAGAAGCCATGTCAACCAATCCGCATGTAACCTGCTCCTGCTGCCGCGCTGCTGCTGCCTAGCCTCTGCCTCAGAAAAGTAGTAAAATGACCCCCAAAGAAAGGACCAAAAGAAAATAAAGCAAAAGAAAAGAGCAGAAGCAAATGTAAAACAAAGAAAGAAAGCAAATTGGAACAGATGGGCCCTGGGAAAGGGCTTGCACACAGCCTTGTTATGCCACAGCCAAGCTGCACTTCCTTGGACAATGACCTGATTCGGGAAGCAAGAGTCCCACTGTGAACAAATTCAGGAGATAAAGGATCCTCCAGATAAGGCATTTGATCGAATACTTGGTTTAGCAGAAATTATGTTCTCAGTGAAGGTCATCCAAGGACAAAAGATTTTCCAGTTTGGAGAGACTTTATGAACCATACAGGATCAAGAACAGAGCAAAGATCCACAGTACGTAGCCAAACAACTATTCAAATCCAAATCCAAATCCAAATGTAATGTATTCAGGAAGAATTGTGAGACATGTAGACCAGTTGAATTTGTGAATCCCCCATTACCTACATTCTGGGTGTTTACCATTGAACAGAAACTGAACTGGATTGGGGGCGGCACGGTTCTACAGTGGTTAGCACTGCTGCCTCACAGCCCCAGAGACGCGGGTTCAATTCCCACCTCAGGCGACTCTCTGTGTGGAGTTTGCACATTCTCCCCGTGTCTGCATGGGCATCCTCCGGGTGCTCCGGTTTCCTCCCACAGTCCAAAAAAAAAATGTGCAGGTTAGGAGAATTGGCCATGCTAAATTGCCCATAATGTTAGGTGAAGGGGTAAATGTAGGGGAATGGGTCTGGGTGGGTTGTGCTTCTGCGGGTTGGTGTGGACTTGTTGGGCCGAAGGGCCTGTTTCCACACTGTAAGTAATCTAATCTAAAAATATATATATATGCTATGGCTGCAAGGACATTAGGTGACACCAAACCTGTTTACTGTCTTCTTATTGCTTGTATGCCATTTACAACGCCAAAGTCAGGAGTGTGACAGAAACCTCTCTTCTTACCTGGATGATTGCAACTCCAATAATACTCAAGTACAACATTTAGGACAAAACAGCCTACTTGATTAACAATCCATCCACCACATTTAACTCTTACTAATACTGAAGAACAGTGCAACAGTGTCTAATATCTACACGACACATTGCAATAACTCAACTTTGACTGCACCAAGAATTCTACCAACTTGGAGGACAAGAGCAAATGATGCTTGAGAACACCACCACCTGCCAGTCCCCCTCTAGGTCACACACCCTCCTGACTTTGAAGTGCACCACCATTCCTTCACTGGCACTTGCTCAAATTCCTGGAATTCTCTTCCTAACAGCACTGTTGGTATATTTGCACCAGATGGGCTGCAGAACTCAAAAGGACACCTCACCATCACCTTCACATGGGCAATAAATGATGGCCAAGCCAGAGGTACCCATGTCCCATGGACATTGAAAAAAGATTTCACTTTCTAACAAAACTGTCAACTGTTAGCACTGGAGTAAGAGACTTGTCCCAGCAATCAAAGTAAAGTAAGAAAATATCACATCAGTAGGACTCCAGGTTATCATCTAGGTCTTTATTTGAATTTGTTATGCACTGTCAAGTCACATAACACATCACTATTAATGGGGTTTGCCTCACAGATGGTTAAACAAGCGATTGGCTTTAATTGATTAATTAATTGATAGATTAGATATATAAAGCAATTAGAACTACTGCTGTTTGGCAGTAGTGTGGGGAGAAAAGAGGGGGGAAAGCCAAAGCAAAGTGATTTGAGGGTTCTTGTGGCACAGTGGTAGTGTCCCTACATCTGGACCAGGAGGCCTGTTTTCATGTCTCACCTGCTCTACATGTGTAACAATACCTCTGAACTAAAAAAATGGTATAAAGGTGGATGAGATGCAGCCTGGCGTACGGAAGGAACTGTGAGACTGAGCAATTAGTAAACTCTATCCATTAAAAAGATTGATGTCTTGGTTTGCAGTTCATCATGGTCTAGTCTTGAATTAACCAAAGAATCTAAAACATCTTCATAACACTGCATTCTACCTGTGCTAGGGAGAGGTTTAAGTGAATAAAAATTAGACTGGAAGGAGAGATGAGTTTATGTGTCCATCCTTGACCAGGTCAGTGATATAAAATGGACATGGCTGAAGAAGCAACCAACTCAGTTAGTTCTTCCTGTGACCTTAGCCTCCAAAACACCTGATGCATCCTTGACAATGATGTAGCTGGTGAGTATCTTGTGCCTTCAACGTGAATGTGATGCCCACCAGGATTTTCAGATCTGACTACCTTGTAAGACAGAAGAGCTACAACTTTGAGGTACAGTACCAAAAGAGACCTTCAATTTTTAAAATATACATATGAGGTCCTATACAAAAGGGAACAATAACGTGTGAATCTTATCATTGCTTTTATATAAGGGATGATACAATCAAATCCTCTCCTGTTCCTTGATCCTCAAAAATTAGATGACCTTTCTACATTTCCGTAAATAGTCAATATAGGAAGTCAGTACTGAGCACTGCTGGTTCATGTAAGGATGGATGAGTAATAGGTTTTTGTTGCTAGTATACTATAAATCAGTAAGAGATGGAGTTGCATATAATAGATATAAGATAATTCATATATTTAACTTCTGCTATTCGCTCTGGTGCTGCTTTGACTAATACGTTAGGGCCAAGGTTAGTGAGTCAGGCACAGGCCACGGCGACTAATGTCTGTTCAAGTGTTGGATAACACTAAATCAGATATCATTGGACAAGCGAAACCAAAACTTTCAAAAAGAAGTATCGAAATCATGAAGCAAGAGATGGAAAAAGAACATAATCGTATAAGTAACTGAGGGAAAAAACAGGAAGGATTTCGGAATGGGAGGATAGTTAGGTTTCTTATGCAATACTTAAATGAGAGGTAAAGTGAGTTTTTTTAAGGAGATTAATGTTACAATATTACATTTGTTCGAACTGTGTTTAGTGTGGATTAGATTTTTAACTTAAGGCAATCATGTAATCTATCATTTAATTAAGTTTTTAGAATAACAATGAGGATAAACTGTTGTCAGATTTAGACTAACAGGGCAGCAATAAATAGCAATTCATACCAGAAATCGCAATCCCAGTTCCAGACACCCCATGACAAACCACAAGTGAGGTGCACAATTATCTTTATTCAATGGACAGTAACTGAGTTGTAGAGTATGCAAAGGTTTTGTTTCCCATGGAGGATATTTGCTACATAGTGTGAGAAGCTTCAGTACTTTGGTTTCAGTCAGACATCATGTGTACTGTGGTCACAAAGCTTTTCACTGCATGTGGAATAATGGAAAATGAAGAATTGACCACAAGTCCAACTTCCACTCATGCCAAATTGAATCTTGGATTACAAATAAGAAACCTGCAGACACAGCAACTTTCAAATGAAAGCAATTGTGTCTTTTAATCTTGTGACCAGATGGCACTTAAAACCATTTCATTCCCAAAGGGCATCACAGCAGATCCCAGATCTCTTGCCATCAAATCCACAAGCCAACTTTCCATCAGCAATCACCAGATTGCAACTAGCACCCTGTCTGATCTTATACATCGCAGGCCTTGGACAATTATAGTTCCTCAGTTGCTGACTGATCTTAGGTCATGCATTGAACTTCATGAGTCATAGTGATGACAAAAAATAGAACAGACAATGGATGTTATTTACCCCACAGACCCCATAGAAGACATAAGACCCCCACTTTTCACCACAGCCATTCACTCAATAGCCCTTAAGAACACCCAGTTGCTGTTTGAATTTCTCTCAGTTTTCTTTCTTCACTGAAGCACAACCCTTTTTTGTTGCACACTCTTGTGAAGAGAAATCCCTGACTATTCTGATCTATTGCTAAGCCGGTGGGTAATCAAAAAACTAAATTTGCAAAGAGAAATGAATGAAACCTAACAGTGCCTGTGATTTTCAACAGCCTATCCATTAACTGAGTCTTCTTCAGCTTTCCAAAATTGACACTCCAATATGGTACTGCTAACTGGCATTCAGTGCATTGGCTAAAGTTTCCCAGTTTTGGGTTCACTGGTTTGATCAGTTATATGTGTGCTTGCCTTGAATGACTGTATTTTAACACTCAACTTAAATTCACCTTGTATTCTGGTGTAAACAATTTCACATATTACAGTACAAATGAAAATTTACATTTTTGTTATGGTATTGTTACTATACTTTGTTATTTCTCACAGTAGCACTTTACATGAAACAATATTTGTTACAGTTGATCTTCAGATTAAAGCATTGTTGCCTTTTAATTTTTTTTTATGCAAACCTTCTAATGCATTAGAAGGTATTTATGCAAACCTTCTAATGCAAAGATAGGAGTCTACCATCACACCGCAAGATTGTTAGAAACTTAGCAAAACTGTTTGAATTATAGATATTAATTCGAGTTAGTCATCGGATAATCATGTGCTTAAAAAAAAATCAAGTGTGAGCATCAGATGGCACAGGATTAGGTTTGACTGTAATAAATGTTGATCTTAATTGTATATTTCTCCTGTCTGCCTCACTCTATCTAAGCACCCTATGATCTGTATATCCTTGTTTGCTGTGATCTGCCTGTACTAATTGCAAAACAAAGCTTTTCACTGTACTTAGGTACATGTGACTACAATAAATCAAATCAAATGTTGTGGTCACATAACCTATTGATACTTACTGACAAGACTCCACACATGACAACCGGATAACCAGAAGACATGAATACTTGTTGAAAGGCCACAAACTGTATTCATTCTTTTGTGAAACTTCATGAAAATTTGTCCTTGTGATGGCATTTTCGAGGTTAAATTCGATAACTTCCTGAAACAGTGATGGTTTTATGAAATGTGATTAACCTGTGTCCATTTATTGCAATGCAAACAAAAGATTAAAGTTGTGTTTTCTTGTTGTTTACATTATTGCTACATGCAATTTATGTGTTCACCTGGTAGACACATCAATACCCTGTGACTGTGAGTGATTAGTAGTACTGAAAGGCAGCGTGCCCTTCTTAAGTGGAACATGGTGGACTGAATGGCCTCCTTTGATGCCATACCAATTCAGTGATTCTGTGAGGCGTCTGGTTGTTGCTAGATATGGTGGGAGTCCCTTGAAAATGTAACTTGGTACTTTGAGGAATGACTGAACGTGTGTCAGAGATGCTTCAAGGTCTTCTGGATATGAATTGGAGGACTTGCTTTAAGTCACAGAGAGAATGTGAATTATCCTATTGGATGTGGGGTTGGGGTGAAGAAATTGGGAACTTCTTTAGAAGAAATTGGGAACTTCTTCATGCTCACAAGGTAGTGGAAAGAGTAATGGAGAGGTATAAGTGAGTCATGTATTTCCAAAAGCTTGTTTAGAGTTCAGAAAGATGTTTAGTGATTTGGCACAAGTTATCAAGGTAACTGAGGAGTTCGATTTTAAAATGGCCCACCCTACCAACAACATCGGTTCAATCCCTGCAGCAGCTGAGGTTCATATGAAGGACTCTCCTTCTCCAGCTCTCCCCTCACCTGAGACACGGTGCACCTTAGGTTGAACCACCCCCAGTATTATCTCTGTATCTCTGTCTCTCTCTAACGAGAGAGCAGTCCTCTGGTCTGATAGGACTATGGCGACAACTGCATCAATAGTTTAATCCACTGCTCTATTCATTACACCCTCATTACTCAGAATTACCAAAAGTCTCTATTGCCCATTAATTATCCCTTCAATTCATCTTTTATCTCATTCTCAGACACTTAGCATTGTTGTAAACCTCAGATGCACAATTCACAGATTGCACATACTACAGCTACTCTACCACGGCAATGACAAGCAACGATCCTTTTTGTGGTTTGACGTTGCATTTAGGGCCATTAGCAGATTTCACTTAATACTGCTCCTCGGATGCTGCCTGAACTGCTGTGCTCTTCCAGCACCACTAATCCAGTATCTGGTTTCCAGCATCTGCAGTCATTGTTTTTACCTGATATGTTTCTCAATTCCATTCTCCTGCCTTCTCCTTGTTACCTGTGATGCCCTTACTAATCAAGAACCTATCTATCCCTGTCTTAAATACTCTCAATGACTTGGCCTTCATAGCCATCTACAGCAATGAGTTCCACAGATTAACCACCCTCTGGCTGAAGAAATTTCTCCTCATCTCAGTCTGACGTTGACGCTGACGCTGTGCTCTCGGGTCCTAGTCTCTCCTATATCCACTCTATCTAGGCATCTCAGTATTCTGTAAGTTTCAATTAGATTCTCTCTCATCCTTCTAAACTCCATTAAGAGTAGACCCACCATCATTTCCAGCATTATCTTGCTACCAAGGCAGTCATGAGGCACATTGTGCAAACTCCTTTACCAAAATGGCCTGTCAAAAATATGCGCTCAGGTCATAGAACTTATTTTTAATCCTACTCAGGCCAAATAGTATCTAAGAACAACTGTTATATGACCTGACTTAGTCCCCTTGGAGTTATCTAGGACATGGGCCACATACCTGGATACCTCCAACCATCAGATCCTGGTTTTAAGTCAGCTAAATCCATCCAGAACAGATGGAAAAAAGGAATTGTTCTATCCTAATACATCTGGGTTCAAATCCCAACTGCTCCAGAGGAGTGTATTAACATCTCTGAACTGGTTGAGGAAAAATACCTACCCATAGCGATCCAAATGTTTCTCACATCATAACATACAATTATTTGTTTAGTGGTTCCAGGGTGTTGTCCCCAATAATCTATCTAGGAATTTTTTCCATAATGTGGTAACTTTTTGAACCATAGAGTCTTACAGCATAGAAACAGGCCCTTTGTCCCATCATGTCTGAGCCAACAAACAAACACCAAATTATATTAATCCCATTTATCTGTATTTGGTTCATAGCCTACCATGCCCTGGCATTTTGAATACTTATCCAGATGATTGTTAAATGTTGCAAATTAGGCCATTTGGCCCATTGAGTCTCCTCCGGCGCTTGAGCATGGCTGATATGTTTCTCAATTCCATTCTCCTGCCTCCATTACACGAGACTACCTCCCTCCACCACCCTCTCAGGCAGCATGCTCCATATTTCTACCACCCTCTGGGTGAAAAATGTTACCCTTAGATCTCCTCTTAATCACTCACTCCTGAAATGTTTTAGACTTGTCTACTATGGGGAAGAGATTCCCATGATCTACTCTGTGTCCGATTCTCATAATTTTGTCTAACTCAATCAGATCTTCCTTCAGCTTACTCTGCTTAAAGGAAAACAAATCCAGCCTGTCTCGTCTCCCCTCATAACTGAGAATTTTCATCTCAGACAACATCCTGGTGAATCTCCTCTGCACCCTCTCCAGTCCAATCATGCCCTTCTGATAGTGTGGTGACCAGAACTACATACAGTACTGCTGCATCTGTGGCCTAACCAATGTTTTAGAAAGTTATAGCAAGACTTCCTTGCTGCTATATTCTACACCCTGTCTAACAAAGGCAAGCTTCCTACATGCCTTCGTCACCACCCTGTCTAACTATGCTGACACCTTAGGGATTTATGGACTTGTATACCAAGGTCCCTTTGTTCCTCAGTGCTCCAGAGGGACCTACCATTCATTGTGTACATCCTTCCATTACTAGCCTCCAAAAATGCATCATTTTGCACTTATGGGATTAAATTTGCTGTTGCTCTGCCCCAATTAACCAGCTGATCAATATCAGACTGTAGTGTGAGATCATCCTTCTCAGTATTAACATCACCACTAATTTTCATGTGAAAGAAAATTTCCTGAAATCTATCTCAGAATAAATATTGCGAGTTTGACATTGTGCTTCATAGGAGCACAGAAACAGGAGTAGGCTATTCATCAATCTTGTATGTTTCTTACCCTCCAATTAGACCATGTTTGATCAGTGTCTTAATTCTATTTCCCTACCTTTGCTCCCTATTAATTGAAACTCTTTCACAAAATGGTTAATCAATCCAATTGTCCAGTATCCGCTCTTATGAAGACAAGAGCTTCAGATTTTCAATACCTTTGGACTTGATCATTGTGATACTATTTTATATCAAGGAAGCTGGCTAGAGTTTCTCTTGTTGGAGATTGTCATTTTCAAGTATTTTGTGGAACAAATTCTTTGTGCACGTCAACAACATTTACACCATCCGAAGAACTGCAAATGGAGCTGAACTGTGGGAATTCACGAGTTAATATTTCATTTCTAACTTGTACAACATGTTGCTAAAGCAATTGAAGATGATTGGGCACAGGACTTGGCCTGAGGAGCTATTGCAGTGATGCCCGGACTCCCAGATCATTGAGCTCCAACAACCATCTTCCTTTGATCCAAGTATAATTATACTCACTGGAGAGTTTATCCATGATTTCCATTGGCTACTAAGCTTCATTGGTGCCTTGCTCAGTCAAAAACTGCATTCATATCACAGCTGGTCACTCTCGCCTCACCTCTGGAGTTCAGATCTGTGTCTCTGTTTGGGTAAGACTTTAGTGAAGACTGGAGTTGGAGAACCTAACTTAGGGTCAACACATAAATCAGTATTATGTGCTGTTTGAGGACCTCTCTCTATTCCTCAGTTTGGTGGTGTTTGTGAGTAGGTTGATAGGAAGTAATTGGCTGAATAAGGTTGTCTTATTTTTTCTAGACAAGGCATAGTTAATAATGATTCTGCATTTTTGGGTTGATGTCAGTGTTGTAGTTCTCAAAACAGCTGAGTTAGTTTGTTGAGGTGGGAATGTTGGGAAAGGCACATAGCCTTTTCCATTCCCGATGCATTTAATTATGTGGAATGAATTGAATTAACTGAATGATAGGCATAGGTGAAGGAGAAGACTTCCAAAGGAGGCTGTGAAGGGACATTCACTTAGCATTTCTGGCTGAAGGTGCTTGCAATTGTGATTTGCATTGATGTGCTTGGATTTTCCACTATTGACAGCTGAGATATTTTGGAGACCACCTCAACGTCTCCAATGCCGTTCATGACCAGATATGGCAGGGTTGCAGGGCTTTCAGCATATCTGTTCACTGTGCAGTCACTTAGCTCTGTCTACTGCGTGCATTATTCGGAGTTCTTTTTTTTTTAAAACAGTCCTTCATTCTGCTTTTACTTCTATCTTGTTAACCATTTTCTAAGCTGGAAAGTCCATGTTTCCCAGGCTCCTGAAACCAGGGATCAACCATATGGCTCCATTGTCAATGCTCCCAGTGTTAAATGTCTCTCCCTAATCTCTTGGAAACCTGGATTAGATCCAACATTCAGATACTACATATTACTGGCTCACTTTCCTTGCAATATACTGCGGTCCAGCATTATTGTTGGTTCATTTTTGCTCTGCATTTGTTGGACCTATTTAGGCTGATGCAACAATCAACATAGGCTGCTGTATTTCTTTCAGCTTTTTGTCCTTATCAATTTCATCACCATTTACATATTTATCTATTTTTCTTCTGTCGCAACAGCATTAACTGTCTTCATGTCATAAGAAGGATTATAATACCACGCATTCTGACAAAGTCAAGTTTATTTGAACTTATCAGTGAAGAGATCAGTTAGCGAGTTGAATTACACACTTTGAGGTCAATTATAAAAGCAATCATGCTGTGATCGGATAAGTCATACAGACACTAATCTAGTCACAGACCTTTCACGTTGGCGGCTGAGGTTCATTTTTAGTCCCAGCAGTAGTGGTTGACATCTGTGTGCCTTTCCCAACATTCCCACCTCAACAAACTAACTCAGCTGTTCTGAGAACTACAACACTGACATCTACCCAACAAAGCAGAATCATTATCAACTATGCCTTGTCTAGAAAAAATAAGACAAACTTATTCAGCCAATTACTTCCTCTCAAAGGTCACAAGCAACTTGAAATGTGGCAAGTTGGAGACTGGATCTCTACTGAGCAAATGCACAGCACTAATCACTCAGCCAGGTTCTTAGCAGGTTAAGTGTTTGCTAAGAAGGATCAGAATTTACTTTTTTAATTTCCTCTGTCTTCCTTGGAAACCAGAGCCCCTTGTGTACCTTTGCCCTGTCATCCGTTTTACAAGCTTGAGTCTATGCTGTAAGGGAGATTTACTTGGGTCTTCACCCAGCCGCGCTGGACCACCCGGGCACAGGGATTATCAGAACATCAGGCACATAGGGCATACACCTGTACAGAATCGAATCCAATCTTACTTCAGTTACATTCATGGAGACAATTCAGCTTCCCTGACTGCCACATGTTCAACTGTTCCAATTTTCAGATAATTTCTGAATCGACATTAAAGGAGTCCCAGGAACAGAGAGCCATTGTACAACAAATCTTTGAAAGTTGCAGGACAAGTTGAGAGTTCTATTAAAAAAGAAGGGTTGGCTTCATAAGCATAGATAGAATGCAAAAGCAGAGTAGTTATGCTAAAATTTATAAAAGCTTGTTTAAGGTCCCACTGGACTACTCAACTCTGGGTTCTGCAATTTAGGAAGGATGTCAAGACCCTCGGCAGAAGGCAGAGTGAAAATGACGAGATGAGGATAGGGATAAAGGACTTCAGTGACGTGCATAGTTCAGTAGTTAGTGGAGTAATTGGAATGTAGTCAGCCAGGTGGATCTCATAGAATATGAGTTCCGTGATTGGAGCTGTTAGAGAGGAATAGAATCTTAGAGATGCACAACACAGAAACAGACCCTTCGGTACAACACATCTATTCTGACCAGGTATTCTAAATTAATCTAATCCCATTTGCCAGCATTTGGCTCATATCCCTCTAAACCCTTCCTATTCATATGCCTTTTAAATGTTGCAATTGTATCAGCCTCCACCATTCCTCTGGCAGCTCATTCCATACATGCACCACCCTTCGTGTGAAAACGTTACCCCTAAGGTCCTTTCTAAAACTTTTCCCTCTCACCCTAAACATCTGCCTGCAGGTTTTGGACTCTTCCACCCCAGGGAAAAGACCTTGTCTATTTACCCTATCCATGACCCTCATAATTTGTAAACATCCATAAGGTCACCCCTCAGCCTCTGACACTCCAGGGAAATAAGCCACGGCCTACTCAGCCTCTCCCTATAGCTCAAACCCTCCAACCCTCGTAGCATCCTTGTAAATCATTTCTGAACCCTTTCAAGTTTCACAACACCCTTCCGATAGAATTGCACACAACATCCCAAGAGTGGCCTAAACAATATCCTGTACAGTCACAACATGACCTCCCAACTCCTATTCTCAATGCTCTGACTAATAAAAGAAAGCATACCAGGCACTTCTTCACTATTCCATTTACCTGTGACTCCACTTTCAAGGAGCCATGAACCTGCTCTTCAAGGTCTCTTTGTTTAGCAATACTCCCCAGGACCTGACCATTAAGTGTCTAACTCCTGCCCTGATTTGCCTTTCCAAAATGCAGCACCTCACATTTATCTAAATTAAATTCCATCTGCCACTCCTTGGCCCAAAGGCCCGTCTGATCAAGATCCCGTTGTAATCTGAGGTAACCTGCTTCGTTGTCCACTATACTTCCAATTTTGGTGTGATCTGCAAACTTACTAACCATACCTCCGATGTTCACATCCAAACCCTTTGTAAGATTGACAAAAAGCAGTGGATCCAGCACCGATCCTTGTGGCACTCCACTGGTCACAGGCCTCCAATCTGAAAATCAACCCTCCACCATCAACTACCTTTGAGCCAGTTCTGTATTCAAATAGCTAGTTCTCCCTGTGATCTAACCTTGCTGATCTACCACGAGGAACCTTGTTGAACATCGTACTGAAGTCAAAATAGATCATGTCCACCACTCTGAACTCATTCATTCTCTTTACTACTACTTCAAAAAAAATATCAATCAAGTTAGTGAGATTAGATTTCTCACGCATAAAACCATGTTGACTCTCCCTAATCAGTCCTTGCTTTTCCAAATACATGTAAATCCTGTCCCTCAGGATTTCTTCCAACAACTTGCCCACCACCAATGTCAGGCTCATCGATCTATAGTGCCCTGGTTTTTCCTTACCACCTTCTTAAATAGTGGCACCACATTAGCCAACCTCCAGTCTTCTGGCACATCACCTGTGGTTATGAATGATTCAAATATCTCAGCAAGTAATCTAGTTCAGTCATGGAGCCCTGGCTGATAGATATAAACAGGTGTATCAAGGATTCTGTTCACTCTTGGAGCTGGTTCTGTGCTAGCTGGGTCAGTATCATGTACTATGCTTGTGCAAGGGTGACTTGGTGACAGGATACTGGCCTTTGTGAAGTTAATCCAGTGGCTATGAGAGAAAAACGCGTCCCTGAAGAGATTTACTTGCAGCAGTCATCTTTGAATTGCGGTAAGCATTTCTGGCATCATGCTGCTATTTAGGAAGCTTGACTCGTTCGATCCTGCCATCGAAGACTGAGCCCAGCATATGGAAAGAATGTGTTATTTTTTCCAGGCAAATGAAATCGTGCAGATTAAAAACGAGTAAATCTCCTGACAGCCTTGTGGACCTGCAGCTTTTTTTGCTTATTAAGAACCTAACTTTCCCTGAGGCACCAGATACTAAAACTTTTCAAGAGTTGATAGATTTAACAAAGAAATATTACATACCCAAGCCTCCTCTAATTCTGAGACGTTATCAGTTTTACTCGATAGTTCAAGAAGAATGCCTATTGGGAATTTTGATGAGATTAAGACAACTGGCAGAGACATCTAATTTTGGTTTAACCCTAATTGAGATGCTGAGATTAACAATGTGCCTGTGCAAAAGTACCTATTAGATGAAGCCCAACTGGACTTCAAACAGGCACTACAACTGGTTTTGTCAATAGAAAATGCAACAAGGGGAGCTTATGAATTATAGGATTATGTCAATGGAATTGGACACACTCACCAGGTTGACTGAGCTTGGGGAACACCACTTGAATGAAGACAATTATGTAGTCTCACTCAGGAAATATCCTGAACCAGAGAAACTCTAGGTCAGACCACAGCACAACTCTAAAACAAAGTCAACCTCAGCCAAACAGTTACAATTTTCTCAAGGATCCAGGCCAACAGGCTATTGTTATTGCTGCTGGCATGCATACTCGAGACAGCAAAAGTGTTCCACTAGGCCTAAGTTGAGTAAGAGAATTCAGAAGCCAGTTTCTAGGAGAGTGCATACCCTGGAAAGTCCACCTACTTGTAGTTTGGAACAGTTAAAGTGCTTAGCAACATCCAAATCAGAACCAATCAAAATAAACATCTGGTTAAATAGTTACCCAGATCGAATTGAGGTTGATGCTGGTGTGGCACAATCAGTCTTTAGATCAAAATTAGCTCTGGACTCCAACCCTTAAGTTTACATAAGACCTTAGTCAGGCTGAGAATCTGTACCGGGGAACACTGACAGATTAATCATACAGCTTTGGTTTCTGTCTCTTATGAGACACAGCTGGTTCAGTTACCATTGATTGCTGTAAAAGGCCCTGGCCCAAGTTTAATGGGGCAACATTGATTGAGAAAGATTTAACATGATTGGCTCACCATTTTTCAATTACAAAATGACTGCCTGAGTAAAGTCTTAATTAAATACCCAGATGTTTTTCAGCAAAGTCTAGGGACTATCAGAGGGGCCAAGGCCACCATGCATGTTGACCAGGAAGCAATTTCATAATTCTGCAAGGCCTGCCCAGTGTCATTAGCCACTAGGGCAAAAGTAGAGGCAGAAATCAGAAGGTTGTATTATGAAGGAATCATCAAACCAGTTCAGTTTTGTAGATTAGGCAGCACCGGTTGTACTGATTGTGAAACCTGATTGGTTGGTTTGCCTTTGTGGGGGTTTCAAACAAATGATGAATCACTTTTTTGCAGCTGGATGAATACCCAATCCTTTGCATAGAGGATTTATACGCAAAACCAACATAAGCCATGCAAACTTGTAATTGCAATTACATGAGGATTCCCAGAGGTCTGCTACAATTAATACCCACAGGGTATGTACAAATTTATGAGGTTGCCTTTTGGGGTATCATCAGCCTGTGCCATTTTCTAGTGAACAATGGAAAACATTTTGCAAGGTCTACCCCAGGGCATGATTTATCTGGATGATGTGCTAATAAGTGGGAAGATGAATAAGGAGCATTTAGAGAAATTAGACATAGTACTTAAGTGTTTCTCCAAGGAGGGGGTATACCTTAGCAGGAGAAAATGGGTGTTCCAGGCACCTCAAGAGACCTAGACCAGGCTATACCACATCTATGGGGAGCTTAGATCTTTCCTTGGGTTGGTGAATTATTACAGAAAATTCATACGTAACCTGGCCTCCATGCTTGCACATTTATGTTTGTTATGTCTGGTGGCCTGGATTGGAGGCCGATATAGACAAGTTGGTGGGGCAGTGTCCAGAGTGCCAACAAGGACAGAAATTACCACCAGCAGCTCCCCCATTTGTGGGAATGGCCGGGTAAACCCTGGACTCGGTGATATGTCAACTGTGTTGGCCCTTTCGTGGGGTCTGTGTTTTTAGTCATTGTGAACACCCATTCAAGGTGGTCAGATGTGGATAGAGTTCATTCATCGAACACAGGGAACACAAACACCTTTTGCAGTACATGGACTCCTGGGGGTGTTGGTCACAGATAATGGGCCATCATTTACCAACAGGGAATTTGAGTATTTCCTAAAGTCAGATGGCATTCAGCATGTTAAAAACAGCTCCATCTTCCAGGGTGAAATGGCACCAGGAAAGAGCAGTCCAAACTTTGATGGCAGGCTTAAAGAAACTACCTACAGCTTCACCCGACAGCAAACATTCCTGGTCCCTGTTTGATTAATGGACCACCATCTTGTAACTACAGGGAGATGTCCAGTAGAGTTGGTAATGGGGAGAACACTCTGCACCAGGTAAAAGCTGATCTTCCTGGACCTGGGGGGGAGCAGGGTGAAATGGCACCAGGAATGTCAATACCGGACACAAGACTCCTCTAAGTGAGAGAGATGGTTTACTTCAGAAGACGAAGTTTGATGTCGAAACCACGGGAATGGCCCTGCAAGGGTACAAAACAAGGTCGATGCCAGGTCAGGTGCCATGACATGCCAGGTTCGGGAAGGTGAGGCAGTCCTAAACAAGCACATGCACCATATGAAAGCTGCAACCTCACAAACTGAGCAGGAGCAAATTGTACCTGGACTCTCAGAACATCTGGCAAGGCTGCCAGAATCCATGGGTTCACCCCTCTGCCTAGCGTCAAAGAAACCTCTGAGGATAAGGTGGACATGGCAGGTGTTGTAGCCTCAATGTCAATACCACCTGAAGGAGAGAAGAAATGTCTTGTGAGATGTTCCAGGTGTGAGAGCCGGTTACGGTCCAGTACACACCTGTGCTGGGTCATGAAGATGTGGGTGTACTGCACCTTTAAGAGAATTAAAAGCTAGTGAACTGCCTAACAGCACCAAGTATTCTCAATAAGGTAATAATGGAACATTTGGTCGAAAGATAGATTAGCTGGGTTGCCTAGAGACAAAAACAGATTATAATTAGACCAATCCATTTAAATTATACCCCAAAAAATACCAAATTCCAATCAATTTAGTATATTGACAATCTTAAAAGCCAATAACACAATCCGGTGGTCTGGGGAGTTTAAGGCCGGGAGGATTGGACAATTGAGAGGAGAACTGCCAAGCCATCAGCATGCAAAGACTGCCTGAAAAATAGCTCTCTTAAAGGTACCTTTATCGATCTGTAACCTGTGAAGCAGAATCCCCAAAAAGAAGACAAGAATACAGAGAAGAACCAAAAGCTGCCTGGTTTTGAGATAAGAAGTTTTGTTTTGAAATCTTAATTAGGATTTTTATCGGACTAACATTGTAGAGGGGAAAGTAAAAGATAAGTTAGACGAAGGAGTTGTAAATAGTTGTTAGTTAATTATTCTCAGTTATACTTTAAGAAATAAAGTAGTTAAATTTTACTTTGAATGTTTCTTGGTCTCTCAATTTTCACAAATTATTGCCTGGGATAAATCTTTTCTGTGTTGCTGGTTTAAATTAAGCAGGAGGGTTTACGCCGTGTTGTAACAGGTGAAAAATTCCAAGGAGAAGCAATGAGAAAAAGAACGGACATTGAGGAGGAGGGATGTAGTCATTGATATGAGGTCAGCCAGGTCAATCTCATTAAGTCGGAGTTCCCTTATTGGGGCTGTTAGTCTGGTTCAATCAGGGAGCCCTGGCTGATAGATATAAACACACTCACCCTCCGGCTGGAGTAGCGGCTGTCGTCAGGGAGCTGTTGCTCAAGAATCCGCACCTCCGTACTCGCGGGTTCGAGTGGCTGTCGGAGGGGAGGGCCGCGGCGGCGAGGGTGACCAGGGTCGGGGACGTGCTGGGTGCCGGGGGCCTGGGCTGGACGCTGCCGCAGGACATAGCAGGCAGGGCAGCGGTAGACGTCCAGTACGTGGCCACCGCCATCCGACGCCTTAAAACGGCGGTGCTCGGACCCGACGTAGTGCACCAGTTGGAGGACGCTCAGGTGTGCGGTGGGATCCCGTCCGCGCTCACCCCAGCCCGGACGGAATTTCACATTGGCCCCAAGGTCCCGTACTTCCCGCGGGAGCCTGTGCCCCACAACCTGAGCCGCCTCCGAAATTTTAATTTCGTTTTGTTTAAGGAAATAAAAAGAAGAGCCCTGTATCGACTGCTGCTGCACACCATCCACCTCTTCTCCCTCATCCACCGTCCGGACACGCCTTGGCGTGCCCATTTGCCACCGGGCGGTGGGGATCCCCAGTGGAGGGCTCTCTACGCGGGAGTCCTCCCCCTTTCTCTCGGGGATCTGGGGTGGAGGGTGCTGCACGCAGCAGTCCCCTGCAACCGCAGATTGCGGTGGTTCACGGACTCCCAGCCCAACTGCTTGTTCTGTGGCGCTGTGGAGTCCGTGGACCATGTATATATTGGGTGTGGGCGTTTGCACTCCCTTTTTGATTTCCTGAAAAACCTTCTCCTCTGTTTTTGGCTGCACTTCAGTCCCACGCTCCTGATCTTTGGGCACCCGGTACGGAGGAAGGAGGGCAGGTCTGAAGACCTCCTCGTGGGTCTGCTCCTGGGCCTGGCCAAACTGGCCATCAACAGGTCCAGGCAGCGGGCCGTGGAGGGGGTCGTTAGGGCCGACTGCCTGCCCCTCTTCCGCGGTTACGTTAGAGCCCGGGTGTCCTTGGAGAAGGAGCACGCGGTGTCGACCAACACCCTGGAGTTGTTCAGGGAGAGGTGGGCGCCGCAGGGAGTGGAGTGCATCATTTCTCCCTCCAACTCTATTTTGATTTAGTCCCTCCCCTCCCCTTCACTGTTTTGATCACACAGCACTGTCCCTTGATGTGAAGGGCAGTGTTTGTCACTGGCCACCCGGGTGTTTTCCTATCTTCCTGGTGGTGGAAATTGAATAAAGATTGGTGCACTTTGTGTCTTTCACTGTGTCTCACACCTGCACACACACACCATGGGTGCTCGCGATAAAATAAGCACTACCGCACTTAGGCGGTAGTGTGGGGGTAAAGAGGAAAAAAAAAGTATAAACAGGAGATTCAGAGTCTTCAAAAAAAAAAAAAAAAAAAATAAACACACTCACCCTCCGGCTGGAGTAGCGGCTGTCGTCAGGGAGCTGTTGCTCAAGAATCCGCACCGCCGTACTCGCGGGTTCGAGTGGCTGTCGGAGGGGAGGGCCGTGGCGGCGAGGGTGACCAGGGTCGGGGACGTGCTGGGTGCCGGGGGCCTGGGCTGGAAGTTACCACAGGACATAGCAGGCAGGGCAGCGGTAGACGTCCAGTACGTGGCCACCGCCATCCGACGCCTTAAAACGGCGGTGCTCGGACCCGACGTAGTGCACCAGTTGGAGGACGCTCAGGTGTGCGGTGGGATCCCGTCCGCGTTCACCCCAGCCCGGACGGAATTTCACATTGGCCCCAAGGTCCCGTACTTCCCGCGGGAGCCTGTGCCCCACAACCTGAGCCGCCTCCGAAATTTTAATTTTGTTTTGTTTAGGGAGGTGGAGAGAAAGGCCCTGTATCGACTGCTGCTGCACACCATCCACCTCTTCTCCCTCATCCACCGTCCGGACACGCCTTGGCGTGCCCATTTGCCACCGGGCGGTGGGGATCCCCAGTGGAGGGCTGTCTACGCGGGAGTCCTCCCCCTTTCTCTTGGGGATCTGGGGTGGAGGGTGCTGCACGCAGCAGTCCCCTGCAACCGCAGGTTGCAGTGGTTCACGGACTCCCAGCCCAACTGCTTGTTCTGTGGCGCTGTGGAGTACGTGGACCACGTCTATATTGGGTGTGGGCGTTTGCACTCCCTTTTTGATTTCCTTAAAAACCTTCTCCTCTGTTTTTGGCTGCACTTCAGTCCCACGCTCCTGATCTTTGGGCACCCGGTACGGAGGAAGGAGGGCAGGTCTGAAGACCTCCTCGTGGGTCTGCTCCTGGGCCTGGCCAAACTGGCCATCAACAGGTCCAGGCAGCGGGCCGTGGAGGGGGTCGTTAGGGCCGACTGCCTGCCCCACTTCCGCGGTTATGTTAGAGCCCGGGTGTCCTTGGAGAAGGAGCACGCGGTGTCGACCAACACCCTGGAGTTGTTCAGGGAGAGGTGGGTGCCGCAGGGAGTGGAGTGCATCATTTCTCCCTCCAATTCTATTTTGATTTAGTCCCTACCCTCCCCTTCACTGTTTTGATCACACAGCACTGCCCTTTGATGTGAAGGGCAGTGTTTGTCACTGGCCACCCGGGTGTTTTCCTATCTTCCTGGTGGTGGAAATTGAATAAAGATTCGTGCACTTTGTGTCTTCCACTGTGTCTCACACCTGCACACACACACCATGGGTGCTGGGGATAAAATAAGCACTACCGCACTTAGGTGGTAGTGTGGGGGTTAAAAAAAAAGAAAAAAAAGAGAGAGAGAAGAAAAAAAATATATAAATAAAAAAAAAAAAAATGAAATGTGAAGTCCCTCCAATTCTATATAAAAAAAAATAAACACACTCACCCTCCGGCTGGAGTAGCGGCTGTCGTCAGGGAGCTGTTGCTCAGGAATCCGCACCGCCATACTCGCGGGTTCGAGTGGCTGTCGGAGGGGAGGGCCGTGGCGGCGAGGGTGACCAGGGTTGGGGACGTGCTGGGTGCCGGGGGCCTGGGCTGGACGTTACCGCAGGACATAGCGAGCAGGGCATCGGTAGACGTCTGGTACGTGGCCACTGCCACCCGACGCCTTAAAACGGCGTTGCTCGGACCCGACGTAGTGCACCAGTTGGAGGACGCTCAGGTTTGCGGTGGGATCCCATCTGCACTCACCCCAGCCCGGACGGAATTTCACATTGGCCCCAAGGTCCCGTACTTCCCGCGGGAGCCTGTGCCCCACAACCTGAGCCGCCTCCGAAATTTTAATTTTGTTTTGTTTAGGGATATAAAAAGAAGAGCCCTGTACAGACTGCTGCTGCACACCATCCACCTCTTCTCCCTCATCCACCGTCCGGAGACGCCTTGGCGTGCCCATTTGCCACCGGGCGGTGGGGATCCCCAGTGGAGGGCTCTCTACGTGGGAGTCCTCCCCCTTTCTCTCGGGGATCTGGGGTGGAGGGTGTTGCACGCAGCAGTCCCCTGCAACCGCAGATTGCGGTGGTTCACGGACTCCCAGCCCAACTGCTTGTTCTGTGGTGCTGTGGAGTCCGTGGACCACGTCTATATTGGGTGTGGGCGTTTGCACTCCCTTTTTGATTTCCTTAAAAACCTTCTCCTCTGTTTTTGGCTGCACTTCAGTCCCACGCTCCTGATCTTTGGGCACCCGGTACGGAGGAAGGAGGGCAGGTCTGAAGACCTCCTCGTGGGTCTGCTCCTGGGCCTGGCCAAACTGGCCATCAACAGGTCCAGGCAGCGGGCCGTGGAGGGGGTCGTTAAGGCCGACTGCCTGCCCCTCTTCCGCGGTTATGTTAGGGCCCGGGTGTCCTTGGAGAAGGAGCACGCGGTGTCGACCAACACCCTGGAGTTGTTCAGGGAGAGGTGGGCGCCGCAGGGAGTGGAGTGCATCATTTCTCCCTCCAATTCTATTTTGATTTAGTCCCTACCCTCCCCTTCACTGTTTTGATCACACAGCACTGCCCTTTGATGTGAAGGGCAGTGTTTGTCACTGGCCACCCGGGTGTTTTCCTATCTTCCTGGTGGTGGAATTTGAATAAAGATTCGTGCACTTTGTGTCTTTCACTGTGTCTCACACGTATACACACACCATGGGTGCTGGGAAAAAAATAATAAGCACTACCGCACTTAGGTGGTAGTGTGGGGGTTTAATAAAAAAAAAATAAACACACTCACCCTCCGGCTGGAGTAGCGGCTGTCGTCAGGGAGCTGTTGCTCAGGAATCCGCACCGCCGTACTCGCGGGTTCGAGTGGCTGTCGGAGAGGAGGGCCGTGGCGGCGAGGGTGACCAGGGTTGGGGACGTGCTGGGTGTCGGGGGCCTGGGCTGGACGTTACCGCAGGACATAGCGAGCAGGGCATCGGTAGACGTCTGGTACGTGGCCACTGCCACCCGTCGCCTTAAAACGGCGGTGCTCGGACCCGACGTAGTGCACCAGTTGGAGGACGCTCAAGTGTGCGGTGGGATCCCATCCGCACTCACCCCAGCCCGGACGGAATTTCACATTTGCCCCAAGGTCCCATACTTCCCGTGGGAGCCTATGCCCCACAACCTGAGCCGCCTCCGGAATTTTAATTTTGTTTCTTTCATAGGTGTAAAAAGGAGGGCCCTGTATAGACTGCTGCTGCACACCGTCCACCTCTTCTCCCTCATCCACCGCCCGGACACACCTTGGCGTGCCCATTTGCCACCGGGCAGTGGAGATCCCCAGTGGAGGGCTCTCTATGCGGGAGTCCTCCCCCTTTCTCTTGGGGATCTGGGGTGGAGGGTGCTGCACGCAGCAGTCCCCTGCAACCGCAGGTTGCGGTGGTTCACGGACTCCCAGCCCAACTGCTTGTTCTGTGGCGCTGTGGAGTCCGTGGACCACGTGTATATTGGGTGTGGGCATTTGCACTCCCTTTTTGATTTTCTGAAAAACCTTGTCCTCTGTTTTTGGTTGCGCTTCAGCCCCACGCTCCTGATCTTTGGGCACCCGGTACAGAGGAGGGAGGGCAGGTCTGAAGACCTCCTCGTGGGTCTGCACCTGGGCCTGGCCAAACTGGCCATCAACAGGTCCAGGCAGCCGGCCGTGGTGGGGGTCGTTAGGGCCGACTGCCTGCCCCTCTTCCGCGGTTATGTTAGGGCCCGGGTGTCCTTGGAGAAGGAGCACGCGGTGTCGACCAACACTCTGGAGTTGTTCAGGGAGAGGTGGGCGCCGCAGGGAGTGGAGTGCATCATTTCTCCCACCAACTCTATTTTGATTTAGTCCCTACCCTCCCCTTCACTGTTTTGATCACACAGCACTGCCCTTTGATGTGAAGGGCAGTGTTTGTCACTGGCCACCCGGGTGTTTTCCTATCTTCCTGGTGGTGGAATTTGAATAAAGATTCGTGCACTTTGTGTCTTTCACTGTGTCTCACACGTATACACACACCATGGGTGCTGGGAAAAAAATAATAAGCACTACCGCACTTAGGTGGTAGTGTGGGGGTTTAATAAAAAAAAAATAAACACACTCACCCTCCGGCTGGAGTAGCGGCTGTCGTCAGGGAGCTGTTGCTCAGGAATCCGCACCGCCGTACTCGCGGGTTCGAGTGGCTGTCGGAGAGGAGGGCCGTGGCGGCGAGGGTGACCAGGGTTGGGGACGTGCTGGGTGTCGGGGGCCTGGGCTGGACGTTACCGCAGGACATAGCGAGCAGGGCATCGGTAGACGTCTGGTACGTGGCCACTGCCACCCGTCGCCTTAAAACGGCGGTGCTCGGACCCGACGTAGTGCACCAGTTGGAGGACGCTCAGGTGTGCGGTGGGATCCCATCCGCACTCACCCCAGCCCGGACGGAATTTCACATTGGCCCCAAGGTCCCATACTTCCCGTGGGAGCCTATGCCCCACAACCTGAGCCGCCTCCGGAATTTTAATTTTGTTTCTTTCATAGGTGTAAAAAGGAGGGCCCTGTATAGACTGCTGCTGCACACCGTCCACCTCTTCTCCCTCATCCACCGCCCGGACACACCTTGGCGTGCCCATTTGCCACCGGGCAGTGGAGATCCCCAGTGGAGGGCTCTCTATGCGGGAGTCCTCCCCCTTTCTCTTGGGGATCTGGGGTGGAGGGTGCTGCACGCAGCAGTCCCCTGCAACCGCAGGTTGCGGTGGTTCACGGACTCCCAGCCCAACTGCTTGTTCTGTGGCGCTGTGGAGTCCGTGGACCACGTGTATATTGGGTGTGGGCATTTGCACTCCCTTTTTGATTTTCTGAAAAACCTTGTCCTCTGTTTTTGGTTGCGCTTCAGCCCCACGCTCCTGATCTTTGGGCACCCGGTACGGAGGAGGGAGGGCAGGTCTGAAGACCTCCTCGTGGGTCTGCACCTGGGCCTGGCCAAACTGGCCATCAACAGGTCCAGGCAGCCGGCCGTGGTGGGGGTCGTTAGGGCCGACTGCCTGCCCCTCTTCCGCGGTTATGTTAGGGCCCGGGTGTCCTTGGAGAAGGAGCACGCGGTGTCGACCAACACTCTGGAGTTGTTCAGGGAGAGGTGGGCGCCGCAGGGAGTGGAGTGCATCATTTCTCCCACCAACTCTATTTTGATTTAGTCCCTACCCTCCCCTTCACTGTTTTGATCACACAGCACTACCCTTTGATGTGAAGGGCAGTGTTTGTCACTGGCCACCCGGGTGTTTTCCTATCTTCCTGGTGGTGGAATTTGAATAAAGATTCGTGCACTTTGTGTCTTTCACTGTGTCTCACACCTACACACACACACCATGGGTGCTGGGGAAAAAAATAAGCACTACCGCACTTAGGTGGTAGTGTGGGGAAAAAGAAAAGAAAAAAAGAGAAAGGAAAAAAAAGAAGATAAACACAGTCTCTCCCTCCCCTCCCCTTCACTGTTTGATCATACAGCATTGCCCTTTGTGAAGGGCACTGCTTGTCACTGGCCACTCGGGTGTTTCCTTTCTTCCTGGTGGTGGAAATTGAATAAAGATTCGTACACCTTGTGTCTCTCACTGTGTCTCACACCTGCACACGCACAACATGGGTGCTGGGAAAAAAATAAGCACTACCGCAGTTAGGAGATAGTGTGGGGGGGAAAGAAAAGAAAGAAAAAAATTAAAACAAAGAAAAAAATTTTAAAAAATAAAAAAAACAGTCTCAGAGATTCTCACAAGTCTCAGGAATGGCTTGGCGCTGTCTGGTTAGAGCATGTGTATTGTGTAAATAAAGAGTCACTTGGTGACGGGATACCGGCCGTCGTGGAGTTATTTCAGTTAGCACTGTTGCCTCACAGCATCAAGGACCCAGGCTTGATTTGAGCCTTGGGTGAGCGTGTGGAATTTGCACATTCTCCCTGTATCTGTACGGGTTTCCTCCAGGTGCTCCAGTTCCCTCATGCAGTCCAAAGATGTGCAGGTTAGCTGGATTGGCCATGCTAAAATGCCCAGAGTGCCCAGGGGTGTGCGTAGCCATGGTAAGTGAACGGATACTTGGATATGATTTGGGGGGGGGCACAATGGGGGTGGTCTGGGTCTGGGTGGGTTGCTGTTTGAGGGTAGGTGCAAACTCGAAGGGCTGAATGGCTTCTTTCCGCACTGCAGCAATTCTGTGATTAGAGAAACTGGGGCCACAGTCCAGCAGAGACAGCTAAGAGATGATGTGGTGTTATTGGTGGTGTGTTACAGTTCACTGGGAGTCTGGGATTTTGTGACAACATGTATTTGTTATGTGCGTGTTGCTAGGGTTTGTGTTGCTAAATGCTCCAACTTTCTCTCCGTCACATGGCTGATCAAGAATCTCTCCAGCTCTTACCATCTGCATTTGGTATGCAGTGGGCAGACTTGCAGATTGATACCCAACCTGTTTGGCATTATAACAAATGCACCTTCTTTCATGATCAAGTCCTGGGCCAGAGGCAGCTTCTGGCCAAGAGGGAGGGGCTGCTGCCCATGACCACCAAGATTTCATGTTGTTTCACTATATTGTACTCAATTATGAAGAGGAAAACACATTAATGACCGAAGAGTCAGTAACCAGGTGACACAGATTTAAGGTGGGAGGCAAAAGAATCAGAGTTGACATAAAGGAAAATATTTTACCCAGCATAACTGCCTGAAAAGTGGGGAGAAGCTAATTCAATAATAATTTTCAAAAAGAGGTTGAAGAGGAAATATTTACAAGGTTATAATTTTAAAATGCAGGAGGTTTGGACTAAGTAAAAGAGGCAGCACAAGCACATTGGCTTTCTGCTGGACTGTATCATTCTCTGACTCTGTGGTATCCAGTCTACCCAGGTGATCACACCCAACTGAGAACAACTCCAGAAAATCTCACTTTGTGAAAGTTGGCAGGCAGGTCTTAAATCAGAGATAATGTTACTTTTACTTAACATTCAAACGCAAATGGAGCTCAGAAATCAGCAGCTGATGTCCTGGTTGACAGCCAACCAGGCCAGGATATTAACCAAGTGCGGGCGGCACAGTGGCACAGTGGTTAGCACTGCTGCCTCATAGCACCAGGGCCACGTGTTCGATTCCAGCCTTGGGCGACTGTCTGTGTGGAGTTTGCAAATTCTCCCTGTGTTTACGTGGGTTTCCTCTAGGTGCTGTGGTTTCCTCCTGCACTCCAAAGATGTGCAGGTTAGGTGAATTGGCCATGCTAAAAGTTGCCCATAGTATTCGGTGCATTAGTCAGAGGGAAATGGATCTGGGTGGGTTACTCTTTGGAGGGTCAGTGTGGACTTGTTGGGCCAAATGGCCTGTTTCTACACTATAGGGAATCTAATCTAAGAGCCAACCCAGGGGCGTGCTGAGAACCAATTCTCATTCTACAGCTCATGCTCACTTAATCAGTTGATGTGGAGATTTAGATTAATTTGATCAAAAATCAAAAGAAACCAAGAGACATTGGAGATTAAATGTGGTTCGAGGTCAGTTTTTTGTCCTCATTATGCTGCAGTGAAGCACCTTGGGATATTTTGCTGTATTAAATGTGCTATATAAATGCAAACTGTTGTGGGACCACCTGGATACAATTGTTGATGCTGAGGTATCATGGAATGGACTTCAGGCTGCTGAGTGAGGTTCACTCGTATTTCCTCTGACAAGCTTCCATTTATGTTATTGATGTACTCACATCTCAAGCCTCACCTATACTTTCACCATCCCACACAAGTGTGAGTGGAGACTCATGTAACCTTAAACTAAAATAATCGCAAAATCGCGACTTGTTCTGATGCTGAATGCCGCTCCAGTTGAAGAAAAACATGACAGTAGTAAAACAACGGAATGGATAAAGCTGGGGTTGAAACAAAAACAAGAAAATAAAATCAGATAGCGCAAGCTTCACATGAATGCTGACTGAAAACACTAAAACAGAACCCACACCATAACTTATTTCTGATTGAACTTTATTAAAGTTGTATCTTAAGAAACCACGAGTGGTAAACACAGCTGTTTCTAGTGGGTAGCTTAAGGTTTCCTGCCAGTTCCAGCAGAACCTGAAAATGAAACTTGTCAATCAGTCAGTGGAAGTCAGCCAGGTTCCCACATTTATCCCCACTTTACACTGGGGCAAGTTTCTTGTTATTTTCTTTTGGCTTTGGTCCAGATTACCCCATTGTTAGTGTTTCATAACGTTGCAAATTCTTCAGCCAGCAGGCAAATTATTCACGAGTACTTTTCTTTGTACAATTGAATCTGTTCGGACAACAAGGACAATTCAGTGTATCGATTTTCTCAGTCACCTCCTGCTGCATTGGGACACTGTTTCCTAAACATTGCATACCATCAGCAGTGACCTACGCCCACTAAGGAAGCAAGGGATTAAATCTGCTATCAGGGGTATAAAGACGAGGGCTTTTCCTGCTTAAGCCTGAATACTTTCCTGAAACAACACCCACTACTCTTGCTGGTAATCCTTCCACAATTGTGAGAGCTGGAGACTCCCTGTTTGGCTCAAGGAATTCATCTAAAATGAATTTCTGCTAACCTTTTAGAGGGTCCCTCGAGATTCTAAACAGTAATTGAGCACTGCCTGCCTGAGGCTGCCCCTTAAAGCCAGAATGTGCAGAGTAACTTAGGGGGGGAAATGGCAAAACTACTGATGTAGCCATTGGTCTTCAAACGTTTACAAAGACTTTTTACTCCTGATTTTGCAAAGTGCAACATTCCATTAGAACACAACAGGCAATTAAACTCCATGTTTAAAGACAAGTTTTGGGAAAAACCACCTTTATGAAAAAGTACTTGGTAATTTATTGTTTAACAGGAGGAGATTATGAATGTTGCTTTCATAATGCAAAGAGATACAAATGTAAATATTTCAGTACAGTTACCCCCATATGAGGAACGCCCTGGATGGCAGGGTGAAATGTGAGGAGGATGTTAGGAGAATACAGCGTGACCTGGACAGGCTAGGTGAGTCGACAGATGCATGGCAGATGCAGTTTAATGTGGATAAATGTGTGGTTATCACTTTGGTGGTAAGAACAGGAAGGCAGATTACTACCTAAATGGAGTCAAGTTAGGTAAAGGGGCAGTACAACGAGATCTAGGTGTTCTTGTCCATCAGTCAATGAAAGCAAGCATGCAGGTACAGCAGGCAGTAAAGAAAGCTAATAGCATGCTGGCCTTCATAAAAAGAGGAATTGAGTATAGAAGCAAAGAGGTCCTTCTGCAGCTGTACAGGGCCCTGGTGAGACCGCACCTGGAATATTTTGCGCAGTTTTGGTCTCCAAATTTGAGGAAAGATGTTCTGGCTATTGAGAGAGTGCAGCATAGGTTCACGAGGTCAATTCCCAGAATGGCAGGACTATCTTACACTGAAAGATTGGAGCGACTGGGCTTGTATACGCTTGAGTTTAGAAGGCTGAGAGGGGATCTGATTGAGACATATAAGATTATTAAAGGATTGGACACTCTGGAGGCAGGAAACATGTTTCCGTTGCTGGGTGAGTCCCGAACCAGAGGACACAGTTTAAAAATAAGGGGTAGGCCACTTAGAACAGAGTTGAGGAGAAACGACTTCACCCAGAGAGTAGTGGGTGTATGGAATGCTCTCCCCCAGAAGGCTGTGGAGGCCAAGTCTCTGGATACTTTCAAGAAAGAGTTGGATAGAGCTCTTAAGGATAGTGGAATCAAGGATTATGGGGATAAGGCAGGAACAGGATACTGATTGAGGATGATCAGCCATGATCATAATGAATGGTGGTGCTGGTTTAAAGGGCAGAATGGCCTACTCCTACACCTATTGTCTATTGCCTATAATATTGTTTGGTGTGGATTCAGTTTTTCCACTATCCAAGATTTTGACAGTGACACTGAAGGTAAAGCAATATATTTACAAGTAATGAGTGTGGTGCTGGAAAAGCACAATGGGTCAGGCAGCATCCGAAGAGCAGGAGAATCAACATTTCAGGCAAAGCCCTCCAACAGAAATGAGGCTTGTCAGCCAAGGGGGTGGAGAGATAAATGGGAGTGGAGTGGGGCTGGGGGGGAGGATAGCTGAGAGTCGGATAGGTAGATGATGGAGATGGGGGTAATGGTGTTAGGTCAGAGAGGAGGGTGGAACGGATAGGTGGGAAGGAAGATGGACAGTTCCAACCATCCAACTCACACCACCCTCATGACCTTTCCTACCTGTCCATCTTCCTTTCCATCTATCCACTCCACCCTCCTCTCCAACCTATCGCAAAAACACCTACCTCTATCTACCTATCGCACTCTCAACTACCCTCCCTCCAGCCCCACTCCCTCGGCTCTTGATCCTCATTCCTGATGAAGGGCTCTCGGCCGAAACATCGATTCTCCTGCTCTTTGGATGCTGCCTGACCTGCTGAGCTTTTCCAGCACCACACTCTCAACTCTGATCTCCAGCATCTGCAGTCCTCACTCTCTCCCAATATATTTCTAAGTCAAGATGTTGTGTGGGTTGGGGATGGTGGAGAATTGCAGGTTGTGGTTTTCCCATGCATCTGATTTAATTTAATTTGATTTATTATTGTCACATGTACCAAGATACCGTAAAAAAAACTGTTTTGCGTGCTATGTGGGCAAATCATACCTTACGTACGTATATCAGAGTAATAGAACAGAGTGCAGAATATAGTGTTATAGCTACAGAGAAGGTGCAGAGAAAGATCTAATATTTTAGAGGTCCATTCATAAGTCTGAAAACAGCAAGGAAGAAGCTGTTCTTGAATCTGTTAGTAGATGTTTCACATCCCACGAACTAACTAAATCAAAATTCATATGGCAAGGCTGCAGCACAGCTCCTAGTTGGAGTGTGACCCAGGGCAAATGGTCTATAGTTAATAGAGTCATAGAGTCATAGAGATGTACAACATGGAAGCAGACCCTTCGGTTCAACCCATCCATGCTGCCCAGATATCCCAACCCAATCTAGTCCCACCTGCCAGCACCTGGCCCATATCCCTTCAAACCCTTCCTATTCATGTCAGCAGATTCCCATCCAAATGCCTTTTAAATGTTGCAATTGTACCAGCCTCCACCAATTCCTCTGGCAGCTCATTCCATACATGTATCACCCTCTGTGTGAAAACGTTACCCCTTAGGTCACTTTTATATCTTTCCCCTCTCACCCTAAACCTATGCCCTCTAGTTCTGGACTCCCAAACCCCAGGGAAAAGACATTGTCTATTTACCCTATCCATGCCCCTCATAATTTTGTAAACCTCTATAAGGTCACCCCTCAGCCTCCAACGCTCCAGGCAAAACAGCCCCAGCCTGTTCAGCCTCTCCCTACAGCTCAAATCCTCCAACCCTGGCAACATCCTTGTAAATCCTTTCTGAACCCTTTCAAGTTTCACAACATCTTTCCGATAGGAAGGGGATCAGAATTGCACACAATATTCCAACAGTGGCTTAACCAATGTCCTGTATAGCCGCAACATGACCTCCCAACTCAATACTGTGACCAATAAAAGAAAGCATACCAAACGCCTTCTTCACTATCCTAACTACTTGCCACTCCACTTTCAAGGAGTTATGAACCTGCACACTAAGGTCTCTTTGTTCAGCAACACTCCCTAGGATCTTACCATTAAGTGTATAAGTCCTGCTAAGATTTGCTTTCCCAAAATGTAGCACCTCACATTTATCTGAATTAAACTCCATCTGCCACTTCTCAGCCCATTGGCCCACCTGGTAAAGATGCTGTTGTAATCTGAGGTGACCCTCTTCGCTGTCCACTACACCTCCAATTTTGGTGTCATCTGCAAACTTACTAACTGTACCTCCTATGCTCACATCCAAATCATTTATGTAAATGACAAAAAGTAGACAGCTCAGCACCAATCCTTGTGGCACTCCACTGGTCACAGGCCTCCAGTCTGAAAAACAACCCTCCAGTTTCAGCTCAGAGTTTATGAGCCAGAAACTGAACTACAGAAATTACAATATCTCAGCAGGGGAAAAGTTACCTGGATACTTAGTGACAGGAGTCAGTTAAAATCCTTAGGATATGGCCTTTTGATTTGGCCAGTAATCAGTGACAGAGGAAACGTGACCTCAAATAAGGTAGGTTAGAGGTCTCAGAAGGAGGGGCTTAAGAGGCTTCAGGCTTTGCAATTGGCCAACAGATTTGAGATTCTTTCAGCTTGATTGGATGCTGCATTGACCATGGTACCAGGGTTCAGCAACCAGTGAAGAGAGGGGAGTTAGAGGAATGGATGGCACGAGGGGACAGTACAGAGATTTACACAGTTTCTTACAAAATAGAGCATGAGTCCAGAAAGCTGCCTGATGCTGGGGTTCAGGACATCTCCTCAGGGTTGGAAAAGATTTCTGGGTGAGATGGGCATGATCTAGTCATCGGGTTCTTTGTAAGTACCAATGACGTTGCAGGCCAAAGAAAGAGACTTTGCATAGTCAGACTGATGAGCTGGTCACCAAGTGAAGTAGCAGAACCTCAAAGATAATAATCTGTAGATTATTAAAGAAATAATAGTATGGTAATGAATGTTTACCTCAAAGACCGGTGTTCAGGTTCATGACACAATATCTGTAACAGGTAAGTATGCGCTATAATTTTGAGACAGTCTGCAAATCAATTGTGTCAGGACTTATGTGCTAATGAGTTGTGTACCTAGAGAATTAGAGAGCATTTTAAATTAAATGGTTGGAGTAACAAATCAAATTTGGGACGATGTGGTAAATCAGTGTCGAGAAAAAGCAATAAAAGAAAGGTACTAATATAGGAAATGTTCCATGGACCATTCCAGGATGTGATACAGAGTGTACATTGCTGATAAGGCTAAAGGTCATAAAAAATAAAATAAAAAGAAAGGAACTGAAGGCTCTGTATCTAAATTTAACATACTCATCTGAAGCATTTTCTTAATTCTGCTCAATTTGAGGAGTTAACATTTGAAGTTGCCTTCACGCCTTCAGGTGTGACATTCTAAGATTCCTTTCCAGACAGCTATTGAATGTATACCCATTGTCATCTTTTGGCTGTAAGTGCTCTTTTTAAGAAACATGTATTGTTATTCAAAGTTTAAAATGTCTATAGGTGATCTGGCATCATGATCACGGTGATGACATCAGATGGGATGTGAGTCACCCCCTACAGAATTCTTGGCTTCGGACTTGATGTTGTAGTCATTATATTGTATGAAGAACTATAATTCATATTCTGGTTGATGGTAACTCCCAGGATATTGATAGTTGATGAATCGTTGATAGTTATGCCATTAAATATTGAAGAGAAATGGTTAGATTCTTTCTTGTTGAAGGTGGTCATCGTCCCGCAGTTATTAAATGTAGAATATTGTCCAGGTCTTGCTGCTTATGAACATGGACTGTTTCAATATCTGAGATTCACAAATGGTGCTGAATATTATGCAATCATAATCCCTACATCTGAGTTTATGATGGAGAGAAGATCATCAATGAAGTAACTGAAGTTGACATTGCTTGTAGGATATGATTTGGTGAATATCACCATGCCTGGCTGGTGTTTAAGCAGTCTGTGGGACAGTTCTCCCAGTTCTGGCACAAGCCCCCAGCTGGTAGTAAGCTGGATGTTGCAAGATGCTGGCTTGCTAGCATCATTTCTGGCGTCTGGGTTGATACCAGAATGGTCTGTTTAGTTTCAGCCATGTTAGGAACAGATTGAGGAACAGAACACAAATTATTCAAGTTACCAGATGACATAAAATTAGGAAGGGCAGTAGAACTGAAGAACTTAACATAAAACATACTGAATGAGCTCAGTGGAATCTGCGAGTGGGTAGAACAATAACAGAATTAAGAAATTTAGCAGAAAGAAACTAAAATATTGCATATGGTAAGGGAAAAGGAGTGACAATTGTTTCCGTTCTCCATGAATCATAGCAAAATAGTTAAGAGTAAAGTTGGAATAGACTGAGGAATTTTAGTAGATTCAATGCTCAGCATGCTTAGCCAACACAGAAGCAGCAATTAGCAAAACTAACATCAAATGCTCTAACAAGAATGATGGAATTCAAACCAAAGGATCAAACTGTACAGTACTTTAGTCAGAAAAATAAAATAAACTTGTACTTAGCATGCACCTTTCACAACACCATGGTGTCCCAAAGACCTTTAAAGTTGATGAAGTAATTTTGAAGTGTTGTAATATACAAATGCCTAGTTCTGGAATTGTGCAAGGAAGTTTCCCAAATGGACAAATGTGTACTTTGTCTTTTGAGCTGAATGGTATCTGAAACTCATACATGCCTTGATTATACTCCGCCCTCTTGGGAATATTGATACCCAGGATACGTTCTGTGTCCTGTTGACTTCATGTGTACTTTCAACAGTTAAAGCAACAAGACTGTTCCCCATTTACAGTCATAGAGTCATTCAATTATACAGCATGGCAACAGACTCTTTGGTCCAATTTGTCCATGTTGACCAGACATCCTAAATTAATGCAGTCCCATTTGCCAGCATTTAGCCCTTATCCCACTAAACCCTTCCTACTGATATACCCATCCAGATGCCTTTTAAATGTTGTAATTGGACCAGCCTCCACCACTTCCTCTGGCAGCTCATTCTGTACACACACCATGCACTGCATGACAAAGTTGCCCCTTGGGTGCCTTATAAAATTTTCCCCTCTCGCCTTAAACTTATGCCCTCTAGTTTTGGGGGACTCTTCCACCCTGGGGAGAGATCTTGGCTAACACCCTATCCATGCCCCTCATAATTTTATAAATCTCTGTAAGGTTACCCCTCAGCCTCCGATGCTCTAGGGAAAATAGCCCCAGTCTATTCAACTTCTCCCTAAAGCTCAAACTCTCCAACCCTGGCAACATCCTTGCCAATCTTTTCTGAACCCTTTCAAGTTGAACAACCTCCTTCCCATAGGAGGGCAAAGGCGTTTGCTTATTGTTTGAAGCAGCAGAGTGCAACCAATGTATTGGCTTGATAACGGCAGCGATGGCTGTAATGGCACATTCCTGGTGATGGCTGGGAATCTGCTGACATGACAGTTTAATGCATGCCAATGGGTGGTTGCTTGTCAGGAAGCAATAGGTCCCAAAGCTACATAATAAAGGTAAAGGACCTGTGTTTGTTCACCAAAGACTAAACACAAGAGTAAACATAGGTTCTGGGGCAGATGTGTACATAATGCAAGGTACAATTATGCCAAACTCTTTTCTTTCATCAGACATTGATCCTTCTCCAAAAATCGCAGATACTTTGGGGTCACCTGCCTGCCTTATTTGCTGAAAGTAAAGTTGTAGCTGAGACCAAAGTGTTTACAAGTCAACAAAGAAGGCCATGGCCTGCAGAATGGTGCACACCAACAAATTGAACAGTGTAACAAATTAAAAACACCTCCAACAACCAAAAATTAAAAAACGATACTCACTTTTAAAAAGCTCATGCCCACCACAATTCATCCCTACACACTATTTTGCATATGGAGCACACAGGTATAGTTGAAGGAAATGTCCCAGTAAGGATTATTTTAAAGTTTGGAGTGACTTGGAGGTCATCAATGTGATCTTTAAAAAAAATGTAATTTTTTTTTCATCCCTATATAGTAAAGCCCACTGTATACCAGGCATCAGAGTCTGGGCACCCAATATTAGTGATATCCCCTCTTTGGAATGTCTCAGTATAAAACAAGATGGTAAATACATACATGAGGGAAGCAACCTACATTAGGTCTCGTGGAGGGCTAACAGAAGCAGTGCTTTTCAAAAGTTGGTCTTCAGCCACAATTCCATAGCCCAGGTATCACAATGCTAGTCACAGGGTTAACATTTTACTCATCCTTCTCAGTCAGAGTTGCCTCACTGTATCATTGATCCCTCTAACCGCGTAATATTCCCCACTTCAAATATTCCTCTCAATGTCTTTGGCAAGATGCACTGCCTCAAGGAATCTACATGGCAAAACACTCAAAGCTCAAACAACTATCAAGTCAAAACCACTAAAACCTTACAATCTTACAATCTCCACAATCTTACCTTTCAGTCTCGCTGTCAATGGCTACTTTTCCACTCTTCCCCCAAAAGGAGGGAATTGTCACTCTCTGCTTAATAAATCCAAACTAAATATTTTTGAAAAGATTGTTTCAAGCCTTCTCAGTTGCCCAAAGTGTTTTATTTCTTGTTTTCTTTTATACTCCTCATTTCTTCCTTTGCTCTACTTGAAATTTCCAAAATGAAACTGACCCTCTTTATGACTTTGTCCACCAGAGGTTAAAATTACAGGGAATTGCACATTGAAATCCCAAAGTCTCTTTGATCATTCATAGCTTTAATAGGGCGATAGGTGACCCCAGCACCCTGTGTAAGGGGGAGCAGGGCTGTATGGGTGCTGGGGTGATCAGATATTCCTAGGCCTGACTGTTATCAATAACTCTGCAGGAAAAGGTCAGAATGGCTTCACAGTCAAATAGACAGACAACATTGCCTTGACTCATGGATGATGAATCTGAATGAAACACTGGAGGGCTGTCAGCACTTGTAAAAGTACCGCTCAGGCTGAAATGGTGCCTTCAGGGAAGATTGGGCCCGCCAAACTGAATGAACCCCATTTCCGATCTGCCACCCAGCAAAACTACACGTAGTGGAACTTCTTGTCAAGGCAGTAACATATGTGCACGAATAGTGTTTAGATCATTCTATCAACTTCCAGCAAAGTATGAAGCCACGCATTTACCAGCATTGAATGATTCAAATTTCCGTATTTAATTACAAAGATGTTGAATTATACTTTATTGTGGTTTTGGAGTGCTGGTAATGCAGGAATGTGTTGGGAAATGGTCCACTTTCTTTTTTTCTTTTAAATAGAACATGGGCAATCATTCATTACATAAGGAAGCATGGAATGGGGAGAGAAGTAACTGGCTCATTCAGCCCACCCATCCACAGTCTGTGTAAAGTCCTTGATGGACTCTAGCCATTTATCTGGCCAAGGAAAAATTCTGCATTGTGGTCCTTTATATATATTTTTGTAAAATACACATTCATCATGATTCACTACAGAGCAAAAGCAGCCTCCACAGCTGTTCCACACACAAGACTACAGACTCAGCAGCTTAGTTTACACAAAGTGAGGACTGGTGCTCAAACTGAATTGACCCATTTCTAATTTTATATGAAATGTATAAACAAATTGAGTCCAGCACAGGAAGTTATACTTTAGCCCGGATAAAAGGAAAAAAGCTCTAACGCTGGAAATCTGAAACGTAAACAGGAAATGCTGGAAACATTATGAAAGGCCATTCAGCTCCAGAAAAGAGAAAGAATATATTAACATTTTGGGGCATAAATCTATTACCTGAAATATTAACTTATCCTTTCTGCTTTCAGTTTGGTGAAGGAGAGCCTTGATCTCTTCCTAGGTTGGCTAAAAGCACAAAGATGCAACAATTAGGCTCAGAGCCTTTGAGAAAGGGGGTTGCCAATCTGCCTGTATGACAATGCTGAAATAAGAGTTCATCTGCGCTTGGCCTCCTGCTCAAGCCCTTCACTATTTCCAGGTTTGGGGAAAAGTAGAATTGGAGTCCGTATTGGAACTCACACAGTGTGGACACCTCGAAGAGTGGCAATGGGGTTAGAAACTGATGGAATATCTGATGTTTGTCAGCAGCTAAACTCCTGGGTCTCTGCAGAGTCTGTTTCTAAGCATAAACATCCCTACTCCCTGCCATTCAAAAATTAGCCATTCCAAAGCCCACCATCCTCATTTTTCACAAGCTGCTATCGCCATATCGATGCTTCATCCTGAAGGGCAATATACTAAGGAAGGAGAGTCAAGCTTTGTGAGAATTATCTTCCTATTACAATACTATCACAATAAGGAATTCCCAGCTCCATTGTTTATGAGGCTCCTACTGTACATCACCAGAAAAACAGGACTCACCTGAAAATCTACCCAGCCTCCCTGTTATCAACCTAGATCCACAGATTTTCAGTGTCAGCACCTCAATAAACATGAAAGTTTTTCCTATTAAATCATTCATGGGATGTGGGTGTTGCTGCCTGCTCAGCATTTATTGCCCACCCCTAGTTGCCCTTGAGAAGGTGCTGTTGAGCCTCCTTCTTGAACGCTGCTGTCCACCTGCTGCAGGTAGATACATGTGCAGTTACGGAGTTTGACCCAGCGACACTAAAGGAATTTTGATATATTTCTAAGTCAGGATGGTGATGGTCTGGAGGAGAACTTGCAGTTGGTGCCCTTGCATCCTTTGAGATAATACTGGTCATGAATTTGTAAAGCGCTGTTTAAGGAACTCTGGTAAAATTGTGCAGTGTACACCCTGCTGCTACTGAGAATTGCTGCTGGATGTTTGTGGATGTGGTGCCAATTAAGTGGGCTGCTTTGTCCTGAATGGTATCAAGCTTCTTAAATGTTGTTGGAGCTGCAGTCATCTAGGCAAGTGGAGAATCACGCTCCAGACTTGTGCCTTGCAGATGGTAGACAGGCCTTTGGGAGTCAGGAGGTGAGCTCCTCATTGCAGACCCCTAGCCTTTGATCTGCTCTTGAAGCCACAGACTTGATATAGCTTGTCCTGTTCAGTTTCTGGTGAATGATAACCTCCAAGACAATGATAGTGGGGATTTAATGATGATAACTGCACTGAGTGTTAATTGTGCTGGTTAGTTTCTGTCTTGTTGGAGATAATTATTGCCTGGCATTTGTTTGGCATGAATGTTACTTGGTA
Organism: Chiloscyllium plagiosum; assembly: GCF_037043375.1. Taxonomy (NCBI): domain Eukaryota; kingdom Metazoa; phylum Chordata; class Chondrichthyes; order Orectolobiformes; family Hemiscylliidae; genus Chiloscyllium; species Chiloscyllium plagiosum. The sequence goes on along the minus strand of NW_028270141.1, from coordinate 117,400,836 downwards.
TTGGTGTTAATGGTATTCAAACAATCGTTGGTTTGGACTGATACCTATGCATCAAGGGAACCCAGGATAAAAGGATTAGGAGACAGAGACTAACAATTTCTTTCAAAGAGCCAGAACTGTCATTCTGGGGCTATATAGGCAGCTTCTGTTCAGCATAATTCCATGATACTTTGATTCTAAGATGTCATACTGAATACAGACCAGAATTGGGATTATTTCTAACGCTCACTATTACTCTCCTCCTATGATAGAGCAGCCTGTTGTCATCTCACAGGGAGAACATGAGGACTGCAGATGCTGGAGATCTGAGTCGAGAGTGTAGTGCTGGAAAAACACAGCAGGTCAGGCAGCATCCAAAGAGCAGGAGAATCGAAGAGGACTTTTCCCGAAACTTCGATTCCCCTGCTCCTCGGGTGCTGCTTGACCTGCTGTGCTTTTCCAACACCACACTCTCGACTGTTGTCATCTCACAATCCAGGTTAGGAAGAACAACACTTAAAAAGAGAGGAAACTGAAATAAGAGGGAAAAATGAGCAAAAGCGCAGGCTAAATAATAACCTTAATTTTACTGGTTGCAATAGCGTTGTATACCTGTGGCAACATGTATGTGTCTTGCCCAAAAGAAATGTTCCTGACTGATTAAAAATTAAATATCCTCCTTTGTGGTGGTACCTTGGCATATGTCCATTTTGTTCTGGTTTAGTGGCTATACATCTGCTGTTGGTTGTGGTTCAGTGGGGGTGTGTCTGCGTTTCTGCTAGTCCAGCAGACTAGTGCTGAGTAGATGTCTGAGTTACTTGTTAGATATTATAATGCGTCTGATCCTCTTGCAGTCAAGCAGCGGCTAACTCCAGATAGTTACTGAGATTGACTAGAATTTTAATTTGTGGATCTGTTGGCAGTAGTGGGGTGGACGACATGTGTTCAGAAACCTGGATAATCATGGAGAGGCATTCTTACTCAGTTGGCATCTAGATCCTATTTCCTGGTTTTCAGAGGAGGCAGATATGCCCATGGCCCATAGCTGACCATTCACTATTAAATGGAACTCTGGTAGAGATTCTGCAGTAGTCACGGCCTGGTAACAATATCTGATTAAGTAACACAGTGATTAGCTCTGTTGTGTCACAGCGCCAGGGACCTTGGCTCAATTCTGACCCCGGGTGACTGTCAGTGTGGAGTTTACACATTCTCCCTGTGTCTGTGTGGGTCTCCTCTAGATGCTCCAATTTTCCTCCGCCGTCCAAAGATGAGCAACTTAGGCCATGCCAAACTGTCCCATAGTGTCCAGAGGTGTGCAGCCGAGGGGGGTTAGCCATGGAAAATGCAAGCTTATAGAGATAGGTTGTGGGGGGGGGGGGGGGGGGGTAGATCTGGGTAGGACACTGTTCATGGGTTTGGTACAGACTCAGTGGACCAAATGAAGTCTTTCTGCATGATAGAGATTCTATGAAGTCTCAATGTGGAAAGACAGCCACTCACCCCTTTCATTCCCTCTCCAGCTCTCAGAGGCATCCCTGGAAATAATGCAGCAGGCTATAAGGGTACACAGAGAAATATTTGTTCCCCATAGGACGAAGAGGTCAATGTCTGGGAACAAGCAGATATGTGTGGAGGTGATTAGCTACCCTCCTGGATACATTGCTGCTTAATATTCAATGATTGCACCACAACAACAAAGGTGAAAAGTAATTCCCAATCCCTGTGCAATAACCTCCGCCACTGTGCTCCTCGGATCAACTCACCACAGGTGTATCCATCCCTCTCCCTCAAGGCACACTCCCATCTCTAACCCGTATTACCAATTTATTGTCATCTCATAAATATCCTTCCAGTCATCTTCCACAATTGTTAACCTCCCATCCTCTCAATATATTCTGTTTCTCACACTCAAAATTCACTTTTTCTTCTCCTTGGAGAACACCAAGGAAATGTTTAGAACTGTGGGTGGCCTCCAATTATAATCACCCTAACACCAGCAGAAGACGAGAAGGTCATGGGATCAGCAGAGTGCTGGAATATATGGCTGCTGGGGATGGATGGATAGAGGTATCTTCAGATAGCTGGTGAGAAGATAAAATATCCCACAACCACTTTGTGCACAACATATATCCGGAGGCAGTGTGCAAATGTGGAGAGAAATTGAAATGAGACACTTAAGAGGGCATTGGATGATAATTTGAATAACAATTGTGAAGAGGGATATGGGAAAAGGCAAGAGATAGACACTAGGAAATAGAACCGGCAGAGGTACAATGGGCCAAATGGCCTTCTTCTGCACCATAACAAATCTCAAGTTCTTGGTAACCATGATATTTCAAGCCTTCGCACTGTGTCTAACTCTATGGGAACAGTAGTCACTTGAATGGAGCATCATTTGTGACTAACAACTGAGTGCATGCTGGCCCTGGTCCCTGGTCTGCACACTTAGGTTTCTAGTCTATACAGGACAGAGAACATCCTCACCTTGGTCACTGAGCATCTCACTAAACTGAAACAAAATGCTTTCCAGCACATGGCTTATCAGGAAAATGCAGAAAAGCCATGAATTAGAAGATGGAGAAAGGGACCGTGGAAATGGAAGTTCTGCTCCAAATGCTCCCTTGGCTCATTCCTTGCTCAACATCCCACTCAAATGCACACATGCTGAATCATTGGCTGTACAGGTGTGGGTATGGGAAGGGGATGGGTGTGGGAAACGGGCGGAGAGGGGTGGTGCAGGCTGTGGGGACAGAGGTCTCCTGGTTGTAGTAAGCCCAGAGCATGGAGTCAGAGACTTGGCGAAGCTTTGCCTATGGTGGTAGCGGTGCCTGGAGTGGAGATTCCTGGCTGCACGGCCTTGCAGAGACCTTTCAAAAGGTACGCAGCTGTGTTTGTTGAGACCTTGTATGCAGAGGAGCTCTGCTTTATGTTATTTATTTTTAGTCCTTTTGTAACTCAAATGGCAATGTATTGTGGCGACAAAACACTTTTCACTATATCTTTCTAGACATACATGTAAATAATAAATAAGTAGATAAATAATGGGGTGGAGGTGGTGACCATGGGCATCTCTGTAGTCAAGAGCAGGGGAGCGAGATGTCTGTCTCTCCCTGTGCTGAAACCATAGGCGAGTGCCACATAGGCTCAGTCTTGCCACATTTACTTTCGAGATCTACACAGTCTCGAATGAGTGCAGCACTCCAGAATTTAGGTGATACCCCAATCGGTTCATGGCCCACCACCAGCTCAGTGCATGTGTGGGTAAATGGAGTAAACTGACATTTCTAAACTTCGGGAACTATTGCTGGAATGTTCTGAAGAGGAGGAGGCCTCATCCCCAGCTGAAAGTTGAGGGACAAACCCCATCTCACCCTTTGACCCGTTTAGCTCCAAAATGGCCTTTAAAACATTAATTGGCTCACAGTGACATTTCTGACTCCGACAGGGAAGACGCTCCACCACTAAGATCTATCAGACAAGAAATGTCTGACAGTTGTCTTGTCCCCACAATGCCCCTGGAGGGGTGGCCACAGCTGACATAGCAGGCGTTCCCCAAAGAAGAGATGGTGTGGACTTGCTCTTAAAAGCTAAGTCCAAGGGCTTGCTGGATCCAAATGGGCAGTCCCGGGCAGGAACATAGGGGCATTGGCATGTCAGGGGTGGTGGTGGTGAGGAGGGGTGGCAGTGAGATGCAGAATGGGGTTGGTTTAGGAAAAATACCTGGTGAGGCCATGCCCTTTTCTGGTCACAGAGTGCCCAAAAACACCCCCCCTCCACACACACACACACACACACACACACACACACACAAAACCTGGTTAGGGGAAGATATAATGCCATCGCCAAGGCTTCCAAGTTTATGGCTCTGAAAATCTGAAGGAGGCTCCACCACAGCACATGAGACGCAATACCAACAAGTGTAAAGAAGTCATAGAGTCATACAACACGGAAATTATGTATAAGTTAGAAAAATGAGCAGCATAAGGCTTCCTGTCTGGTGATTCTGACAAATGTCTGCTGTAGAACCCACAGAGAAATGAAGTAAGTAAGTGTTTTGCCTCCTTTTGCAAGGTTTCTGAGGTTAGGCGATTCAGTCTGGCTTCTGCCCCACCATGAATAGCACTTGAATAGATAAATGTAGTGAGGGGGAAAAAAACGAGGGAAGCAATAAACAGGGAATGTAATTGAAATAGTAGATGGTTGAAGATTTTGAAGTATAGAGCTCATTTGTTTCACTTTTTTGTGTCTGGAAAAAAAAGTAAAATCATGCTCTGGCGCAGTATTGAGAAAACAGATGGTTATCAACTATTCTGATCTTTTGCATTGATTAGGTTTTATCCCAGGGACAGGGGACTTCAATCCCTTAGAATGGCAGTGCAGTCAGTTCTGATGTAACGCAATAGTTCTGTTCCCGTGTGATCTTGCGTTGTAAGAAAATTGCACAATAGCCACGCCATTTAAACTAAAGGGGCCAGAATCGTGTTGTAGCCATTACAGGTAAGGAAAGTTCATGTTCTACAAATAACGATCTAAATTCTTCAATTGCATTAAAGCCAATTCTTGTTGAAGGAACACGTATTTTAGCAGAACTGACTATAGTAATGATTTAAAGGCATCACACACTCACTTGTGTCCTCCTCAGTATTGGGTGAATGCCTGTTAGGAGGATATCCCTGAAAAAAGGGACTTTCACTGGGTTGCCAATGTGCATTATTGGCTGGGAAGTGCTTTGGGATATTCAAGGTTCTGAAAAATGCCTGATAAATGAATGTTCATCTTCTAATATCCAACATTTAATTGGGACTGGATGCTGATTTTGGTCAGCAAACCTGCCCCATCTTGCTCCAACACATTAAGGCAATCAGCATGAGCTAGTTTACCACTCCTGTTAATCTGTGATGGCTTTGGCATGCACCTGCAGTCTATTGAGCTGGAATTTGCAAATAAGAGAAGATTCATGTCGGGTCATAAACATCCAGCATGGTCCACCTAACATACAGCCAGCTGAGAGGAAGGGATTTAATGTGGACATAATGCTCAGTTTCTATGTTGCACAGGGCAAATAGCACATTACATTCGGTGTTCAGTTCTATTCATTGAAACACAGGGAGACTATTTGCAGCAGCTCATAGGAGAGGTTCTGCTTTACTAGCCAAGGATTGCATTATATAGGAAGAACTTTGGGCTTTTCAGCCTTGAGCCCAGGATCCCAATAGAGGAAAATAGATAAATAACTGGCATGAGACAGGTGATTCCTTGTCAGTATGGTGGCACACACACACCAAATATAGAAATGAGTGTTGAGAATGCCTCCTTAAAGTAAATTGTGACATGTTTCAAAATAAACAGCTACAGGAGAGCAAGAAACTAATGGTCAATCTGAGGAAAAGGATCAGTAAATTCTTTCTCGAAGGGAACATGATTAACAACAGGGAATGGATTTTCATGTGGGATAATGGAGACATGAGGCCTCAATCATTTAAGAAAGAAATTTAATCCACGTTTTGGGATGGGGCTGGGGAGGTTTCCCGAAAGGATGAACTGTGATGGACTGAATAGTCTTCCTCTTCTTTGTTCCCTGTTTGTTTATGATGGGACAAAATTCCAGTATTAGAGCCAGAGGCAATTTACGCAACATCAGTCATGAAAAGTTCTGGAACCAATTATTGCATTGTACTGGCTTTGGAATACGCTGTGCACACATTAACTCAGTTCTGATTCCAATCCACTGCATATACGGGGAGTTTATTTCTCTTCCTAATATGTTGAACTACAAATTACAGAATTAATGCACAACGACTTCATTCTGCTGAATACAAGAAATGCTTAACACAACGCTGGCAGTGTCTTTTAAGTACATAATCCCTTGCGTTTTCACAAAAGATGCTCATTTAGCATGGATTTCTTTCGCTATGAATTTTCTTCTTCAATTTTCTTGTCTTTTCTTTAAAAGGCAGTGCTTTATGTTAGGTTATGATTGCACTGCTGCCAAGGTACCATTTTCACACACAAGTCCAGGGAGTTTTTCTTCATGGCGGGCATCACAGCCATCCAGCTCACATCAGCATTTTCTATCAGATGCAAACAGTGAGAGCTCCTATTTCAGGAACCAAGACAAACATGGACTGAATATACATTGGGGGTGCACAAACCCTTTTTCTTCCGGTTAAAGCACACAAGACATTGTCTATACTCTTCAAGACAAAAATTAACCCTTATGTTATGTTCAGCCTGAAATCCACACTGCCACATTACTGCTTCTGTTTTTAACCTCTTGGGTAACTAAACATTCATAGCTACCTTTCCCCTCCAGCTCCAGCCCCCTCCCATTTATGTCTCAGCCCCCTTGAGCACCCTCCACCCAACACTCGTGATGAAGAGCTTATGCTTGAAACATCGGAAGCTGCTCCTTGGATGCTGCCTGACCGGCTGTACTTTTACAGCACTACATTTTTTGATTCTGATCTCCAGCATCTGCAGTCCACACTTTCTCCTAACTAGTATCCTGTTGCAGACATTGATTGCAAGTCACAATGATAGCACTGAAGTAAAGACCAGCAATATCTGTGCATTTGATTCTGACACATGGTTCAGTTAATTACTTTCAGCACAATGATGGGGCTACCTTCACACTATTGGTCACAGGCCCCAGCCACACCCTGTCATACCATCTGGAGAGGACAGGCTGGCCACAGAGCCTGACTCCGATTGGTATATTGTGACCGCCCATTGGAAGTTTGCATAGGGACTTAGGTTATGTGTGAAATTGGCATTTGCTGTGATCTGTTCATTAATTGATTGCCTTTCAACATTTGCCATCAACATCAAGGTGTCTTTTATAAATATACCTGCAGCTGATGTATTAAAGGAAATGGTATAGCCACATATGACAGGATTTAACTAACCAAGGGAGAGCAACTTTACCAGGAGGATTGGGTGGCGCCCTGCCTCTGGTTGAGAAGTTCCAGGTTCAAACCCCATCTTAAACCCTGCTGGCCAAGGAAGCTGCCTTCCTAATCTGGTCAAGCATTTTCAGCATCAGCTTGTAATTTGTTCCCACACAGACCAGTTTCAGTTTCAGCAATCCCTGGGCAGCCATGCATGGATGGAAAATTGGAGTCTCTACTGTCACGATCCATAGCTCTGGACTACGATATGCAGTTAAAAGTGTATGTTACCACGACATCTTTGATTCCATACAGGACCACTTAGTTTGGGGGCTGGGATGAATCAGGTTAGTGCCAACAGTATTGGATTCCAACCCCTTCCAGCCGATTTGAATCCAAGCCTTACATTTCTGCCCTGCCCACAGTAGAGGAGGTTGCAACATTGTGGGTGGACCTGCCTTCAAGCAGACAACAATCTCCCCAGAGTGAGGTTCAAGTTCTCAGGAGAATGGAAGAAATATCAGAGGGAATCGAAATAAGTTACCACTTAGATGAAGCTAAAAACAAAACACCAACCATAAATCACCTTTTCTGCAAGAGTAATTAAAGAAAAAGACTGAAATTGTTATGCCTTTGAGTCTATCAAAAATTGACTGGTGTTTCAGAACTAAAAATAAACTGATAATTGTTGCTGGGTCTGAGGCTGAACGAGTGCACTGTTACTCCAGTTCCATTAATCACAATATGAAGTAAAAGAAATGTCTTCCAATTACCAAGATGACCAATTTTAAATCCTATTCATATTAGGTTTTAAACAAAATAAAATCTATCAGCCAAGTTTCTGAACAGACATAATTTTGTATTTATTATTAAGCGAATTGTTCAGCAACAATGCAATAATTGGTTAAAATACACAGTCATAATATAGAAGTGTAAGGACTTATCCATCTAAATATCCCCAAACGTACACACACTTTGTCAGGAAAAGAGGAAATAAAAGCAGACTTCTCCATAGAGATTCCCATTCTGGGAAAAAAAAACTTGGGGACAAGTTACTCTAGAACACAAAATGATAAAACATGGAGGTTCTAGAGTCAATTTCTCGGATAAAGAAACAGAAGGTGCAAGAGAAGTTCAGTCGGTTTGGGCAACATCTGTGGATAAAGAAACAGAGTTAACATTTTGAATCCATAGTGACCCGTATGGTTGTCATTAATCATGCACATTGTTTCTTGTCTTTGAAGTCTTGCAGACATCACCTGATCAGGCAATATAATCTTGAGATGCTCTTTCAACTATTCTTTCTAAAGTACAAATAAGTTTCACACTGAATCATAGAGGATTTTCTTCTCAGAAATGAGAGAGATCAGCCAGGCAACTTGTTCTTAGCAAGCTTTCCTCAATCTTAGCTTGTTCTTAAACACTTCCGTCTAACTCAGCTGATCCGCAGCAAGCATTTTTCCAACTCGGCTAAATAGAATAAGAATCTCTCCAAGTCAGTCCCGTCTAAAACAACCTCCACACGGTCTTTAGCAAAGTAAGCAGTCCTGTGATTTCAACAAACCCTTGTTCAAAAAAAAAAATTGCTAGTGTCCACAGTTAACTTTAGTGACCTCTTTTAAAGAAACTATTTCTGGTATGTCCACAAAACTTGAAACAAATTCCTGTTTCTACAATTCTTTAAAATCTAAGTCCTCCAAGCAGTATTAAATACTAATTCTTCATAACACTAAACAGGTATGAACCCAGACATGGCTTAAAGTTCCAAAGTAGTGACCATAAAATCAGTTATGGTTAAAGCATCAGCATTATCTTTAATTAAAGCATGTTGGAATATCTAGGAATGTACAGCATAGTAAGTACTTCAAGTAAGCACTAATCTTGGTGATGACAGAAACTTCATGAAGGTGCACTAAGAGACCACCACACAGGAGCCATAGAATATATGGGAAACTTCTGTCATGAACTGAAATTTGACTAAATCAGAGAAAAGGAAGGAATTATATAAAGAAGGAAAAGGAGGTTTGTCAGAGAATTCAGTGTTTGACCATCACTGTTTACAATTTATATAATTAAAGAGAGAGATAAAGCTATCTTAGTTGCCATTTGATGCCAAATTGAAGGAAATTGCGTTCAGGCAATAACAAGAGAGAAAGCTCAACTATGCCAACTTCTTTCCTCCTCTGTCCAATGTCCGAAGAGGTAGATCATCTCTCACATGGACAAACTTAATCAGGTCTGACAATGAAAATCATACTACAGCAAACATTTTAACAAATGGACATATATTTACAAAAGTGAAAGGTATTTTATAATGATGTGCCACCTGTGTGCTCTCTGTAAGTTTTCTTCTCCCTTTGGTTCTTGTTACCTCTAAGTGTAGTCCCAACTTCTATATCTTGGGTGGAGAGATCATGGTCTGTGGTTGGCCTTGCTGGCTTGGAAGACATGGACAAACATCCCTGGGTACCTTTGCATCTAGCTGATCCAGGCTAGCTGACAGGATCCTGTGAGAGGGTCCACCCAAGTCAGGCTGGCACCCACAAACTGAACTGCTTCCCTGAAAGATCCATTGCTTATGGCACTATAACTATTCACATTGCATCAGCAGAAGCCATTGAATGGGCCATTAATCTCACAAAAAATGAAGTAACATTGGTTGTGTCATGTTCCATGGTCCATGAAGCTGTTATAAGAACTTTCTCAGCTCTGAGTCGATAAGTTGTAGAATCATGTCCTAAAGGTTGTAGAAAGCATACAAATCTAGGCTGACACTCTAGCACGGCAATGAAGGAGTGTCTCACTGTTTGGATGTGCCCCCTTTCAGTTGAGAGATTAAATCTGAGGCTCTTCCTACTTTCTCAGCAGGATTTGAGAGATTTTTATACTGAGAGATGAATGATGCCAGCTTTGAGATGAGCATGTGTTGCGGATAGATGAACCACACATGGCTATCTGGAAGTAGAGAAGTCATCTCTGGTGGTCCAGCTGAAATGAATCATAGAATCCCTACAGCATGGAAGCAGGCCATTTGGCCCATCAAGTACACACCAACCCTTCGAAGAGCATCCCTCCCAGACCCACATCCCTACACTATCCCTGCAACACTGCATTTCAAATGGCTAATCCACCTAGCCTGCACATTCCTGGACACTACGGGCAATTTAGCATGGCCAATAGACCTAATCTATAATCTTTGGACTGTGGGAGGAAACTGGAGCACCTTATGGAAACCCAAGTGGACACGGTGGGGGAATATATAAACTCCACATAGATGGTCCCCAAGGCTGGAATTGAACCTGGATCCCTGGTGATGCGAGGCAGTAGTTCAAACCACTGAGCAGTGTGCTGATATTTACTGCTTTCTCTATTAATACCACTTGGCCATTATCACATTGCTGATTGTGTGAGCTGGCTGTGTGCAAATTGCCTGCTGCATTAACTATACTTTGACTACACTTCAAAAGGTACTTCATTTGTTATAAATCATGTTGGGCTGGAAATCACTTACATAAGTGCAAGTGTCGTTTTCCTTTTAGAAGTTTATTCTAGATGTTGATCAGTCATAGAGATACACAGCATGGAAACAGACCCTTCAGTCCAACCCATCCATGCTGACTAGATATCCTAAACTAATCCAGTCTCGTTTGCCAGCACTTGGCCCATATCCCTCTAAACCCTTCATTTTCACCTCGTGTCTAGACCAATTTTCTGCTCTAAGTTTTTAAATTCATTTTCATTAATGTTGACTTGAGTCCTTTATTTCTATTTTTGCAGTTTAAATTAGAATAAACCCTTAATAAATGTGGATAAATGTTCACTGCTTGTATCCAGAGGCTTCTGATCTCTGCTGATTTGGAGCCTGATGAAGGAGCGACGCTCCAAAAGCTAGTGTGCTTCCAATTAAACCTGTTGGACTATAACCTGGTGTTGTGTGATTTTTAACTTTGACCATGGCCAGTATGCCCCTTTATCTTTTGGCAACATTGCAATAGAAATTTAAAGGCTTTCCTCTGCAGAAGTTCAATGCAGGCCATAATTGAAACCTCAGCAAACAGGATTCAATGTTTTGGTGAGGGGTTAGTCAACAGCTGCTGACTTTGGCAGCTTGAGTGATCGCTGCCCAAAATCCCAAGTTCAACATCCACAGAAATGCTTAAATCACATGACTTCTTTCCACACTAACTGAATATTCAAGTTAGCTCATATCTGCATCGTTGTGTTTCAAAGCCAGGGTGATTTTTTTTTATTATTGGCCTGTTTTCACAACTGAATAGACATTGCCTGCCTCAATGTTTTGTTAAATTGGACAGGAAATAGAGTCTTCCACATTTCTTAAGGATTAAATATTTTCGTTGATGTCTTCACAGCCCTGTGTCTTTGTGAAGTGGAGTAAGACTCCATAGTGAAACAAGCTGGGCGGCACGGTGGTACAGTGGTTAGCGCCAGAGACCCGGGTTCAATTCCCGCCTCAGGCGACTGACTGTCTGGAGTTTGCACATTCTCCCCATGTCTGCGTGGGTTTCCTCCGGGTGCTCCGGTTTCCTCCCACAGTCCAAAAATGTGCAGGTCAGGTGAATTGGCCATGCTAAATTGCCCGTAGTGTTAGGTGCAGGGGTAAATGTAGGGGAATGGGTCTGGGTGGGTTGCGCTTCGGCGAGTCGGTGTGGACTTGTTGGGCCGAAGGGCCTATTTCCACACTGTAATGTAATCTAATCTAAAGCTGTCAGACATTTTAATGTGTGCCAGTTTCCACTTGCTTCAGTGAAATGTTTCTTTTTCCCACTTGAAACTGCCTTTTTAAATAAACCAAATGTCTAGTCAATAAAATGAAGATTGGTCAAGTGTATCTTTCATGACAACCAGCACAGTGAACAGCTACAGAAAGGAAAGTTAACTCACAGCTAAATGTATCATCAGAAGGCTAAAGCATAAATCCCAGACGAATAGTACATCTTTGTGCAAATGGATAGATATTTGAGAGAATGAGCAATTGAGAGCTTGCATTTTCTGGAACAGTTAGAAAGGATCTCATGTCCTTCTGAAATTTACGGTTCTGTTCTTGCACATGAAACTTGCCGATTGGATAAAGTGTCAGAGGTCATGATGCTTGTAGCCCTGTATCCTCAGTGAAACTGTCAATATCCCTCACGTTAGAAATAGAGAAAAATCACCAAGGATCATGTCAACGAATTCCATTCAGAACCTATCTACTGATAAGATGCACACTCTCTGAATAAACCTGAAGGTTTTGAAGGAGGAATGACAGAAAATTATGCAATTTATTATCTCATGACTCTCATATATTAATATCCAATTGGTGTAGATGCAGTAGAATAATTATGAAAAAATTTCTTCAATAACTTCACACTCATTCAATGAGAAACAACATCACTCTCTAGTATTTCAGGCTAATAACTCCCTAAAGTGAGACGGTGGGTGATGTTTGTGGCAAATTCAGTTTGGTTAAATTTTAGAATACATTGGTCTGATGTCTCTTGATGTGGGTTGGTGGAAAATGATTCAGATGATTCAAAGTATGAACTGTTTTCTTTTATGCGCGTGGATGAACTTGTTGTTGTTCCATTCACGACCACGTCAAACATCTTGTCAGAGGAACATGTCGTTAGAACATGAAACGGCAGCTTCCCTAATGGCACTGTGGGTATATGCATCAAATGGTGTGGTACTGAATCATACAGTCTCAGGAAAGTCCCAGGCTCAATCCTTCTCTGTGTTGAGTAAACTAATGCCAGCCAGGATTATGTGGGTAAAGCATTTGATAAATGATCCAATCTCTGTGGGAACATGGGTTCAAATTCCACTGCAACAACATTTCTGTTCACACACTGGGTAATGGAAATCTGGAACTCCCACCCCAAGAAACTGCTGTGGTTATGTTAGTTGAATGGTAGATTTTTTTGCTCACTAAAGTTATTGAGAGGTATGGAACCAGATGGATAAATGGAATTTAAATTGGGATCAGTGATGATCTACTGATCTTAAAAGGGAACAGCCTACTCCTTATCTTATATTGGTGGAACAGCAGAAGCATTACAATTCACCTATTTACTTGTTTTCATACTCAATACCTGGATCAATTTAGGGAACACTAAAACTTGAAGTTACTCTTATGAACATACTTATGAACAAAGAGCAGGAGTAATCCATTCATTCTTTGAGCCTGTTCCACCATTTATTATGATCATGGCTGACTCTGATGGTGACCTATGATATTGCCAGCAAATCCACATTGCCACCAACTTCAGATAACTTTTTACCCCCTTTCTTAACAAGTATCTGTCCTCATCCCTAAAAGTATTCAATGGCTTTGCTTCCTTTTCAGGAAGGGTCCTGAAGAAGGGTTACACCCGAAATGTCGACTCCTCCACCTCCTGATGCTGCCTGGCTCACTGTGTTCTTCCAACCTCCTGCCTGTTTCCTTTTCAGGAGACTTACAATCCTCTGAGAGAAATATATTTGCCTCAACCCTATTGTTAGAGGGTGACCCTATATATTTAAGTGGGTCAGAGAGTGAATTGTGAGGAGGATGCAGAGCTGCCCCACTATGATTTTGACAAGTTGAGTGAATGGACAAATGCATGGCAGATGAAGTATAATATGGATAAATGTGAGGTTATCAACTTTGGTAATAAAAATAAGAAGGCAGATTATGATCTGAATCACGATAGATTGGGAAAGTGGGAGTTGCAATAAGACCTGGGTGTCCAGTTGCTGAAAGTAAGTTTGCACATGAAGCAGGTGGTGAAGAATGTGAATGGTATGTTGGCCTCCATAATGAGAAGTTTCAAGTGCAGGAGCAGGGCGTTTGGTGAGACCACACCTGGAATACGGTGTGGAGGTTTAATCTCCATATCTAGGGATGGATGTTCTGACTATCAAGAGAGTGCAACAAAGGTTTACAGACTGGTTCCTGGGATAGCAGACTGATGTATGAAGAGAGATTGGATCAGTTAGGAATATATTCACTGGTGTTTGGAAGAATGATGGGGTGGGAGAAGAATCTCATACAAACCTATAAAATTCTAATAGGACTGGACAAGGTGAATGTAGGAAGGATATTTTCAATGACCAGAGAGTCCAGAACCAGAACCCACCATCTAAGGATAAATGTAGGCCAATTAGAACCGAGGTGAGGAGAAATCTCTTTACCCAGAGAGTGGTGAGCCTGTGGAACTCTCTACCACCGAAAGCAGTTGAGATCAAAAACATTCAATGTTTTTAAGAAGGAGTTAGATATAGTTCTGAGGGCTAAAGGGATCAAAGGGTACCAGGAGAAAGCAGGAACAGAGTACTGAGTTGAAAGGTCAGCTATGATCATACTGAATGGGAGAGAAGACTTGAAGGGCCTCATGCTGCTCCTATTTTTGATGTTTGCAAGTGCCCTCCAGTTTTAAATAAAAGTAAAATACTGTAAATGTTGGTGATTGGAAATGAAAACAGAAAGTGCTGGAGAAACTCAACAGATCTGGCAGCATCTGTGGAGAGCAAAACAGAGCTAATGTTTTGAGTCCAGTAAAGATTCTTCTTTTCTTCAACCTGCAAAGACCCCTGAGGATCTTGTATGTTTCAAAGATGTCATGCCTCTTTTCTTAGCCAGCTTCAGCAGATGTGAATCTTGCCCATCCAGCCTTTCCTAAAAAACAAACCATCTTGTATTCACCGGTAAACATTCTCTGAACTGCTCCAATGCATTGCTAACCTTCCTTAAATAGGGAGATCAATTCGATACACTGTACTCAAGATTTTACTGTGTCAGTGTCTTACGTCACTGAAACATAGCTTCCTTACTTTTGTGTTTATATAAGACTAGAAATCAGGAGCAAGAGTAGGCTATTTGACACACTGAGACAATTCCATAGGTCACCACCCTCTGATTGAAGATATTTCTCCTCACTTCTATCTGATATGGCTAATCGCACATCCTAAGCTCATGATACCTTGTACCCAACTCCTTGGTCAGAGGAAATTGCCCTGAAACTTCTTTCCAGCCTCTTCACTACTCACCATTCTACCTGGGTTTATGTCAACAGCATCATAGTAAGTCGGACATTTGATTTCCTTTTTCCAAGCAATGATCCATGTTGTGACCGGGCGAAAGTGAGGACTGCCGATGCTGGAGATCAGAGTCAAGATTAGAGGGGTGCAGGAAAAAAACACAGCAAGCCAGGCAGCATCCGAGGAGACGGAAAATCGATGTTTCAGGCAAAAGACCTTCATCAGGAATGAGGCCTCATTCTTAATCTTGACCCATGTTGTGAACAGTTGCGGGGACCAAGAATTGATGCCTGTGATACTCACTTGATTATGTATTCCTTTCTGAAAATTATCTTTCAATTCCTCCTCTCTCTTCCCTGTTTGCTTACCAACATTAATACCAGTCCCATGTGCATTGATTTTGAGCAATAACCTGTTATGTGTAGCATTAACCAAAGCTGTCTAAAAATCCAAGTCTAGTCAACTAGTTATGCCTTTAAAAACAATCTCCTGTGGGTTTGTCAAATGATATCCTTTTCTCAAATCCATGTTGATTTTATGTATTCTTTTCAGGATTTTCTAAGTGTCATGTTGCTACATCCTTTATAATACAATCTAACATTTTCCATCTTACTGACGTTAGGCTAACAGGTCTGAAACTCTTAACTTTCTCCCTCCCTCCCTCCTCTTTTAAATAGTGAGGTTACATTTTCAACTAACTAATTTGTTATGACTGTTACCAAGTTTCAAGTCGAGAGTGTGGTGTTGGAAAAGCACAGCAGGTCAGGCAGCATCCGAGGAGCAGGAGAATCGATGTTTTGGGCAAAAGCCCTTCATCAGGAATCCGAGTTACAGAGTCTATGTAACTTTGGAAGACGTGTCTATTATTTTAATTGCCATCTCCTTTAGTATCCTGGTATGCAGGTTTTCAGTCTCAATAGTTCTTCCCGAACTTTTCTTTTGCTAATGCTAATTTCATATAATTTCTACTTCCCAACTGACTCTTGCTTCGCTAGCATTGCTGGGAAATTAATTGTGTCTTCTTCAGAGAAGATAGATCTGTCATTTCCATGTTTGTTAACAATTCTCTCGTTTCAGACTACCTTCGCGTGCACTAATCTTTTTCTTTTCACATTCTGAAAGAAATTCTTACAGCCTGCTTTTATGTTTCCTCCAAGTTTGCCCTCTTGCTCTATTTTTCTTCTCTTTAGATTAAAAACTATTCTTAATTTCTTTTGTTAGCTATGGTCGGAACACTTTTCCAGTTGTATTCTCATGCCCAAAAGAAAGTATATCCGATATAGTCACTTAAATATTAGCCATTCCCTGTCCACTGATTTGCAGTTTAATGAAGTTACCCAGTCAGTTGCACTCTTAATACCACTGTGGTTTAATTTGTTTAGAGTTAGGACCATAGTTTCAGATTGCACTACTTCACTTTCTGTCCTTAATGAAGAATTCTATTATGTTATGCTCACTTTTTCCGAAAGGACCTCTCACAACAAGATAATTGATTCATGCTTTCCCATTGAGCAAAACAAAATCTAGGATTCAATTCCCTTTGCAATAAACAATAACATTCTATTCAGTTTTCAAATCATTTTACATGCATACTAACGTTTTTATGAATCATCTTTCTGTAGTACCCAGATCCATCTGCATCTCAGATTCCTGTAATCTCACACCATTTAGTTAATAGGCTTTATTTTGAATTTCTAATTCCAAAATGGGCCATTTTTCCACACGAAACTCCATCTTTCAGAAATTTGCCCACTTGTTTATTCTACCAACATCCTCATGTAGCTTCCTTATGTCCTCATTACAATTCTTTTGTTTAAGAAGGGCAACAGGAACAATCCAGGAAATTATAGGCTGGTGAGCCTTACTTCAAAAGCAGGGAAATTATTGGAGAAGATTCTTAGAGACAGGATTTATTTGCATTTGGAGAAGACTGGATTTATTAGGGACAGTCAGCATGACTTTGTTTGGGGGAGGCCTTATCTCACAAACTTGATTGAGTTTCTTGAGGAAGTGATGAAGATGGTTGATGTGGGTAAAGCAGTAGATGTTGTTGGATTTTATTAAAGCATTTGACAAGATCCTTCATGGTGGACTTGTCCAGAAGACTAAGGCACACAGAATCCATAGTCAGTTACCAAATTGGATACAAAATTGGCTTGGTGATAGAAGAAAGAGGGGAGTTGTGGAGGAATGTTTTTCCGACTGGAGGTCTGTGACCGGTGGTATTCCGCAAGGATTGGGATCTTATTTGTTTGTAATATAAGTAAATGATTTGGATGAAAATGTGAGTGGTCTGACTAGAAAGTTTGCATATGACACAAAATTTGAAGGCTAGTGAGGAAGGTTATCAAAAGTTACAGCAGGACATAGATCAGTTGGAAAGATGAGTGGGAAATGGCAGATGGAGTTTAATCTGGACAAATGTGAGGTAATACATTTTCGGAGGTCAAGTGCATGAGGGAAGTACACAATAAATAGCAGGAGTTTAGGACCATTGATATACGGAGAGATCTTGGGGTCCAAGTCCAAAGCTTTCTGAAGGTGGAAATACAAGTGAATAAGGGCTGAAAATGTGTTGCTGGAAAAGCGCAGCAGGTCAGGCAGATCCAAGGAACAGGAGAATCGACGTTTCGGGCATAAGCCCTTCTTCAGGAATACAAGTGAATAAGGCTATTAAAGAAGGCATATGGCATGCTTACCTTCATCGGTTCAGGCATTGAGTTTAGTAGTTGGTAAGTCATGTTGCAGTTGTATAAGACTTTAGTTCGGCCACATTTGGAGTATTGTGGTGGCAGCTCTGGTCAACACACTATAGGAAAAATGTGGAAGCTTTGGAAAGGGTGCAGAAGAGTTTTACCAAGATGTTGCCTGGATTGGAGTGCATTAGATATAAGGAGGGGTTGGACAAACTTGGATTATTCTTGCTTAAATGTTGGCGTCTGAGGAGCGGCCTGATAGAAATACATAAAATGATGAGAGGCATAGAAAAGTTGGATAGTTGGAGTCCTGTACCAAGGGTGAAAATGTCAAATACTAGGGGGCATTGGGGAAAGTTTAAGGGAGATGTGCGAGGAAAGCTTTTTACACAGAGAATGCTAAGTGCCTGGAATTGGCAGCCAGTGAAAGTGGCAGAAGCAGATATGATAGCAATGTTTAAGAGGCATTTAGACAGACTCATGAACAGGCCAGGAATAGAGGGTATTGATCATGTGCAGGCAGATAGGATTGGTTTAGAATAGCATCATGGTGGGCTGAAGAGTCTGTTCCTGTGCTGTATGTTCTATATTCTATATTCCTCCATTCCTTCTATTTTGTGATTTATGGTTTCTTCTGGGATGTTACTTCTAATCTCCATTGTGAAGAGCGATGCAATTCAGCCAGCATATGTTTTATATTCACTTATGGAATGTGGGCATCACAGGCTAGGCCAGCATTTAATCCCTATCCCTAGTTGCCCTTGAGAAACTGATGGGGAGCTGCAGTCCATGTGCTGTAAGTTGACTTGCACTGCTGCTAGAGAGGGAATTCCAGGATTTTTGACCCAGTGTTGCTGAAGGAACAGTAATATATTACCATGTCAGGATGATGTGTGGTTTGGAGAGGAACTTGCAAGTGATGATGTTCCCCTCTATCTGCTGCCATTACCCTTCTAGATGAGGAAGTGATTGTGGGTTTGGAAATGCTGTCTAAGGATCATTAGTGAATTTCTGCAGAGCATCTTGTAGATATTACACACTGCTGCTACTGAGTGTCAGTGGTGGAAGGAGTGGATATTTGTGGATGTGGTGCCGGCCAAGAGGACTGCTTTGTCCTGGATGGTGTCAAGCTTCTTGAGTGTTGTTGGAGCTACACTCATCCAGGCAAGTGGTAGCATTCCATCACACTCCTGACTTGTCTCTTGCAGATGGTGGACAGACTTTGGGGAGTCAGGAGGTGAGTTACTCACTACAGTATTCCTCACCTCTGACCTGTTGTTGCCTCTGTGTTTATGTGGCAAGGTCATTTGAGTTTCTGGGTCAAATTTAATTCCCAGGATGTTGATAGTGGGAGAGTCAGTGGTAGTAGCACCATTGAATGTCAAAAGGCAGTGGTTAGATTGTCTGCTATTGGAGATGATCACTGCCTGTCATTTTCGTATTATGAATGTTATTGACCACTTTTCAGCCTAAGACCAGGATATTGTCCAGATCTTGTTGCATTTGAACATGGACTGCTTCAGCATCTAAGGAGTCGTAACTGATGCTGAATGTTGTGCAAACATTGGCAAACATCTCCACTTCTGAATTTATGATGAAACAACTGAAGATTCTTTGGCCTAGGACACAAATCTGAGGAACTCCTTCAGAGACGTCCTGGAGCCTGAGATGACTGACCTCTAAAATCCACCACCATCTTCTTGTTTGCTAGATATGACTCCAACCAGTAAGAGTTCTGAAGAAGGCTCACTGGACCCGAAACATTAGCTCTACTTCCTCTCTATAGGTGCTACCAGACCTGGTGAGCTTTTCCAGCAGTTTCTGACTTTCTTTCTGATTTCCAACTTCTGCATTTCTTTGGTTTCTGTTTCACACCAATTCTTATTGACTCCAGCTTTGCTCAGGCTCCTTTGGTCAAATATAACTGTTCTGCCATTGCCATTTACTTTTCAAAATATTTATACAAATTCTGAATTATTTTTATATAATTCTGCCATATTAAAGTCAATTGCAGAAAATGAAAGCTCATGTGTAAGGGTTACATATTGGCATGGACAGCAGTTTGACTTCTTAAAAGGAAACAGAAAGTAGGCATAAATAGATGATTTTCCTTTGGCAAGGCATTCACTAGTTGTGTGCCACAGGCATAGCTGCTGGGACCTCAACTGTTTATAATTTATACAACTGAAGTGAAATGAGTTAGGTTTAATGTCACATGTACTCATATGAGTACAGTAAAAGAAGTCTACAAGTGGCCACTAATGGCACCATCTGATGTACAAAGATACCTAGGTACAGAATCTTAATTACAAAGCAGAAAAATAAAGAAAACAAAGTTAAAAGCATAAATATTATAGTCCTCCTTACTAAAAATGAATTGGCTGAATGGACCAAAGATATCATTGCTAAATTTGCTGATGTCACAAATATATGTGGGAAATTTGTGAAGAAGGACATACATAGTCTACAAAGGGACAATGACATGATTAGAGCCATACCAAAATATACCAAAGCTGAAAATGTGTTGCTGGAAAAGCACAGCAGGTCAGGCAGCATCCAAGGAGCAGGAGAATCGACATTTCGGGCATGAGCCCTTCTTCAGCATCTGCAGTCCTCACTTTTCTCCCAAAATATACCAAACACAAGATGCCATATTTCCTCACCACTGGCTGTTTTGGTCATGTTGGTCAAAAGACTTCTGTATAGGTGCATTTAAGATACGGTTCAGAGATACTCAGAGCCAACTGATTAAATCAATTTTCATTGTTCATTAATACATCAATACACTTGCTAATAGAATCATAGAATTCCTACAGTGTGGAATCAGGTTATTTGGTCCATCAAGTCTATACTGACCCTCTGAAGAACATCCCATCCAGAGCCAGACCCCTATCCTATCCCTGTAACCATGCATTTCGCATGGCTAATCCACTGAGCCTGCACATCCCTGGACACAATGGGCAATTTAGCATGGCCAAACCACCTAACCTGCACATCTTTGGACAATGATAGTCAAAAGAATTACAGTCTGTGCTCTTGAGTATTATAATCCATTAATAAAGGAAGTCCTGAATTTATGTAGACTACAATTTGCTTAATATATGGATGTAGCCTAGGATAGCCTCAGTGAGTACCTGCACACTCACAATATCTCTGCCTTGCCTTGCCTATTAGCACACTCTCACAATCAGGCAGCTTGTCTTGCTGGTCAGCAGTGCTCAGTCTAGGGCATGCTTTATCTTGCTGTACAGTGACATCAATCTCACATCTGCCCAATGAGCCATCAGCTCACACAGCCAATGCACTACATGTGCAGCAAGTAAGCAGTCATGTCAAAATTCTTGGGGGACTAGCCCTCAGTAAGGTAAATGGAGGCACTGATCAGTCAGGGTATCCCAGCATAGTCTGTTAAAGGCACCATCCTATTCCAGTGCAGGCACTGATGATAGTCAGCGTGTTTTTGGTCAGGGGGTTGTGTTTCAGTAGTCCAGGGGAGTGGGTTACAGTCAGATCTGGGACTCATAGTGATCAGCCTGTGGGGTAGGACTAATGTGATCTGGGAAATATGTAGCCACTAGCAAGAGATCTGGGCACTTCTTGTCTGAGGCTTTCTAGTTAGGTCACTCAAAGGGGTGAGCCACTGTCAGTCTATCACACCCACTGACAGAAACTAAATGGAAAAGAGGTTTGGAGCACCAGGGTGGGGGTAGATGGGAAGGAGAGTGGTTGTTGGTGGGGGGGGGGGGGGGGGGGGATTGGGGTAAGGGAGGTTGACTGGGGCTGGGGTGGTAGTGGGACCAAGAGCAGCGATTGATATGGAAATAGAAATAAGACTGTCCAAGGCTTCAGGACTGGGGACTGCAGGCTGGAAGGAAGGGGGCTGACTATTCAATGAAGAGGGGATAACTATACAACTGTATCTGCAAGAGGGGGAATGGTACAGCATGGATGGGAGGAGGTTTTGTCTATGGTCTGGGAGAATTGGTCTTCATTGAATAACGAGACATGGCATGGTCATCTTATGCCGGGGCCTGTGCAGGAAAGGTGCACAGGTGCAAGTGCATGTAGACAATGTTCTCTCTAAGCTGCATGGCTGTGCGTGTGCTGTAATTTCAAGGATATATACATTGTGACAGGAGTCTAAATACCGACCACAGCATTGACTCCTGGCATGGAATATATGTTAAACACTGGGCAGCACCAAGGATCAGAGAGATCTTGATATGCATGTCTACTGGGCCCTTGAGGTATCAGCACACGCTGATAAAGTGGTGAAGAAGACATATGGGTTACCTACCTTTATTAGCCAAAGCATCAAGTTTAGAGCAGGAAGGTAATGCTGGGTATGTATAAAACATTGATTAGGCCGCAACTGGAGTATTGTGTGCAGTTCTGGAGTCCACATTATAGGAGGAAAGTGATAGCACTGAAGAGGGAACAGAGGGGATTTACCAGGTGTTACCTGGCTGAAGAGTTTTAGTTGTGAAGAGAGATTGGACAGACTGAGGTTGTTTTCCTTAGAGCTGAGAAGACTAAGTGGGGATGTAATTGAGATGTTTAACATTATGAGGGCCATAGTGTACAGGAAAGAATGTTTCCCCTTGCTGGAGGATTCAATGACCAGGAGCATAGGTTTGAGGTAAGGGGCAGGAGGTTTAGAGGGGACGAGAGGAAATTGTTTTTTCACCAGAGGATGGTGGGAATCTGAAACTCACTGTCAGTAAGGGTGGTAGAGGCAGAAACCTTTATAACATTGGAGAAGTATTTAGATGTACACTTGCGATGCCAAGACATAGAAAGCTATTGGCCAAGTGCTGGAAAATGTGATTGAATAGTTAGGTGGTTGTTTTTGTCTGGTATAGACTTGATGGACAAAAGCGCCTTTTTTCAATGCTGTAGACTTCTATGACTCCGTGACTCAGTGAAGTTCACTTTGAAAGCTCATCAGCCATTGTTTTTCTAAACCAGTGGTAAAAGATAACACCTGCATTGAAGCGTCATTTCACATTTGCCACCTTTTGACAAAACACAAGAAATAATTCACAGCACATGAGGTAATTAAAGAAGCAATAACTGTGCCATTTGACTCTCTATTCAAAATCTTTTGAAAACAAAAAAGGAATACTTACGACAATCTGGAGTATATCATGCGATGCTTCTATGGTAGCAAGACAAGTGGAATCTTTGCTAAAGATGCCTTTCAGCAACAAGAGCAGGATCAGAGGCAGGCTATCTGGTCAGTGCCAACTAGTTGGATCGAAGGGCCTTTATGAACCTGTGACTCTATGACCTGAAAAACTGTGAATGCAGATTTAATGAATGCATCGATATAGCTGACACAGCCCAGCAGATTCCTTTAGTGTACATGGTGTTGAGGAAGTAACAACTAAAGAGGATCTTCTCATCCTGTCTCTTAAACAGAGAGCAAAGGATGAGGATATTTACAAAAGTCCAAGAGTTATATGCTTGAGAGAAACATACCAACCAAGACATCGGTTTCCATAATCAATGACCGTGTACCAGCTGTGCGAGCAACTGCAAGCTATGTTGTATTTTGCAGGAATGATCCTGATTTCCCGTCATTTATCAATTATCACTGTATAATGAACCAACAAGCATTAGTAAGTAAAGGTATGGACTTTCTTCATGTAATGAAAGTTGTTGTTAAGATTGGAAACTCAATTTGAGCAGGAATGCTTCAACCCTGCTTGTGTAAACAAAAACAGAAATTGCTGGAAAATCTCAGTAGGTCTGGCAGCATCTGTGGAGAGAAATCAGAGTTAATGTTTCGGCTCCAGTGACCCTACTTCAGAGCAGCTGCTTGTTTAAATCCTTACTCAACAAACTCAATGCGGCCTATAGTGAAGTAATTCTCTATGCTGATATGATATTGAGGGAAGGTCTTCTAAAGATTGTCAGATCTGAGCCAACCATCGGGTTGGGCCAGTTAGTTGATGCAAACAAGGTTAGTAAGATGTGGCAAGAGAACCCATTAGATTTTGTGACTGAAATCCCTCCAAAACAACTTGACACTGTTCAAATTGATTCAAAACTACATAAGATTAAGCCCAGAGTTTTTAGCACAGCAAAATTTTCAAAGACACTTCACATGTGAAACAAAATTCACTTCAACAATCATAATCAATTCTAATTTTCTACGCATTGATATTATTCTTGGAATGAGCACAAAAGCTTACATAGATGATTGTGCTCCATTTTAAAACACTAAAGGAACAAAGCTTAATTTTGTTCCTTTCACTTTAGTCAACTGAACAAATGTGCACCACGGGCCAACCTCACAGTGCGTGCATGGAAAATGGGAAGAAGGAATTAATCTAAGATTTAGTGATCAAGATACGCAACTCACAGTAGACAAACTGCTGATTGAATTTGCTCTCTGTGGAGCACAAGTTAAGGCTATGAATGGCCAGAGTTTGAGTCCACTACACAGGATTGGGAAGAGATCCAGAAGATACCAAATTTGAAGACAAATGTCAGTCGACAGTGTGCTGCTGGAAAAGCACAGCAGGTCAGGCAGCATCCGAGGAGCAGGAGAATCGATGTTTTAGGCATAGGTCCTTCATCATTGTGTTACATTTTGGTATAACAAACATGGGCAGGGCTTATACAATTAATGGTCGGGCCTTGGGTACTATTATAGAACAAAGGGACCTAGGGGTTCAGGTACATAATTCTTGAAATTTACATCACATGTAGACAGTGTGATTAAAAGGCACTTAACATGCTTGCCTTCATTGCTCAGCCCTATGACATAGGAATTGGAATGTTGTGTTGAAGTTGTACAGGACATAGATGAGACCTCTTCTGGAGTACTATATCCAGTTCTGGTCACCATGTCATGGGAAGGATACTATTAAGCTAGAGTGGGTTCAGAAGAGATTTACAAGAATGTTACCGAATATGGAAGGTTTGAGCTGTGAGGAAAGGCTGGATAGGCTGGGACTTTTTACACTGAAGTGTAGGAGGTTGAGAGGTGACCTTATAGAGGTTTATAACATCATGAGGTGTATACACAGGATTAATGGAGGTGTCTTTTCTCCAGGGTGGGGGAATTTCATATTTTTAAGGAGAGAGATTTTAAAGAGACATGGGGGCAAATATTTTACACAGAGGGTGATTCTTGTGTGAATGAACTTCCTGAAGACGTG